>NC_051443.1:14095929-14170205 GCF_001649575.2 Kryptolebias marmoratus
GCTAGAGTTCAGGTTAGACGCTGAGGCGGAGAATCTAACCCAGTAGGTTCGATGCTCCAGCGAAGGTCTGATCACCGCCTGCTGCTTAAATCCTGGCTGGTCTCATCAGTGGTATGAGGAACACCTGTGGAACAATAATTAGTGGCGCCGCCCAGAGGGCAGAACCAAAACCCAGATCCTCACAAATACTGCCAGCGCCATATGATTAAACCCCAATAAAAGGTTATTAATAAAAACAGAATGCAATCATTTGCGAATCTCATAAACCCACATTATAATCACAGTGGAACACAGTAAACATATCAAATGTTGAAACTAAGAAATTGTACCATTTTTGAGTGGTTTAACATTGTCTTGCTTAAATGTGCAAGGCCTTCTCTAACAAAGACACCATCCGGATAGCAGCACGTATTCTAAAAACTTGTATAGGCTTTTCTGCATTGATGCAGCCTTTCCAGATGTGTAAGCTGCCCATACACCACCCATACCATCAGAGAGGCAGGCTTTTGAACTGTGCGATGACAACACCCTGCATGGTCCCTCTCTTCTTTAGTACAAAGGGCATGGCATTTGTGGGTTCCAAAAAGAATTTCAAATTTTGATACATCTGACCACAGAATGGGTTTTCACTTTACTTAAGTCCGTTTTAGATTAAATTTGTCTCAGAGAAGATAGTGACGTTTCTGGATGGTGTTCACATATGACTTCTTCTTTGCATGAAGGGCTTTAACCTAATTAACCTAATTCATAGGAAAGTGCTCCTCCAGCTGTTTCTTACTTGGCTCACTTTACAGTTTTTGTTGCCCCTGTCCCATCTTTACTCATGTGTTGCTGCCATACATTTCAAAATGAACCATGAAAAATGGTCCAATTTCGCTGTTTAAAGGTTTGATATGTTTCACTATGAATAACATATGGGTTTATAAGATTTTACAGTAATTGCATTCTGTTTTTATTTAGATTTTGCACAACATCCCAAGTTTTGTTGGAAATTTGGGGCTATAATTGACAAAACACCATTTAGCACAAAGAAAGAAATGTGATAGCTTCAAGCTACCTGGGCCGAACTGAAGTTGAAAATATGAAGATGAAGATGAGTATATGTGCTAAAAAAAAAAGCACATGAATAAATAAAATGTTCGTACACGTTTATGTTTATATAAACAAAAAGTCTTACCCGCACCATGCTGACAGACTGGGAGGAAAGGGCGGAGTTTAGGATCACATGACCTAAACCGTCCAATCAGAGCCTCGGTTCAATTTACAAACGGATGGCTGAACGTGACTCTTATTTGATGTGAAACTTTCCTAATTTATCAAGTTTAAACTCGTAAAAAAAAAAAAAAAATGTCTCGAAGCCAAATTTACTACTCGGACAGATACAATGATGACCAGTTTGAGTACAGGTAAGCTAACTTAGTAGCCGTCGCTAACCAAGTTAACTGTCAACCTGATTAACGTCTGTAACGTCAACTAACTAGCGTTTAAAGATGCCTCTGCAAGTGTAACCCTCACTGTTATTTCGCTTATATATATAAGCGAAATAATATATATATATATATATATATATATATATATATATATATATATATATATATAATTTCGCTACTTATAATAATAAATCAACTATAAATACATCAAACCTTTCAACTACTTGAATAAATCAAACCTTTCAACTTAACCCAGCCAGTAGTTTTCTATCAACACAGCTGCATCTAATTGTTGATCAGACTGCTGCGTTCAAATGTACATTTCAAGCACAAATGCACAACAGAGGAATTTACAGTGCTGATCGAAAGTGTTGTTTACTTTACCCAAATTCTGTTATCTGTGTATGCTCTGTCTTATTTCCTTGCAGCAGATTAAAAGTTGTAGGCTTTGTTGCCATTTTATGTTTTGTTGTTATATAATGCTTCAGTTGGCCACACTTTGAAAAAAAAAATGTAGTGCTTTTTTGTATCTAACAGCATGTTTATTTTTTACGTTTAAAGTTGAACATTTCTATAATATATCCAACATATTCCTCCCAATATATTGTGTTTTGTGTAGCTAGATTTCATCTGATTATGTAAATTAATTGCTACATTTCCGGCCTGCAACAGCTTCCTAAAATAAAATAAAAACATAAACATTGGGTCATGGGTTTTTTAGGGCTATTTCCAAGATGTAAAAAATGATGTTATTTAAAAGTGTTTAACAGCTGATCTGAGTCCAGATAAAAGCTCATTTGGGCTTCTGTTCTGCTGTTTGGGGACCCCCTAGAAGAGAGTTTTATCAGTGCCTTTGGTAAAGTTTATTTTATTTATTTACTTTTACATTTCTGTGGTGAAAGCAATAAAAGGAACATGCTTCACCAGCATGTTTTTCTTAGGACGTTCATTCATATTTCAGCAGGACAATGCACTGTCACCTTCACAACACGCACAAGAACAATTTGACACCTCTGTACTGTCACACACCTTGTTCGCAGAAAGAACTGGACAGAACAGGACCGGAAGTGCTGCAACACTTTGTGACCTTAGTGTCATCAGAACGTCAGGAGGGTTTTGAGAAGGAAAGGCAACATATGAAGTGGTAAAAAACAAAAAAACTTCCCGACATTTCTGGAATGTGTTGCAGGTCTGAAATGTTAGAATGCAAGTAAATTTACACAAACAACATACAATTTGAGACAAAGCATGGATTAGCTTGGGTTCACACCCCACCGAAGAGCAATCCTGCCCCTGAAACTTCTGTCACAATCATTTTGTACGAGATATAAAGCTGGATCATCAGTTATTTAGCTGCTATAAAGTACCTCTTTAATAGGAGTTTTCACACATGACTTAGTTGTAGTATTTTTAGGTAACTACAGTAGTACTCCTTTTTAGTTTAACGATCTAAAGACTCCATTTTGTCTCCAAACTAGACACGTTGTTTTGCCTCGGGAAATGGCGAAGTACGTCCCGAGGTCCCACCTGATGTCCGAAGAGGAGTGGAGGCAGCTGGGGGTGCAGCAGTCCCAAGGCTGGATTCACTACATGATACACGAACCAGGTACAGTCTGCCACAACGTGGTCATGCTGTTCTACAAAAAACCTTATTTCTCATGAGAACTGCAGGAAGGAATGCAGTTGCTCTGCTGGCTTTATTGGCATGCAGCACTGTGGGAACATTGGCAGGCTTGTTAACTTTTAGTGTTCTTCGCATTTCCTTTCAGAGCCACACATCCTTTTGTTTAGAAGACCTCTGCCTAAACACTGACCCACTTCATCTGTAACGCCTCTGAAAGATGTAATGGAATTATTGTTCGTTGCATCCTGCTGCATTAGAAATAATTATTGAAGACATTCCTCTTTCTGATTTGTCTCATGTTGCAGGAACATGTATTACTCAACAGGAGCCAGGACAAAAAAAAATTTAAATAAAGAACCATACTGTGGCCTCAAGTGAGAATCAGCAAGCTGAACTGAAATTCATGAAATAATCTGATATTAGAGTTAAAACTCATTAATGTTTGTGTTGTCAGCATGTGTCAGTCTGTGCTGACAAACTGTTTATGTATTTTTTGCAGTTGATATCAAACTAAATATTTATTTTTTGTTCAGATTTTTTGCTTTGTCATTCCTTTATTTGGGCACAAGAGGGAGCTGTGCTTCAAGTTACTTGAAATATTAGTGTCACGCTTAGATGCAGAGGTGTGGCCTGTGAATACCATATTTATTTTTGTTTTTTCATCTACAATACATTTCTAATGTAAAATGCAACAATAAAAAGGTCATTATGTTACTAATGGTTGTCAATCTTTAAATCTGTATTATGCATTCACATAGTTTCGGTTCTCTGTATATTTAGATTCGATTCCAGTCCGAGCAAATTGTTGCAAGTGTTTTAACAGATTTCTAAAGAGCAACATTTAGAACAGTGTTCAGATAGATGTGATGCATTCAAGTATTTACAGGACATGTCTAAAACAAAGTGTTAAGGTCTGCATCAAAATAGTGTGCAGTCACAAATTTAATTTTAGGCTGACAAAGCAACAATCTGTAACCTTTCAAGAGTACGCCATAATTAGACTTTCTTTTAGATGCCCGAATTTCACTTTGTGCAGGTAATTGATAAGGCATGTTTTTTCCATCATAAAATCATGTTAAATGTTATATTCATACATTTACTGTGAATAACAAAAATTTTGGAACTAAATATGGGGAGATATTTGACAAAATTTTAAGTAAAATGTTATGAAATGGCTGTGAAGAACCATGAAGTTAAGATATTCTGACAATAAAAAGGTCTGGCAGTGACAAAGTCCCACAGAATCTGCTCTGCAAACTTCGCATGAAGACACTTTATTGTTCCGTACAAGCACAGCTTTCAGGATATTTGTTTTTGATCAGTACAAACAGCAACAGAAGCTGCCTAAATGTCCTCGGGCTGGAGGGAACCAGCGAGCTTCAATCCCTTGAGCTCGGAGGCAGTCCCAGAAACCACCCTGCCGAGAGCAGGTGCTGTGAATTCTCTGCTTCGTGGTCCATCAAACTCTCGTGCAAGAAGTGACACTGAGACGCATTCCTGAGAACGTGTCAGTGCTGGAGGTGTGTGGTCCACCTGGACGGGAGCGCTGCTTCACAACCGGATTCTGCGGGTTCTCACCGAGTGGTGCGGCCGTCACAGTTCTCCTGCAGACGAGTAGGGAACGTACAGAGAAGAAACATGTTGCCGGTATGTATATGGGACTGTTGTGTCAGTGTCACACCAAATGAACAAGAAGGCAGAAGTGTAAACAAAATACCTGATGATTTGTTCACTTTGGTGCATTTTCTTAGTGATTGCTTTGGAATATTTAAATGTGATGAAATTAAAACAAAAAGCAGGGACAGCTAGTGAATTTTTTAGAAAATTGTCCTTTGAAGTTTATTATAAGTCCTGAATTTGAGGCACTGCTTCAATAATTGTGGACTTCACACTTCTCGAAGCTCAAACATGCACTGAAGGTACAAACTGGTACACGTGTAGTAAGTCAGATAATTAGAATCATAAACTTCTTTACCACACTCAGAACATGGACCTACCCAGGCCTTCTCCCATCTTTTTAGCAGCTGCTCATGCTCGCTGAGCGCACCCCTCCACTGGCTCAAATCCCTGGATGGAATGTTCTCATCTGTTGAGTAAAACCATGTCACTTTATCCACCTCTAAAGCAACCGATTCCAGTCAAATTCTGGATGCATCACCAAGTAATCTTGTTTTTTTTTTTCCACATCCATGCAAAAAGCAGGCCCAGATACCTCCAGCAGGGAGATGGAGGTCAATCTCAGACATGTCACTTCCTGTGCTGGCCTCAGCAACACAGTGGTAACGAGCGTCCCTGATCAGCGGGCCCCCTCGGAGCCAGCTGCTCACCAGAACCACCCTCTGACCCAGCGGCCTGCGGTGCTCCTTTACAGGGGTGTCCAGACTGTGCCCGTTCATGAGCCAGTGAACGTGGACATCGCTAGGACCTGCGGGACAGAATCGGACCTCATGTTGATCCCTGGTTGTCGAGACGCTGACACGGAGGCAGGAACACTGGCTTCTGTTAGGTAAGCTTGTAGGCATCGGTTTCAGTGAGCAGTCAGAGGTTTGAACGTCATGCAGAGATGGCATTTTCTGATCACACTGAAGCATCCTTAGGTGACATTCGCCGAGCTATTTAGTTGGATAGTCGCTATTCCAAGCATGTTGCATATTTTAAAACTTCATTTTTATTGGATGAAGTTTGTTTCCAGCTTAGAGGAAAGATGATTGAGACATCAAGATATTTCTAAAGCTAAGAAAATTCACCTCTCTAAGCTTTTTTTTTAATGATTATTAAATAAAGAGTGGTGTAGGAAAAGTTGTAACCTCAATATAGTGTTTTTTTTTAATTTAAAACGGAAAAAAAAGGATCTTTGACCAGGTTTTCAGAGATCAGTTCATTTTGATTCACTTCACATACACAGAAATGTGGGATTTGTTTGTTTTTTAACCCCAGAAAATGTAAGCAAAGCCAGTTTTGAAAACAATTGGCAAGTTTTATTACACCTCTCAACAGCCCCACATTGTCCTTCAAATTTATACAGAAATTTCAAAGGTATTTATAAAAATATTTACAACCATGTACAGGCACAAAAAAACACAGCCTAACTGAGGGAACTTTAATTTGTTCCGAGATTTTGTTTATCAGACTGGATAAGCAATTATATCTCTAAATTTTACAAGTTTCTACAACTGTCTTTACAGCAAAATGTACAAAAAACTGGAACTTTCTGTTGACAGAACTGAGAAGTTGACATTTTAAAATTGAACTGTTTGTTTTTTTATTTTAAATCCTTTATCTGGTCGTTAAATTTTTCCAAAATGCAGACAAACAAAAGCACAAAGCTGCTCGTTACAAATAAAACCAGGATGCTGGACCACTCTGTTAGTTTGTGTTTGGATCATGGAAACATGCAAAGTAGAAAAGAGGAGCAAACGAATGGAAGAAAAAAATAAAAGGAGCTCTAAAAGGTAAGTGACGGGTTTTCAAACCGAGCATGTGTCCCTGAGGGAGGGAGTCACAGACGCCACTCACCCAGGGCGAGGCAGAAGAGCAGGAAGGCCTCCTGGGCGTGAACCCCCCAGGCCTGGTCCTTCAGCAGGGGGGGCAACAGTCTCACCTCCGCCTCCCGAGCCTCCACATCGTGGGGCTTGGAGGAGGCGGAAGAGGAGTGAAAGTGAGGGCTACCTCCAGAGGAGAACAGGGAGGAGGAGGAGGAGGTGTCGGAGGGAGAGGAGGCTGTGAGGAGGGGGGGTGATGGAAAAGAAGAAAGTCTTGAGGATGAAAGACAAACTGATGAATAATCTAAAAAAATATGAGCTTTTGCAATAAATAAAGTTAAACTAAATAGAAATAACAACTCCTTGTGTAATAAAATGTGTTATTACCACAGATGTGTTGCCTTAAATAATGACACAGCTAAAAAAAAATGTTTAATAATAAAACCACAATAATAAAAATAAACTTCAGATTGTTTCCAGGGCTCTAATATCAAGCTTCAGTTCCTACTGTACATTTTTGTTTCATTAGTCGACCATATTAAGGGAAGATGACTAATGAAGGTTAATACATAGGACGATCAGGAATGTCAACTTCACAGGTAAAAAGATTTCAAAACTAATAATCTCAGCAGTGCTTCTCCACACAACACAGTGGTTGGATACATCCCAGCATTTAAAAGCAATTTGTCCTCTAGTTTTTCCCCTCTGCTGAAGTCCTTCGGTGCCACCTCGCATAGCAGCTGCTGCGGACGACAACACTGCGACACAAGGCGAATCCTTACAGAACAACTCTTCCCTGAGAAATGACTAACGCCGAAGAATTAAGCATCACTTAAACAGCAAGACATAAAGATGCAAATGCTCCACAAGATTATTTCTCACCCAGGCTACACAGAAATAGGATTCCAATTTGGAAAACATCAGAGTAGCTTACCAATTTGGTAAATAATGTTTCCAATTTGGAATATAAGCAATAGCTTTGCCTTAGCTGAAAACAGTTTTTGCTCGATCATCTTAAGACCTAAATCAGATTAGGAGTTCAAACTCCACAGTGAAGCTTTGTGATGACTCAGCTTTGTTAGACGCCACACTTTCACATTGATGTTTAGCTTGTTTGCTGTGAAGACAGAAAGCGGATGAGCCCAGTTCAGTTTTTACACTGAAAGTAACCAACACGAGACAGAAGCTTCTAGCTGCAAGGTTCATCTGCATCTGCAAACTGGATGGACTGGGAGTCACAGTCCACATCGAAAGGCTTCTCCTGCGAGGGGCTGTTGCTTCCAAAGCTGTGGGAGGGGAGCCGACCGTTGCCACACTCCGGTTCAGTCTCATACCCGGTGTCACGGAGCGCCTGGAGGTTCTGAGCAGCTTGGCTACCGTTCTGGGTCGGCTGCTCGGTCATGTTAATTTTGTCGGTGGCAGACGTCTCCATCAGGCCTGCCTCGCAGGCCCTGTACTCGGGCTGGTGGGAGCACTTGTGAGTGCCAAGCAGAGCGGTGCGCAGCCTCAGGCAGGGAGCTGGGAGGTACTGCATGTAGCAGTTGTACACCATCGCTGCCAAGAAGAGGAGGAAGAACAGGAGAAAGAGGAAGAGGAGGGCCACGCTGTTGTTGTGCTGCAAATACTCGGCCTCAGGTTCCAGGCTGGCTGGGTGGGAAGCGGCCGAGTTCGGGGGAAGGTTCCGCTTTGGCTGGACTTTGATTGTGCTGCTGGGCGGTGGGGTTAGTGATGAATCAGTTTGGGGTGGGGAGGTGAGGAGGACTGTGGCTGTGAAGCTGGTTGAAGTTAGTGAGTCTCTCTGTGTCTCAACATTACCTTCTGCTGCGTGCACGTTACTTTTCTCTTCGCTGCTCAAGGTGGTGGTCGCATGCGTCGACTGGGGTGGAGGTCTGGGTGGAAGATCCAGTTTCACCATGTACCCAGCCAGCAGGCGGCTGAAGTTCTTCCTGGCCGCAGGGGCCCATTCTACAGACCAGCACTCGTAGTAACCCTGGTCCTCGGGAGCCACGCTGTAAATGAGGAGTCCGCTTTCGGCTATGAAGTGGAAGCGCGAGGCCTCGCTGAGAACGGAGCCGTTAGATTTCCACATCACATGGGCCAGGTTGGAGTTTACCAGGCAAGGCAGCTCTGCAGAACTCCCTGGTTTCACCAACACTGACTGGTAGTCCCTCTGAGGCACTAAAAGGTAAGCACAGAAAAAAAGTGACTTACAAATCTTTAACACTGATTATAAACCAAGTCCAGACAATGGTAATAAAAGCAAGGGAAAAAACAAAACAAAGCAACTTTAAAGTGGCAGCTATGTGATCAAAACAAACACTATCAATCTGTCGGTCAGTAAAAGAAAGACATTTGGAGTTAACACTAATGCCGCTTTTTTTGTTCTTGTATTGTTCAGGCTCTAAAACTTGTTTTTGGAGGTTTTTTAGGTTAAATACAAGCACATTTATTCTCACCTGGAGGACACTTGTTTGCATCACCATTCAGACTCTGAATCAGCTTCCTGCAACACAAACATGATGCACATCAGCTTGAACCACGCAAACACTCTGAGATGATATCTAGCATGAGGCAGTAGAGCAGGTCAGACTAGAAGACTTATCAGTGGACATGTCTCTGTGGAGATTTTAGGTGCAATAATGCATGAGTGGAGTACTGCCATGCAGAGAGATAGGAGTGGTAAATGGCGAATGTTTCAAATCTTGCTTGATGTTGAGTTACCGAAGACTCTGCCTGGGTGTGTCGAAGATGCTGACACAGGCAGCGGTGTTAGGGTCCCAGGCGCAATAGGGGTCTCGAGCCAGGACGCAGTCATCACAGGACAAATACTTTCTACAGAAAGCTGTGGGTGTCTGGACCACACCTGAGTCTGACCCAGCGTACACGGACCGTGTCTGTAAAACAAACACAGTTAACTTTAATATGCAGAGAAAAGCACGCTCCAACTTACTGCTTTCATTTAATTCTCTGGAGCCAGGTGCACACTTTATATTTGCCATTTGTGCAAGACTGGACAATAAATCAAGTGAGATATTGTCAGGTCATCAAAGTCACAGTCATCTCACAGGAATATATCATAATATTGTTGACCTCAGTCAGTTTTTGGCATGGAGAAAGCCTTCATGAACAGTGAGGATTTATTTGCTGAGCTTTAAAAAAAGGCTCCTTTTCAATTCAGTAATGCACCAATCAAGACGGCCACCTTCTGTAATGTTGAACCCTGCATCTCCAAACCAACGTGTCAGCACCTGACTGCTTGCAGCGCATTTATGTCACACATACTCGCCAAATTGACTCAGCGACTACCTCCCTAAATGGCTCTGAAGCGTAACAACAGCAGGTTGACTTCAATCTTTCCATGTCACCTTAGTCGATACATAATGCACACAGAGACGTGAAAAAGGCATCTCCAGTCCAGCTTGAAGGTGATTTCTGAAACAAGTTTTAGCTACCCACTAAAAACAGGCCCCAACCCTCTAAAAGCTCTTTAAAAGGGAACAACAGGGCAACAAATATATCAGAATATCTATAATGTGATTTCACCCTTTGCTAGCACTCTGGAGAGACTCTATTGTTAAACAATCAGCCTTTCCTTCCTTTCTGGAGTAATAATTATTAAATAAAAGAGGTCAGGGCTTTCTAGTAAAAACCACAAATCATGGTTCTGAGTACGACATAGATGCACTGACAAGGATGACACAATCAGGACTACAATAAGTGAAACATAAATCATGAAGATCTCCATTTGTAATCATTCTTTTCATAACATTACCAGACAGATGCGTAACAATCTGAGCTATCAGTCACAAAAACCAATACTTTTACTTAGCTGCACGCATAGCATTCTCACTCACTATGTGTTGTAAATTCAAGAAGAATTATTGCCCAGGCTCAAAGAGATAAAGTTTACCTTTCAGATTTTATTTCCTGCACATATTTATTTATTAAAAATAAATTAGCCACTGACCTGTGAGGAGAGCAGTAAGTTTTTGATTGGTTCAGAGTTCTTCAGGAGCTGTATCTCCTCCACAATGTGAACCTCTTCCTGAAACACCACAGACTTGTGCAGGACTCCTTTATCTAAAGATGAAAATGGCAAAACATTTAGTTACCCAAGTTAAAGCCAGAAATCAGTTGGCTTTTTAAGTTAGAAATGCAGAAAGCCTAAAGATGAAACCTTTAGGCATCTTTGACTAACTGGTTTGTACCTGTTCCAGTGAAAATCACATCATAAATGTTGCCGTCAAGTGCCTGGACCTTTTCCACAACAAGCTGGGTGTAATTGACATCTTTGGTGATGAGCCGAGGCCTGTTTCCGATGGGCAGGATGGGATCCTCCAGCAGGGGGTGGTCCTTAACAAACTGAAGGGTTTTATCAGGCAAATTGAGTGAGCTGTTGATGTTCTGCCGTCGCATCTCGTTGTTAATACACTGGGATGATAAACAAAAATCGTGTTATAGTTAAACAGGAGTTGTCAAAGTTTTGCTCCTACTATAGATAATATTCTCAGGAAGTTAACGTAGCTGTGAGTCATTTCTCGGCTTAGCTTTTGTGCAAATGTTTGAACAATCCAGAGTTCAGTCTTTATCGTTCAGTTACTTACCGCTCCGGGACGTGGAGAAGGAGTGATGCCGTTGTACCGCACCCACTTGGTGTGGGATTGCTCCACTGTGGCTTTCTGCATATACTTTCCTTTGGAGAAGATTTCCTCCACAGCTGTCATGTTGTAGGCACACACAGCCGACAAACCCACGTTGCCCCTGCAGGGTCGAAGGTAACAGCGTTAAACTGTGGTGTAGAGATATTTATGTGCTCGTCCTGAGCTGTAAGTTTTGAAATCACCGACCACTGAGAGGTGAAGACGCCATAGAAGATTGTATCTCTCCAGTCTTTCCCCTTCAAGATGAAGATGTCATGCACTACGTTGAAAACAAAGTTCAGCTCAGGCATGGAGCACACCAGCTTGGCCTTCAGAAAGGACGTCCACTTCTTCTGCAGAGTGCGCTGCCCCCCAAGGTCTCCCTGTAAGGGGACAGATGCAGACATTAGGCATTGAGAAAAGAAGCAAAGAAAAACAAAAATCAAAACAAATATGGTATGGTAGGTCCATGGGTTCAGAAAACAACATCATTTCCACTTTAAAAATCCAATAGAAATCACTTTTCATGTTTATTTGTTCAGGTAAATTTATATTGCATATTTTTGGGGTCTTTCAGTTTCAGTATAACAACAAAAATCATTATTTCTAAATGTTTGCACAGTGATAAATATCTATACAGTGAACACAAATAATAAATCTGGGCAGAAGTAGAAGGTAAAAAGGAAGATAAGCATATAATCTTGTATATATGAGTTTACTTTACCACTCCTAAAAGAATTTCACAACTTGGAAAAACATGTCAGGGATATTTACACAGTCAGATGGTTTAGGTGATATATGTGTGTATTCTTAGCTCAGATTGCATGTGCATTATTTTGAAATAACATAACTCTCAAGGTTTCTTAATTGAATATTTAATAAAGAGGAAAAATGTTTAACTTTTTAATCTGGTTATAGGCTGCCTCACCTTACATGTTAGGGAATATCAGCAGATAATAAAGCCTCTGAACTGTTTTTATTCTCAGATGAACAGAGACCCATACACAACAACAACAACAACAACAACAACAACAGGAAGGTGAGGAATAAAGATGGCTGCTGCTGGTGTGTGCAGATGGTGCGCGGCGTGCACTGACCTTACAGACGCGAGCCACCCTGGGAATGAGCAACTTGCCAAAGAATTCATACTCCACGGACACCTCTGTGAAGAAGTAGTAGATTTTGTCGCCCTCGCCGACTTCTCGGTTTTTCCCTTCTCTGATCACGTCAGCAAAGACGAAGCTGGGTTCTGCAATGAAAGCAGAGAGAGGGCACACAGAAAGATATTGGTAAAAGCAAGAGAGAGGTAGAAATACTGAACAATTAATGAGCATGTATTAATTCTGAGCCTATATGTTCATTCAGTGTCTATCTGATGCATTTCAGCAGCAGGAACAACCTATTATGATTATTTACAACTTAAAAAACCTAATAAAACCTCATAAGACATCTTATTTTTTTCAGTGAGAGTAATCAAGAACTACCGTTTGGCTGACAGACTTCACCTTTCAAAGAGCACTCTGAGCAGACTAGTTTAATCTGGTTTTCTTACAGGTTTTATTACTGAGAGCTGATAGTCTAGCTGCCAGCAGCAGTGTCATTTTGACCAATGAAGGGGCAGTCGTCACCGAGTAAAAATGAGAAGTTGTTAGTCATCTGTAAAATGCTCCTTACTGACAATCAAAAGGACGAAAAGCTTTTTTTGTATCAGAACTAAACCACCCACATGCTGCATGTGTGGGATGGTTTACACATGCAAACAAGTGGTGGAGCTCAAGGTGGAAAAAACAGATCACAATTTGATCAGCTTTATACAAACCCACTAAAACATCCTGTTAATCATCCAAATTGGTTCATTTTTTTCATACTTATGAGGATAAACTCACCATTGAGCCACGACGTGGAGTACTCCGTCCTCAGCAGAGAATGGGAAGGCGAGTATCTGGAAATAATGGGTTCGCTGCCTAAGAAGTTATATGACGTCCCAGAATACAACTCCCCATCTGGTCGAAAAAGTAAAAAATAATGCTGAGATTGCCTCCCCGTATATAAGAGAGATTACTGAAGATTATTATGCATTTCAAAGCAAAACCGTCTCTGTGAAGCGAGATAAAACGGGCCTCAACTCACCGACCATGACAGTCGTGAAGCTTTGCGAAGGGTCAAAAGAACACTTCCCTCTGCCATCTTCAGTCTGACCCTCCAGAGAGAAGTCCCTGAGATTCTGAAAGAGATCCCGACGAGGTTAAAGGTCACGCTGTGGACTGGCACCTTCCACACACGTTTCCTTGTGCAGCCTGCCGTTAACGTACCAAGTAGTTGCACTGAGGCTGAAAGGCATGCGTGCCACAGACGTAAAGCCGCTCATCGTCTACAACTTGGAGGACCCGGATGTAGTTTAGACAGTCTCTCTGAAACAGAGCAGTACAGATACTCGAAGGATGTTTCTGGCATGGCTATGACTATTTAGATTTAAAACAGGCAACTTTAAAATACAGAATGACTCATCAAACCTCTTTTGATTTTCCTTTAAGTGTGCACATGTTCATGTGGTCATCTGTCACTGTCCATTGAACCTTAGAAACACAACCACAATCAACTATTTAGAAAGTGCTTACTTTGTTGTTAGACATGCTCTTCCTTTGTGGTTACCTTATGGTTTTTGACCGTCACATTCTTCTTGCTGAGCTCAAAGATGGCCTCTCTTGCTCCCACATACAGAGCGTCTCTTTCCTCGCTCAGCAGCAGCGTCGTGTAGTTGAAAATCTCAGGCTCCGAGAACTCCAGGAGATCCACATCTGGCATTAAATGCAACGGTTCGGTCATTTATGGCCGCATTAAACAGTATTCAGAGTTTAAGTCAAGCTGGTTGTTTACACGTTCAGGATTGTATTTCTGCTGATGTTTAAATGCCAACACAAATACTACATCATAAACCGTCTCCAAGCGAGGCATGAAGATTGAAAATCGGCTGGTGATGATTGTGATTTAATGGTTTGCAGATTGAGTCAACGCTGCAATTGTAGCAAAGCAGAATCAAAATGCCTAAAAATGTTAGCTAAAGAAAGTCGACAAATTTTAGGTGATTAGTCGCCTTTATTTTGCACATAATCGGTGATGTTTATCATCCCTGTGGTTTCATAAGTTTCTGAAAGTAGTGCCTGTTTCATCATGGACACAACAGCTTTTCCTGGACTTATTTTACTGATATGAAAACACTGAGCAATTCCAAAAGGTTTTATTATATCCTAAAAAAACAACAAGAGGCAAAAAGCAACACATAGCAAATATAATATTGCTCTAGTTTTGCAAAACATCTCCACAGGCATCTTTTGACCAAACCTTTCTGGTTAAGTGATGCAATTTCTCCCTAAAATTTACTTGCTTTTACTAATAATCCTAGTTCACGCAACAGATTCAGTTTGTGTTACAACAGTTGTGACAAACTAATGAAGAACAGTTGCCTAGATCATTATTATACAAATACTTTTTCACTTAGAGAATAACTAAACCTCACTTTGATCTTGTGATTCTTTTCGTCCGAACAGGAACGTGTTTCTACTCTCTACAGACTTCATTAGCTTGTTCCACTGCGTGCTGCGTTTAATGGAAAGTTTGCGTTTGGGTAATACTGGTTGTGCCAGGTGCATGCGGGTTCAAATTGCAGATATGGCTCATAAACACTACAGTGACAAAAGCAGCATACCCTCAGTGACTAACCGAATCAGAGACTGTGCCACAGGAACTAATTAAAGAATGACCTGCTCTCGTCGTTCTCACACACAGAGAGAAAGAGCGAGTTACTCAAGCCGTTTCTAAAAACTTCCACCTTGTAGAACGCTGGTCTAATTTGATCGCTTGAGGCGAGGCCAGAGGTAGTTTCACCAGGTGTTATCAGGTGATGGGGGGGAAACTAAATATTCTATTGTGAACACGATGCGCTGAGCTGAAAGAAATTGGACATATGAAGGCCGTGTGAAAGTTCCATTACCCCGGACTGAACTTTAATTGTTGGCTCACATTTCTCCTTTTGAGATTACGTGAACTCCACGATGCTAACTCATAGTGAGCAACACTACTTCCTGTATGCAGGGGCTTTAGAGGAGTTTCAGTCTACATCAGCACACAGCTTTTTGGAGAACATTTACTAAAAACAGGGATATGATACTTTGACGTTTTTAAATCTTGTAGTATAAAAGGTTACAGCTACTATTCAGATTTCGCTTCAACATTTGCTCACTTCATCTTTTTTTGCACTTATAATTAGTCATAGCAGCATTGACTGTCTAACACGCTGCATTTGGTCCTACCTTGGTGTTTCCAGGAGGTCCGAGGGACAGAGTGGGGTCCGTGAGTGGAGACCTCCAGGAGCAGCCCCAGAAACACTCCCAGCACACCAACTCCCATGTTAGAGTCTGTTAGCTTTGGAACGGTGAAGTTTCCCCTAAAAGAGAACAAAAAAAAAAAAAAAAGGCAGAACTAAAGCAGCACATCTATACCTGCACAAACCAGAGCCAGCACAGCGATGTCAAGTTCTCCCTGAGCTGATGGCATCATGCAGAACAGACGATAGAGGAACAAGTTCTCTCATGCAGAAAGGTGACAGGGTTGATCCATCCACTTTTTATTTAATTATTCTTATTTTAATCCCATGCAATCTGTTACAAGCATTTGGAGTAAAATCCTGAACAAAAATGTTTTGGAACAAAAAAAAAAAAAAAAAAAGGGGGAATAACACCTTAAACAATCAAAGCATGTTTTCACAGTTATAATATAGACTTTTCTCTGTGCAACAGACGATCAACGAGTCAATGTAGCCATTTGTTGTGGATTTGGATTTGCTGCTTTTTGAAAAATTACATTTCCTAACAAACAAACAAAAAAAGCCCATTTAAGATGTTGCCTGTGGCTCAGAAACAACATGACTGAGATTTACAGACATTTCGGTGTTGCTTGTAACATTTGATATCATCCTATACGTTACAACCTAAAGGCCAGCTTGGCTCTGAAAGTCAACTGTGCAGCTCTGAATCACTTCACATTCGTTCCAGGACAAAGGCCATCCTGTAAATGATGGGTTGTTTCCAGGACTTGGACAAACACTGGCTTAAATAAAAAAATAAATAAATTAAACTAAAAAAAAAATTACGACAAAGTGGATTTGGAGCACCGCATGAAGACGACAAGAGCTAACAGAGACACATCCTGCCAACATCCCACTCCATCATGGAAGGTTTTGCATCTAGTTGGGCACAGAGTGTGTTTTTTATATCTACAGTGCTTATTATTGTTACAAAAGATGTGACACGTCACCGTGATAAAAATCCACCTGCTCCTGTATTTAGAGGCGCAGCGCCAAACCCAGATGGATGTTTGCCTCGGGAGATGATGACGACGAAGACCAGAATGATGGCGGAGCTGCTGGTAGCCATCAGCTCTTATCAGACAGAGGTGTCTTTTTCCATTTGTCAATTTAGGAGCCACTGTGATCTTTGTCTCGCTAACAGCTCTCACCTGCTGAATTCACCTGATAAAGACTCCATTAAGCTGCTTTGTGACATTTATGCCTCTGTTTAATTTGACCAGATGATACTTAAATTATAAAGTTGTCATGAAGTAAAAAGAGACGCGTCGTATTTTAAAATACTGACTTTAGATGCAACCTGCTGAAACAATTTACAAGTTTTCTCCTTTGGTACAAAACAGCATATTGAAAACATGACCTAAATACAGACTTGCTAAATATTATTAATAATATAACGTCACACTATTTTCAGTTTTTTTGAGGTTTTTTTTTTTCTCCTCATCTAAAACAGATAACATGATTTTCACGAACAAAACCACGTTTCTAGTTGGTAGTTTTAGGTCAGCAGTAAAGCTGCGCTAAAAAGCACAAGCTTTAAAGCTTAAGTAAAATAATACAATAAACTCTTTAAATCTGTTCTCAATCCTGCCTATGAAACATGCAGCCCAGTTCGCTGCCACGCAGGAGGGCGAACACAAAATCATCTTAAAAAAGGTCTAATTTTCACCACGGTCAGCCCAGTTCACTGTGACACAGTGAACTTTTTCTCAATAATTGTTAACGCTGAAAGGCCTTCAGCTGAGATGAGGTGATTATTTGTCCAGTTTGTGACATTCAGATTCAGAACCTGAGAGCGTCTGCACAACTTCAGCCTTGCATCTCATTTAAACACAGAGGATGGTGGCCCGCTTGTTGCACTTTTTCCTCTTTTTAGACTCGCGTCGTTGTAATGAGCAGAAGCAGGTCAGGTGCTTCTTTTTTTTTTACGTACTTCTGAGTAAGTAAAGCGAGATGGCGCAAAGCAGGTTTTTCTGGTTTTTAATCACCCCGAGGTCAAGAGGAGCATCAGATTACGGCACTTTCGTAAAATGGGCGGATTTCTCACGCAAACCGTGTGATTAAAGGTCACTGATGTGTCAAAGATGAATGAATGAAAAAAAAAGCATAAATTAAAACCTAATAAAACTCATTACAAGATGCTCTCCTGTAAGGATATGAATCATTTAGCTCCTTCATTGGGTTATTTGTACTCAAGAGAGCCACCCCCCCATCTGGAATTACAGAACAAATAAATCATTGTTAATTACTTTTGAATGACCTAGTAGCCCTACTGTGACTCATTCCAATTAAATGCAGGTTATTTGTCACCCAGTAAAAGGGAGGCATATATATTATGGTAAAGCTCATTTAATCAGTGGGGCTCACTGTAACGAAACACAAAGAGGGAAGATGATAATTGATTATTGATTTAGTTTCAAATGAGAACAACCAGACCCAGAGGCCATGATCCTCCTAACACTGAAACATTTTTTCTCCTTCCAATCGAGGCTTTCATGAACAAAATCTGTCAAAGCTGGAATTCCATCCCAGCTTCGGGGCCTAACCATGGACTCCTTTCTGTTAAATGGGGAGGTGGGGGTCAAGTACACAAGGATCTATTGTATACTGAAGATGAGGGTAGCCTCCACTCGACTCCATTCCACCACGTCATCGCTGCAGAGTGGTAAACAATGGAGAGAAAGAAAGTGAAAGGCACTACCTCTCTCTTTCTCCCCGTTCTTCTACGGTCTTGCCAGCCTAAATGCCAGCTTAACCGTGAGCGAAACACCCGAGCCAAGCTTTAAAAGATCACACAAGCTCGTGAGCTCTGGAAACGGGATGAAACACAAACTGTCTGATGACAGCGGCAGGAACCGTCCCCCGTTAAAGAGACAGAAATGGACTGAAATAGCAACAGTGTGAAGAGATGAGATTACAATCCTGAACGGATGACAAAGACCCCAAGTGGACAAAATTGCCGTTTTTGTTGTCCTTGGAGAAATTCTGCCTTTGCCACATTCCATAAATAGCGGCCCCCTGTAACTCCTAATGGCCTCGATCAATCTTGTCACTCCCAGCCCCATTTAGGGCAAAGTCCAAGCACCAGAACCCTTTGAGAGTCGGTATCACAGTCGCAGAAAGAGCACACCGTCTGTTACCCTGCACTGCTGAGAGATTTAGAGGAGTGTTCGGACTGGCCAGGGATATTTAAGATGGTTACCATGCTGGCAGGTCTCTTTGAGCCCTTTGTGCTCCCATCTCAGCTTCTTTAGCTGAGCAGAGAGTTGACACCTGTTCGGGGCCTTGGGGTTCCCAGCACCGAGCTGTTAACTGGCCACAAATACTGGCAGGCAGCCCTCTGAGCGCCGGGAAAAGAAAAAGGGGCAAAATTAGCTGATCTGTGCATAAAAATCTTAATCGCTTTAGTTCAACAGGAGAAAAAACATACACCAGTTGGTTTGTAGTATATATTTTAACAGCTTTGCAAACAGAAATTGTAGAATTACTTTGCTATTCGATTGATTTTTTTTTCTTCAAAGAGGATTTAGATTTGTGCCATTTGCTGCCCTTGACTGTGGCCACTTGCTGTGGCCTCCAAGTTACTGCTCGATCCTTTTTCATTTGGCTCAAAACTAAAATGTACCCTCCGTGATGTTGTGGTGTTTGGTTTTAGATCTTAATCCGTGACAATAATGGTAACAGATACTTAACAGAGCCAAAATTAGAGCTCAACTACTTCAAAGTAAATAGCTGCTGCAATTAAACCAAAGCTGAAAAAGGGCGGCATAAACAATGAAAAAAAAACAAGAAGGAAATATGGCATTTTTATTAGTTTCACCCAGGTGTTTTTATACAGGGGACAGAAATTCTAATTGATTCAAATAATAATGAAAATTTGATAATTATAATCACCATTGAAATTGAATGTAACATCTTTTTAATTGAAGTTAACAATAAAAACAGGCTGAAAAAACAAAACTCTATTGGAAGCTCTGCAGTCGTAGATTTGCTAAAATAAAGGCAACATTATTAAGGCTGGCTGCAGCTGGCTCTTCACTTTTGTTAAGATGAATGAAGTTGATAAAGGGACCTATTTTATTCAGTTTCTTTGCACTTTTTGAGAAAAACATCTTCAAAAGAAGATAATAGGACAAAGAAGGATGCTGATGGCAAAAATATTTGTAACGAGGGCCACTCGATATGTAAATTTAAACAGGTGCAGGAAAAAAAACCTCCATTTAAATGTTTGCAAAGAAGAGAGAACAGTTTTGAAGACTAGCCTGGCACAGAAACCACAGTGGTGCTCAAGCTCCGAGTAGAAAAAAAGCCCTTCAACTTCCTGCTCTGACGCACAACTGTGTCAAAGTTATGAAACAAATGTCTCATTTCCTGAGTGAAGTCCTCCACATCCTGCATCATGATCAGATTTGATCACCTGGCTCCCGTCTGATCCATATATGAAGTGGCAGGCCCACTTGCCACATGACTTCCCCACTTTCCAACTCGTTCCCAATGCTAAGAGCGCAGACAAGAAGCTCAGCATCCTGTCAGCAGAGAGCGTGGAGAGGATACAGAGCGGCATGGCGGGTGGGTGTGAGGAAGCTGGTTATTCAGTGCCTGCCAACAACCCCAACCCTGCAGAGCTTCTCTCTGGGTTGTTTTTTAACAATATGCTCCCCCATAATCAGCATCAATGCACAGAGATGCGCCTCTTCCTTTTGCTGCTTCACGCCAAGAAACTGCAACTTTTTGGCACTATCTGTTGGTATGATACCACACAGAGACTATAATGGATCGTTTGCTGTAAAATGGGGGTGGGGGTGGGGGGGTGTTTGTGTTCTCCTGGGTGCTACCTTCTTGGAGAAAATGACTTCCACAGGTTGTGAAAGTGGTCATACCTGACACGGTTACCCAAGAAATTACTGAAAGCCATTCCACAACTAAATACCACACATATTATCAGCACAGCCCCACCCAGCTGTGAGGATGATGATAATAAAGGCCCAACATTTTACTATGATCAGACTGTTTTACTTTCTTTTTTTTTTCCTCCTACATACCACTGTAGGTCCTGAGTAGCAGCAACGTAATAATTATTTAACTGTTACTATATAAATTAATTAAGGGTCCTGATAAAAATACCTGATCTATTCACAAAAAAAATTAATAGAAGGCTTCTAATCAGTGATATTAAAGAGAAAATGTGTCTTTTTTTATTTTTTAATTGATTCACTGTTGGCTGATAATCAGTTTTTAATATTTCACTAGTAATTTAATAATTAGTTAAAATAAATTAAACAACTGGTCAATCATAAAGCTACAGATAGATTATTAAGGAAATTATGTGTAAACTGATTCATTCTTTTAAAAACATGTTTGGCAAATACAACTAACATTTACTCTGAGAAGTGAACATGACGCTTTTTATAACTCATAAGGACTTGGGCTCATTGTGGTCTTCACACAACCTAAAATGATTTTGGAATCAGGCCTGCGTGAAAGCAGGTTCCTTTACTGGAAACAAAATACTGAGAGCACAGAGGCTGTCACACTGATGGGGACAGATGTCCGTTCTGATGTCATTTACAGATTAATGGTGTTTGGCCACAGATGTGGCAGAGACCCAAGCTTGCTTACATGTGAACATAATAATGCCAACTGTGGACCTCAGATCCCTCTTATGAGACCCGACAGGGACCAGGAGTCCATCTTATAACACTGGCAGGTGCAGGACAGTTTTGAGTTCCATTCACCGCCAGGGTGAACCACTTTTGGCATTTTGAGTGTAGACAGTCACGTCTTTACAGTCTCACAGCGTTGGCTCAGCTACAAACGTTACACCTCTAGCTGGCCGTCGCACCTCCATTTGATACTCCCAGATGCCTTCGGTTTCCAATTTTGCCAAATTATAAAACTTAAAGCATCAGAACCAGAAATGAAACCCTCTTAAACGTTTGTGTTATTCTTACTTGTCAAAACCCGGTACCAGTATCAGCTACAGGGAGCCCGTTTTTAAATAATGTGTTAAAGAATGAGCTGCTAGCACGCTCAAGTGCAGTTTAAGAGATAATCTTCATGTGGAGCTGCTTCTCTGTTTTTTTTTTTGACTCCTCATTTGTCCGGCAGAACTTTTAAAGGCAAGCGTAAAGTTGAGGAATCATCCCTAAATGTGAAGGCATTTCATCAGGTTTTTAGGTAGTAGACTTAAAACACATATCTAAATATCAGTCTGCAGGTGAAATGTGCAAGGTCACTGAACTAAAGCCAGCCGAGTTCACGGAGTGCCTGTAACCAGCTGTATGATGCCAACCGCACAGCTGGCTGTTAGTCATTAAAAAAAAAAAAAGTGAACGCAGTCATTTCACATTATCTGTAGTTTGTTTATTAGCTGACAGATTGGATCAAAGTTGAACTTTTAAATCGCCAGATATGTATAACATTTAAGGCTCGATGCTGGCAGGGCATGCTTCCTGATACACAACAAGCTGGAAACTAAACAAATTCAGAGTTATCCTCTAAGTAAAGCATCAATGACACCCTGAATGGTGAAACTGAGGAAGAGAACTTGTGTGAAGGTAACACTATACAGGGGATAAAAAAATGGAAACCCTCCTATATAATTACTAGGCAGAGGGCCCCTGTTGAGCAAGCATGTCGACATAAAGTGGCCACAGCAAAGCCAAATGAGGGGTCAGCTGCAGTAAAGGGTATATTTAGTCTGCCGATGGCAAGCTTTTTAAAAACAACACACCCTTTCACCGAGTCACATGGAGGATCTGAAAAACTTCCCTATAAACATAAAAAAAAACCTAAGTGAAGTAAGCTAACTAGAGGATTACTGTGTGGTGTTCCCCGTCCTAGTTCTGAATGTGCCTCTGTAGCTCGGTATGAAAACATAATCACTAGGCTCTTTTTCTTTTAATTAAAGGATGAAAAAAAAGAGAGGGGAAGTTTTACTATCGACATCTGAATGCACATACGCTTCAGAGATCACCTGGAAAAGCAATTTTCCAGAGCTAAAAATGATTCTTCTTTCATGTCGCAGACATCACTGGAAGTAATCAACACAATTTGTCCAAGGAGCAGAATTGTTCCTGATATAAACAGCCGTCCTTTGATTAGTCCTCTTTGTAGTAATTATGACTGTTCTGTTTCATTTGTTTAAACTGCTGTTGGTATAAATGGGTGACTTTCGACGTGCCGTTTCATTTTGTTACGTGGTCAGACAATGGACTCCTTTTCCTTTTTTGACTGAGAAGTTTTGCTTGTGACTTTCCCTGTGAGACACTGCACATGAATTGTAAAAATGCAGTAAAGGAGAAAAATTACGATGAAGGCTAACTAACAGCCGGAGGGCCGTGACGCGCTCTGGGGCAGACTGTCTTGTGAGCGTGCGCCGGTCTTCAAGTCAGGCCTGGTTTCATGCCTGTTTATACTTCACCGATTGCCAAAATGAAAATGCAGCAGCAGCTGCTACAACCAGCTCACTGTAGCTCAGTTTTTTTTTTTTTTAAACCAATAAGGCTTTTTTAGATGTCTTTTTACAATTGTCCAAGTTCATCTAAATGTTGTTGTATACATGTTTATTTAGGTTAAGCAATTATATTTTTGTTTGTGTTATATTTTGAGCAGTTCCTGCTGGCTTCCAGTTGATCATCGATCCAAGTCATTTCCCTTAGATAACTACAGTTTTATCAAATGCTAAAATGACCAACAAATGACACACAATGCCAGTAAAAGCTTCCAGGAAGAAGTTGTGCTGTTATTGAGAAACTAGCATGTGGCGCAATTGAGTAAACACTTTTTTCTCTGGGAATATTAATAATTGACGATTTAAGCTGGGGGTCACATGAAAGCCACTGTTCACAGAAAAGCCAAAAAACATTTGCCTTGATGTGTTTCGTCCTAAAGTCTACTGAGATGCCGGCTTGGCCTTGGGGTGTATAAAGTGGGACTATTTTTGGAAGCTGTGAAAGCCCAGCTGAAGGTCTTGTGGTTTCAAGCTGGGGAATGGCAGTGGCATTGATGGTCGTTTTTTTTTTTTTTTAAACAGCACCAGCCAGGTGACTTCAGCTTCCAGAACGGAAAATATGTCTGGGTTTTAAATTGACTATAAACACTGACATGACTGCAGGCTTTGTTTTTTGTTTTTTTTTTTTACATTTCTGGTTAGTGGTGGACAAATATGATAAATAAAACTGTCTTTCAAATGACAGTTTCAAGGCTTTCCCACCAGTCGGGGAACATCTGAGGGAGCTGTAACCATCCCTACAAACCTGCTATATTTTTCCAAACCCTTTCTGCCTTTCAACAGGACTCCTTTCTCTCCTGCTTCTCTTTCAAGACAGCCTTCAGCAGGCACTGATTTCATGGTGGTAATTTTGGATGCAGACACACAAACCTCCTATGGAGTGCTATTTGAAAACTCAACCCATCACCCAGAGGCTGCGACAACACCAACACTGTGTCCTCCTGAACTTGGCATACAAGTACGCAACACGCTCATTTCACAGTTTCTTTAGAGGGATAAACAACACAAAGCCAAGTCTTAAACTTGAAACACCTATCACGCCAAGTTCTCGTGATCTGGCCAGCAGATTTGGGTCAAGCATTCATTCTTGTGCAGCACAAACTGCATACAGTTTGCTATAATAGCGGGACAAAACCATTCATTCCATAACAGCTGAGTGATCGATTTCCCACAGAAGTAAACAAAGGTTTGGCTCTTATACTTTGTGTGTTGTGACTAAATATACAGCATCTCACCAACCAATGAAGTTTATGATCGCTAACAGTTTTCTCCACCATTTTTTAAATACCTTGTAGCTAAAATATATATTTTTTAAAAACAAGTAGAATGAAATATGCGATCTAAGGTGGACGTCACTGAAAGCATTTGTAGTATGAGACACAGAGCATCTTAAAGTTTTGAAAATCTGTCAGCACCAGTAAGAAACTCTGCAGAACAAAAAACAAATAAATTAACTGTGCTGCCTCTGTTTGCTTCATCAACGGAGGCATAATCCGCAAAAAAATAAAGCTGTAATCACAGCATAAAAGCAGGACTGAAGAGCTACCAATCCATAATTTACCAGATGGGATTCTCGTCAACATCAGGACGTGGATAACAAACAGCCGTGACTGTTCATTTATGATGACATCGACATTCAAAATGCTTTACATTACGCAGAGTGCTGAGAGCAAACCCAACCATTAGCCCCAGAGATTAGAACAAACTTTCAACCAAACAAAAAGGTAAAACTTTTACAGGCTTGTAAATGATTAATTTGGAGTGCAAGAGAAGGACTCAACAGCTGACAGAGGTGAAGACTGATGGCTTCAGATGGAAAATGCATCCAGTTAGGCTTACAATTGTTCTGAGCGGGGAAAAGCATTGGGCAGGTGTTGAGAATGTCTCTTATGTGAGTTAGGAGCATCTTGCAGAGATAGTTTGTCCAGACAAGGCCAAATAGCTGCCTCCTGCAGTAAATGCATCCTCGACAGAAAACATCTATAGTATAGTAAAGCAGACTTTTGTATTTATTTCAAATTACTTAAAAACCTTTAGGACACTATATCACCATCTTATCTTATAGAAACCATTTAGTTGGTATCTTAGTAGCACTTCATTTGGTGCTAAAGTGACTAAAGTGATTCTGAATCTGTTCATCTAGTTTTTCTTGTGATGCAACAAGCAGACGTCACTACACACTCATTGGTTTGACAAAGGTGATAACTTTAACACCTTAATCTTTGCAGTTCTAACGAATTTCTATTCCCCCCTCTGGTTACACCTAACCGGTTTAGTTTCAGAAGGGTTACAGAACTCATGAAATGCCAGATTTTGTTCTCCTTGCAGGCATTTGCACATTGTATTTGGTGAAAAAGGCTCGACAAACCTTTTGCGCCTGGTTACAGTTGCTAAGCTTTGACTAAACAATCACCGTTAAGGGCAGGCACTTAGCAATTTCAAAGCAAAGCCAAAGAAGCAAACTTAGCTGTCCAAATCCTTTCTGGAAGGCATCTATGCATGCACTCGAAACGATCCCCCCCCCCCATCAAAAACACAGACGCACAGTCAGTACAATTACTTTTTAAGCAAACAAAAAGTGAAGAGGAAAGAAACACCAAATCAAAAGTGAGCAGAACAGGGAAGTGTTGGTGAAGGAGGAAAGAAATCACTAGAAAAATCACAATAAAAGTTGTTTTGCCCAGGTGTGGTCATGCAAGGGAGAGGGGGGGAGAGGGGGGGGGGCACAAACAAAGCTCCAAGGTGGGTACGGGTGGGGGCGAGGTAAGCATGCGGCATTCGTGTTGAAGCTTGCAGACCCCTAAGCGGCCGAGTGTCGGCCTGCACAGCAAACAGGGAGGAGGGAGAGGAGTAGAGTTTCTGACCTGTGGCTCCTAAAAGATGCGACGCTCTTCCTCTGGAGAGAATTATAATATCCTCAGGCTAGGGAGGGGGGGCGAGAAGACAGAAACATCAGACAAGAAAGTTATGTGGCGTGTCACTGAGTGTGCGCCTACAAGGGGAAGAAGGTTGTACATATGAGGTTAGTTGTCAAACAGTGGTTAAAACATGATGAATCATTGAAAAAAAAAAAAAAAACCACCAAAACTGTCAGCAGCTTTGAGAAGGATCATCAATTCAAACACATCAGAAAAGTAATTTAAACATGCTTTACCAATAAGCCAGTTATATCACTTTATTTTCTATCAGGATATTGTGTTGAATCTTTTTTTAGAGGAGCTGGCAAATGAGCAGAAGCTTGTGAAATGACCGTCCTCGTAACTTCAGGTCTGTGGCGGCTACACTTCTATGTTTAACTTCCACGTCTGGTGTAAAAAACTGTCTACTTGTGTGTGAGCAAATAACACTGTGGTTAGTCAAGTTGTCAAAAAAAAAAAAAAAAAAAAACAAGACATTTCATTTTGTGCATTAAGAAAAAAACACTACAAGCAACTTTGAGGTGCAGTGAAAGAATTTTTTTTTTTCTAAGTTGATGAAAAGAGGAGAAATCGTTACAGATGGTTGGGCCTCCATTCACATTTTCCAGTCTGTTTCTTTACATCGCTTCCCTGAGCAAAAAGAAAACCCTTCCAGCAAGGCTGAAAACACTCTTCCTGCGCAACAGATTTTATTCTGACATTTCTTTGCATTCCAACACATGACTTTACTTGTAAACATCAATTGATTTGCACGTAAAGCATCTGCAAGAAAGCTTTTGTCCAAGAAAACCTAAAAATCCAGATTTCTCTTTAAAATGGGCAATGAGACAAAAGCCAAACTAGGATGGATGTTATTGGCATAAAAATTGTGCCACAACAGCGTATATCTTCCAGACAACTGAATTCAGGTCACCCAAATATGCAAATTCATTAGTGTTTGGTAGGGTAAGCTTTGCTGTATAAAGGAATAATCAGATTATGTTGAGCAGCGATGATAAACAGCGGACTACCAACATGGGTATTTCACTCACGCCCATCTTCTTGTGGTCTGGATGTGCTCCAATGTTCGACATTAATGAAAGGAGTGACCACAAGGTTGCTGTGATGTGTTTGTATAGGTGAAGCTTTCAACCCGTCATAATTCAAGCTGGGTATCATTTAAACAACAAAACCTGTCAGATTTGCTTACTGACAGAATTAGGTATTAGCCATCTGTGTTTATAACGGTGGATTTATGTCGCAATGTGTGTTAAAATAGTGGCTTGTGTACCAGTTGAAGTTTCCAGCTACGAAACCGTGAAATTTCATCTTACGTGTTTAAAAATAATCCAAGGTTTAATTTCCAAAGGATTTTAGAATTTTAAGAATCCAAGATGGCTGTTATTTAAAAAAAACATAAAGGTCAAGCTTCATATTTGATAACTGCACAACTCCAGTCCTGCTCTGTAAAAAGTGTCTAATTTTGCTTATTATTTCCACTTTCCCATCTTTCTGTCACTCCGTCATCTCAACATCCTCAGAGGGCATCTCTGGAGAGGTGGGAGTACACGTCAGAGGGAAAAGATTGATGACTCATAAGTCAAAGGCTGCACCCCTCTCGACGTCGTCAGGAAACACTTTGAACCTACTTCCCTCGACTCCCACAGAACTTTGTGACAGCCGATACAGAGGTTCTACAATGCAGCCGCAGATCTCAATGACACCACGCCTTCATACGTCTCAATTCAGGATGTGCTGAGGGGGTGACAAGGACAAGTAGTACCCCCGAACCACGCCCTTGGTGACACAGAGGTCTGGAGAGGTGACAGAGAGGAAATGGAGACGTCACGGGTCTGGGGTGTTTAAATTGATGAGCGGACGTGAATGAGGCAGAGCTTTTGAATGGTCTTCACACCAGAACAAATGCGTTAATGGATGCACTTGAGAAACTGAGCCAATAGCAAACACACTAACAGGAAGTGCTACCTAACTCACTCAGAGTGACACCTGATTTTCTTCAAAGCTGATAAAAAAAGTCAGTGTCATCTTCAGCCAGCTTGTTACGCTAAAATAACTTCTCCAAGTACATTGTATGCATAAACTACACTGGAGAGTCACTGCGTGGTTCTTTAGGTCCATGTCAGCGATTGCACAGAAGATTAGAGACCACTTCTGCTTTTCATTCAGGAAGGAAAGAGAAAAACATATCTATTCTATATCTTCAGAGCGTTTTCGAATCACAAAATGTAAACCAAGTTTCATGGGACTGGTATGTCTGCGTTTGATAAATTTAGGTTCAGTTTCACATAAATGATGAGGAACTGACCCACTTTTACGTTTATAGACCCTAAATGAAACGAAAGAATTAGAATTACTTTTGAAAATGGGTTTTAAAGGCCTAGCATTTCTTGAAGGAATGCATGTCGCCCCCATCTTTCATACCAGAGTTTTAAACAAAACTCATCTTATAAATAAAAGGAACAGAGTTATTCAGGATAAACCTTGTATTTAATGTTATGCATAATCTCATGTGATATTATGAGATCTTGCGAGATGTGTTGGCTCTTGGAGTTTGTGTTGGAATGACCATCAGCTACTACCATGCCAAATTTCAGCTCAATATCTGAGGAACTGTCTGAGTTATAGCAAAGTTTTGCGTTTGCTGAAGTTAGTTCGCTGTTGCACCCATGTTGATTTGGATTGACTCCAGAAAGTAAATCAGTTGTGGATGTACATCCAATGACTGCATTGTAAAAAAGTTTCAAAATCCATCCTGTTGTTCGTGAACTATTTTGCCAACGATGCAGACCAGCAAACATACACACAGGCAGAAACATAATTGCTGCTTCACCTTCGGTGATGGGGAATAAAACTAGTTATTTCCCTCCAAAAAACTAAACGGATAGCCTTAAGGTAACCATCCTCCCTCAGCTAAGAGCCATGTGAACCCACGTGCAGAACCTTGACTGATACGGATAGGCAAAACAGACTTATTAAAACAGGGCAGGCTGGGAAAAGTACGCATATCCTTATAGCCATCTGTTATTCTAGTACAGATCCACAAGCCCTTACAGACACACACACACACACAGTCAGCCTGACTGTGATTCTATAAACATACCAAGTCTCTGACAAGACTGTCAGTGAACACTACCACAGGTGCAGGAGGAAAGCAAATTTAAAACAAAGGAAGGTGGGAAAAAAACAGTTTCATATAATTGTAAGCAAAATAAAAAACTGAAATGACAAAGGAGTGAGAAATTAATATAGACAAGAGCCATTTCAATGAAAAACAATCAGTAATATGATTTGGGAGTTTACTGGCAACTTTTTTTCCCTTTCTGCCTTTGGTTTTGTGGTGTTCATCTGAGATAAGGAGTTGGTGTAAAAGATACTATTGTCAACTGTTTTAGACTTAGCACGTCTGTAATTCTTTGGTTCCATATGAGTGCACTTAAGGCATGTAGTTGTCTTTTGCTATGGTGAAGCAATACAGTGATCACAAGTAAAGAAAAGAAAAAGTAAGACAAAAACAAAACAAAAAAAGGTGAAATTCCTCTTCTTGTAAACCCTGCACTGAGGACGGACGGACACTGGTGACGCATACGCACACAAAGCGGTGTGTTGAACAGGATTATTCAGGCTTGAATTTAAACAGAAAGAATCCCTGTCCACAAGCGCCACGGAGCAAATCTGGCTTTAGAAACTTTCCTCATCACAGAGCACTCGGCCACAATGGGAGGCCAAACTCCAAATCCTGCAGCTCGAAACATGTTTATTTTCAAAAGAAGCGAGAGAGCGTTTGCAGAAGGAAAGATCATTACCAACATCTGCGCGGAAAATAAACACACAAGGCTCTTTTAAAGAGAAAATACTCAAATTATGCACTTCAGGATCATATGCAATTATAGAATAAAACTGCATTTAACCAAATGGGGGAAAAAAAAAAAGAAATGCCTCCACCTTGGATCTGGGAATACTGAGTGGAATGTACATATCTGCAGGAATGCTCGATAAGTGTAAATGTTTGCTCATGACTGAGCCAGGAAAAAAAAAAAGGGTTGGAGCATTTGTGTGTGTTTGTTGAAGAGAAAATAAGTGGCCATCTTCTTCTGCCTTTGTATGAATCCTAAGTAGTCCCATGTAGAGGAAGGCTTTGTGCAGAGTCTCTGTCCAGGGGGGGTGGAGTAGGTGGGGGAGGACGTTCTCCAACTCTTCCTCTCGCTTCCTTTTAACAGAACATTTATCATTCTTCCCAGACAAACAGTCATCCCGCATCATGGACTTGCATCCAGCACACAATAATAACACCCCTCCCCAGCACCAGCTCCTTGTTGCTCGGATACCTTTCATCCAGTGAGGCGGCTGGTCAACGTTGTCTCGTACTTGGAAACTCCCAGCCTACATTTTAATAAAACTAGTGGTTTGAACACGGTCTGAATGAGACATCTCCTAACATCTTATACTTTTTATCTTGCCTTCAGGTCAAACTTTGCCAGAAACTCACAGTTTTTGTTGTGTGAATGTCTGAAGAATCTCTTGCAAAAGTTCCAAGAAAGCAACAAAATTACATTTTTTTAATAGTGACTGTCATCCAACCACAGTGTAAAGGTGGTGCGATGGAGGGGCAACATTATGTGTGACAGCTGAGAAATATGGACCATAGAAATATGGGGCCCTCTACCCCAGATGGATGTTTTTTTAAATGGCCTGATTACATTTTGAATATGAAGTGAGTCTCCTAATTGTCTCCAGAAGGTCATGATATAGTTGCCACCTCCTCTTACAGTTTTCACATGCTGCTTGCACTTTTCACTTGAGGAAACTAATTTGAAAAACTACTGAGAGTGGTTCGAGACACCCTCAATAACGTTTGGTTTGCATAATTTACGAACATGCTCCAAAAATCTGCGACACAGACGCGTGGTCCTGAGACATTTTGGAAACTCCATGCTGTTTCCAATCTGGTGCAACGTAGAGTGCTACTGTCTTAAGAAAAGCCTTGGCCATAAAGGCCTGTTTCATAAAAAGAGTGATTTAACAGAGCCCTTCCCCAACCCCCCCGCCTCTTGCACTCTCTAAAGGGTGAACAGGTGCATTAGGAATAAGTGAAGAGAAGATGGAGGTTCACTAAGTGCACACAAACCATGAATGGCAAGCTATTCACTTACATCTTTTAAGCTGCACTTTGAGCATTTAAACATCTTCTGTCTACTCTGTTATCTGGAAGTATCAATACAAACCACTTTTCCTTGAGTTTTTAATTCAGGCCACACCTTTTCAAACGGCCTTTATTCCCACAACTGGCTCTTCCAGCTGACTGGCCTGCACCCCTTGTTCCAGTTAATATGAGCTCTAGAGTCAGATTATTTTGCTTACTGCACCCAAGTCTTCCGTCGTCGATGCATCAAAGTCAGAAAACACAGGTCTCAGACACAAAGACGGAGCTGACAAAAGAAACAAGAGATGGAGATTTTGGCGAAAATGGAACAAATGGACAAGAGCCTACATGTATACGAAAACTGAGTGAAAAAGGGAGCAAATCCAGCTGACAGTGTTTTGTCAGAGAACTAAAGAGCAGCTAAACGCAGTGACAACATACCAGCACAGTTACCAAGAATGCAAATCAGCCCTGATGCAAATGTCATACGTCCTCTGGTGCAACACAGACCGTCTTGTCTTTACACCAACCCCCCACCACAACACACGTCTCTCCGTGCAATCTGAACCCCCGTTTCTCCAACCATCCTGCACTCAAACACACTCAGGCGAACGCCAGAAAACAATGTTGCGCAGAGCAGAAAAGGAGTGCAATCACAAATGGCATCTTCTTCTACCAGAGGGTACAAACACAACCCTTGAAAAACCAAAACAAAGAACACTTACTTGTCAGTCATAGCATCGGATAGCAAATACTCATTCATTAAATCGTCTGAAAATTTTCTTCACAGATTCAGAAGTGGCTGAGGGAGAGATCCAGCACTTTTGCCAGGACACAGATCTGTAAGAGATGAAAAGAAAGAATATTTTAGACTAAAGTCTTGTTAAATATTCAAAATAAGCATTACAATCATATCAAACGTCCCGTGGAAAATTATTTAGCAGTTTCCTAATTAAGTTTAGCACCTAAAACCTATAACTACAAACATTTAAAACAAAACAACAAAACTTTACTTAATAAGACTTCTCACTAAAGTCTTCAATTACCCTAATGGAGCTTTAGTTTAAAGGTTTCATCATGACTGACCTAATTTTGTTGTCATATGTTCATGTAGGTCAACCAACTTCATGCCACTAATGAGAAACGTAATTATAAAAGGTAAACTTTTTTTTTTTTTTTTGTGAAAACTATCGCAGGTTTGTCCAAGTAAGGGAAAAAAGAAAAATGAGTAAAAACACTGAAAAGATCATCGTTCAGGGCTGGCGTCTCGTCTAAGTCCGCAGACTTATGTCACTTCTTTACAAATCAGCCTCCCGAAGCCTAATGCCTCCTGCTTTCTGGGGGATACCGTCACCATAGTTACCGAGACAGCCCACCAGCCAGCCAGCTATCATAAACAGAGAGCACCGAGAAACGCTGCCGGCTAACGAGGAGACCGTGTGAATCCGGCTGGCGAGTTCGCCGTCATTCAGCGCAAAGTGTGAATCAGTTAGCCCAAATAAACAACACTAATCGGCAGACCGACTTCACCGACAGCGATTGGACTCAGAAATTTTAACAGTCATGTTTCTGATGAGCAAACCCCAAACCTGCCGTAACCTCTTCAGCTGATCTGCCTTTAAAAGATTATGACAGCAGCACATTAGATTCATAGATTATACCCTGTTTAGAGTTAAACACACTGGCATAAAACAGACTGTGACCTGCCAGAGGGGGATTTGCTCATATAAGCAGATAAACATTAAATAGGAATTCACAGTCCAGGACGCATAACAAGGACGCGGAGAACAGAGGGATGAAGGTAAGGTCTGGACCCCACCCAAACCGGTCAGCCCTAAAGCCAGACACAAGAGAGCCATTAGCACTCAGCCTCTGTTTGGAAGCCATGGCAACTGCTTTTACTGATCATCTTATAATATAGCTGAACTCTACAAGATCTCCTTCTTTTCAAATGCATTTTTTTCAATCACCATGATTTCCAATTAACACAATGAATCCAGTTTTGTACGACATATTCTTACAATGCTAAATCACTCAATTCTGACCAAGCACAATGTCCCAGACACCCCCCACATTAGTTTTCTATGAAAACCGTCTCGTACAATTCGTGGGGATGATCCACGTTGCGTGATCCAGCAGACCAAAGCAAAAGCAATCACCTTTTCCATGCAAAGTGTCAGCACAGTCCTGAATGCATGACGAGGAGCGGTGACTGTGCTGCAAGGCATTTTCAGCTGGTGGTTACAAGATAAACTGGGTCACGTGAATATGCCAAAAAGACTGGGTGGTTCCTGCCGTGCGTATGAGCGGCAGAGAGAAAGGTCTGCTCAGAGCATGTGACGTGAAGCGATAGGAACCTGCACCCGCAGCTCATAAACAAGTGTTTACCAGCTGAAAAGACCTGCTGGGGACATTGTGGAGGAAAATCTGAACGCTGGGAGAGTAAAGGCTTCTGCAGGGTTTCCTCGTTGATCTGAGCAAACCCTTGTGAGCTTGCCGACACACTCCTATTCCTGTTATTTTGGTGTTTAACTCTGCAATTTTATATTCCAGTCTAATAAGTGACAACGTACTGATCGATCAACCTGCTACTTAAAAACAAAAAGAATTTTTAAAAAGGAATTCTCTTAAATAATTGAACACAATCTGTTTATTTTTGTGGTCCACGAGTAACAAGTGCCTTTGTTCTTTTCATTTGTCTGCTTGTGATTGCACTCAGTTTGTTTTTGCGTTTTTAGAACCAAGTGTTATGAGGTCTTTTGATTCTTGGAAGATGCATTTTTAATCACGCACAACCAATCAAGTCATAAAATTCTGTATTCTAAAAGGTCAGCAATGGAGGAACATAGATGAGAAGCGACTGGCACAAATGACGAAAACGATGTGACGCGGTAGTCGCATTTAAACACGTCTTACAAGCTACACATTCCTCCCAAAATGACGTCTACAACCATCCAAGACCAGAGTAGCATATTACTAGAATACAAAACAATAAATAAATTGATGTATAAGAGTCAAAAGAAAGGCCGACAGCCAAAGAGTGGCACACACCAGCTCAGCTGCTCAAACTTGCAGGGTAATTCCTCCAAAAAAAGACAGAGGAATCCCACTTACTGCATCATGAAACCCAGCAAGCTAACACGCTGCTAAATTATTTACTTCAATGGGATTTGTATAAAAATAGCATGCACATGGCTGCAGAGCTTCTGCACTGCACAGTCAGCTTTAAATCCTCTGTTACAACAGAAAAAAAAAAGGTGTCAACATACATCTGCCACAATGTGCACGACGTGAAATCTTACCATCATCTCAGTGGGAAGATCCTGCAGGTTGAGATGGAAGAATGCTTTGGAAGTGGTTTTCCCCAAACGCGATTGATTGCACTCAATTTGCAGGACAGATAAAAAAAATAATAATAAAGTAGGAAAATATATCCCCATCCGAAACGATTAGTCTGTCACCTCCTTCCCTCTCGACTCGCCAGTAAAGCTACTGACAGACTCCCTCCCTCTAAAAGTCTTGCCATATGCACCACATCCATCATGACAGAAACCAGGGGAGGGGGGAAAAACGCCCAGGATGCTTTACAGGGTTAAAAGAAGGTTCTTGTCTTCAAGACCAGTTTCACTTAAGCACAAACCAGTGGCAGACTGTTCCCGTGTGACGAAATGAGGAGGAGCGCATTTCCCCGTGTCACTCACGGCAGTCAGGCGGCGCTCTGCAGCAGAGAGCGACGGCACTACGAATCGCGCCTCTGGAAGACATCAATGCACACAATCGCTGTGGAGGGGGGAAGGGGAATTTGGGGTGCAGAGAGAGAGAAGAAGGGGGGGAAGGGGCTGAGGTTAGCATGTTGTGTGTCTGTGGGAGTGTGGCCATTGTTGAGGGGGGGACATACTTGTCCTTCCTTTCATGGAGGAAGAAAAAAAAAAACAGCAGGTTCAGATGCTACTTTTCTTCCAGCAACATAATCGCTCGTTCTCACACAACTGTAATAAACATTTTCATCCTCAGGCAATGAGTGGAGGATGCTGGGACTCGTTTCCCCCTATGCAAACACAACAGTGAGTCGGAATTATGTGAATAAACAGAAAAGCTGAGCTGCATTTCCCCTATGCAAAAACCATAGCCGTTTACCAAACGAGAACTGGATGGACAGAAAACACTTCCTCTCCCTGCTCAGCTGTGTCCCAGGGATACTCTTCACAGCAACAGAATGTACTGTATGTAGGCTCTTATCTCTCGCCGCTCCATTCCCTTCCAGCTCCCTGCTCTCAGCAACACAACGCTGGGAACCCTTTCAAAATATCCAAGTGAGCTGTCAGCAGCAGTGCGGCGACAGATCAGTGAGCTTGCTGCACACTGAGCAATATCAGCCGAAGCTTTGGGCGTAGCATCTCTGCAATGTTTGAAAATTTCTCGGAAACATTTTATAAATGTGATTCTTTTTTTGTTCTTCTTCTGTTCCCTTTTCAGTGGTCGCCACAGCAAGTCATCCTCCTCCATGTAACTCCATCTTCTGCGTCCTCTGTCCTCACTCCAACTACCTCCATGTCCTCTATAACTGCATTCATATATCTCCTCTTACTGCTCTCTTGTCCATAAAACAGCAGCTGCTTTGGGTTATTGAAAGCATCAGGGCGAGTCTCACAAGGTGCAGAATGTTTTCTCGTCACTTTTTATTGTCCTGCTGAACAAAGAAAGACACGAAACTGAACCTAACATCCTGTTTGTCTTTATACATGTTTATTTGGAACCGCCATCCAGTTTTGCTGAGACATCTTCGGAATGCGGCAATGCATTATGCATGGCCAGTAACATAAAAGCTCCCAGACCAAGTGCCTGCAGACGCCCCTGTGCTGCTGATCCAGAGCCAGATGTCACCATTCTTACATTATTCTCGCCTGAGGGTGCTGAGGGTGCAACCGTAGGGTGTGGTGCGGACGGTTTGCGGCTTTGAAACGGAGGTGGGGGGTTTCCCCCTATAGGTATGTCCGAGCCCGCACAGGACACCGCGACATCAGAGCGGCCTCGGCTGGCTCACTGACCCCTGCCCTTTAACTCCCGCAGGACAAAAACAATAGAGGTCGATGCGAGATCAAAACCTCGAATTTCCTCAAACTGTGACATCTGAAAGGTAAACAGCATTGTTGTGGACAACAGTTTTCTCATCTTTTTAGCTCACAGTTTGTATATCTTTAGGTCAAAAGCTCCAAAACAAAAGACTTTTCAAGCCGAGCCTGAGACGCCTTATTTCCGTCTCATTGTGCTTTGTGGAAGAACAGAGGCAGCATGGCGGGGCTGAAGTCAACCTGCCACTGTTACACCTTTGAGGGATCAAGGGAAGCAGTGACAAAACCGGGATTGTAGCTTGAGGCTGTGAAGTAGTTTCAGTTTGGGTGACCAGATGGTTGTGGGCCTTATATTGGAAGATATCCAGCATGCATTTTATCCAAACAGTGCTTCATGTCAACACCTCTAAATTACAACGCACATCTCCTTTGGTTCTGTGATACCAAGCTCATTATGCAAGGTCACATCTTTGTGGGACTGACCAGAGGCAGCTTAAAGAGGGGCTCATCTTTGTGGCCATAATGCTGAATTGTTATGTAAAAGAGGTCTAAAGAAAGACCATAATTTCCTGATTTGTCTCACAGGAGGAAAAGAAAGAAAAAAAACCCCACTGCCAATGAGTAGAAAGAGTAAAAACAGTCATATGTGTCTACAGTGACCACCACGGCAAGAGGTATAAGCATTACCGCTCAGATATTTTGGAAATATTCCACCTATTTCAGTGATAGAGCTGAGAAATAACTAAAAGCAAAATGCCTCTCAAGTCTATGATTTGGTGGCTTCCATAAAACGCATTAAGAGTTTAAAAGTTTAAAAGTCAGTCATTAAAGACGGGGACTTTAAGACAGATAAACACATTTAAATGTGGACTTGTTCATGATGCGAGCTCCCTATATGCACTCACGATATTCAATACGCTCCAGTAAGAACAAATTTCAATGTTCCAGTTTTTTTTCCTGAACTTTTTAAATAGTGAAATCTGACAATCAGCCACAGCTTGGTCTGAAACATAAACTAGGCACCCAGGTAAATAAATAAGGGCTCACAGCTAAAACAGATGTGAGCTGTTTTGGGCAAAGTTCACATTTAAAACAAAGCTCTCTTTCAGCCTCACATTTCCTGACTGAATTCCCATCTTCTCTCCATTTCAATTTGATTCTTGCTTTTTTCAAAAAACAAGAAAATTAGAGAAATGTTTGCATGGGTGTGATTATGTGATTCTTAAGCTGAAGCACTTGGTATAATTTCATTTTACACATGTGAATCTTGTGATTCCAATAAACAAAACGGGGGGGAAAGGACTAAATAAACCAGTTTGTACACTAATAGAACTCAAACAAATCAAATAAGGCTGTGTTAAAAGAAGGAAAGGTGGTTTGTTTTTTTGGTATGCAAAGACTTCACCCATAAAAAGCAGATAAAGCAAAGCGAAAAGAGCACAAATCTGTTAAAGCAAAAATGCATAACAGTCAGGGGGAAAAAAGATTGAAATGATTACAAACAACTTTAACAACATGCACCCTGCCTAGTTTCAAAGAAAATCAATCTTTATCTGCCCTTCATTATAGCAGAAACTCAAAAACCTCGAGAAAAAACAAAAAAACAACAGCACCAAGCTCACAACACAAACTCTCGCCTGAGGGGAAGTTGGAGTGACAGACAGAAACGCCTGAACCGCTCAGCGGCACGCAGCCAGTGGTTTAATGATTTGTCTGCTGCTGGTGAACGATCACACAGCAATATCCTGTTCTGGCTGCCTCTCTTGGTCCCCCTCCTCCTCCTCCTCCTCCTCCCCTTAGGGTCTGGCTGACATGATTCTGGCCTGCTGCACTGCCAGCCAGTCCGTCAGATTTGACAAGATCCGGGCGGCTGCCCTCCGTGCCTGATTCAACCCAGCTAAGGACCTGTGGCGTCAAGACCGATGAGGCCGAAGAATTCGTTACCGAGCCCAAAAGGGACTGGACGTCGCAGTCCACGCCGTCTGAACGAAGGAGGAGAGGCAGGGTGGCTAATGCCACGACAGAAGCTGTAAAAAAAAACCAGATTACAAAGCTCTATAGCTGTATTTCAAGGAAATATGAAATTTCTCGCATGTTTCAAAACTGCAAGCTGAAAAATAAACTAGTCAAGTCACTTTCAGTCATTTCTTCCTGTTTTAAAGAGCTGAAATAGTAAAAAGCACACAACACAAAACTTAAAATTAATAATATTTAAGCTGCATCAGTCACGATGAGTGTGGTGCTTTTTACGACTATGCTTTCAATGGAAGGAAAAGAGGCAAATTTATTAAGTTTTATGTTTTTTTCCCAGACAACAAACGTAATCTCCCTGAGACCTAAACCTACGTTCAGATAAATATAAAAAGGTTCTGCAAAGAGCATTTTTTACAACGTTTCGCACGCCAACAAGTGACAAATGAATTTGCGACAAAAGCAAAACAGAAGCCGAACAGTGTTACTGCAAACCACTGAAAGACAAACGATGACGGGTTTTTTTTTTGTTATTGTTGTTCTTCTTTTTGCCCGGGTCTGTGTCTGTTACCAAAATATCTCGAGAACCGCAGGGCAAAATCGAATTAAACTAATTAACTTTTGCAGGAGTCAACACTGTTTAAGACGGGCTTGCCAGAGTCAGCCGACCTTCACCAGCACAAATATTGTCTATAATTTAGACAACTTTTTACAGATATCGTGCAACAAATGTGGTGTAGCAGTGGATGAGATTCATTCACAACACGCCCTTTTATACTGAGTTAACATTTTAAATCCCCCATGAGGAGAAAAGCTACATCTTGTGCAAAACAAAACAATTAGATATAAATAGGAGTCTGCTTCATTACAGGGCTGAAGATGAAGAAGAAGAAGAAGAAGATGCTGTACCCTGATCATTATCAGTCACACAGAAGAGCAGGATCCTCAGATTATCATCACCCTGATGGTTGTATGTAGGCTTAAAAAAAAGTCAGAAACACACAGCTTCAGAGACAACAGTGTGAGCTGCAGGTATTCATCCACATGATGCTATTCAAGATGCTCCCCCCTTCAGATAAACTGTGGTTATGCGGCTGGGCTCCAGCGCTGTCAATAAGTGCTCTTTTGTTGCTGCAATGAAAGAACACCCTTGATTTATGCATGCCAAGGGGTAGAGACCCCTGACTGACCTCTGGGTGGCAGAGTGGCATTTTAAAGGTGCAAGAGAGAGAAGTGGGGGAGTTTAATCTTAAAAAAAAAAAAAAAAAAAAAAAAAAAAAAAAAAAAAAGACGTGTTTGTGAGCTCGTTTAGCATGCCCAGCGTGAAACAGTCAGCCGCCGCCTGCTGACATTTAAACTACTGGAAGTTCTTAAAAAATGTAATTAAACGGTGTTAAAGGCTCGCTTAAAGGTATCAGGAAAAGGAGAGGAAATGTGCTCCTTTTTTGTTTGTCGGAGTTTTTCGGCTGCAGCGTAACAAGTGCAGCACGCGCGAGCACCGCTACTAACTGAAAAAAAACAAAAACCGCCGGTGTTTCTTTAAGAACAAGAAAAGAAAACAGCAACAACAACAAAAAAACTACATGCAGCGCTAATTAAAGTGTCCGGGGGAACAAAAAGCGACGCGTACTCACGGTGTGGAAGCCCTCCAAGGGGTTGCTTGTGAATTAAAAGAAGAAGCAGCGTGGACGAAGTTCGGGTCTAGTCGGCCGACGCTCGGCTCAGCATGGCGGCGGCGGCGGAGCCACGGACTGATTCAAACCTCTCCGGGCTGAGAGACCAGCAGGAGGAGGAGGAGGAGGGGGCGGGGAGGAATCACGAGGAGGAGGCAAGGGGGGTTGCTGGTGAGAAACAAACACAGGTATCGTTCACACAGAGCACAGAAATGTAGCTTTTCACCTGAATCCTGCAGCGCTTCCCCACTTCGGAGTGAACCACTTCTAGCTGCACGTGCAAGGAGAGCCTTGATTTCAACAGAATAAGGTTTTTTTTTATTTGGGATTGTTACATCTGTGTACCACTGAAACACAACATTAGTCTTCACACCAACACTGGGCTCTCTATGCACACTTCAGTGTAAATGGGTGGGGATGGATCGGAGTCACCATCAATCTGGGGGGTGGTCATGTCCACTCGTCCCCAGTGCCTTGCCGTCTGTGCCCATGGCTGAGTCTCTCAAAAGTAAAGGGCAGAGGCTCGTCGGTCTGCGGTGAAAAATGGTGGAACGGGTTTCAGAGTAATGTTCCTCGGGAGAACGTTGGGAACGCGTTGAATATCCTGCCTTCTGCAGTTCACATCGTGATCAAAATGTCCAAGAGTCTGGAGACATCTCTGAGCTCAAAGGACAAGACTGAGAGTCGATATTGGACGCTTGTGATCGTCGGGCCCTCAGGCTGCACAAAAATCAGGTCTGGTTTTGTTCTGGACATCACTGTATGGGCTCAGGAACACTTCGGTGCCATCCACAGGTGCTGGATAAAGCTCTGTCGTTCGTCGAAGAAGAAAATATGTGAACGCCACTCAGAAACGCTGGCATCTTCTCTGATCCCAAAGCTCGTTTAAAATGATCTGAGGTAAAGGGGGAAACTGTACTGTGGTCAGACGAATCAACATTAGAAATTATTGGACACCAGGTTCTCTAATGCTGCTATCGGCTCACAGTTCAAAGGTTTGCCTCTCTGATGGTATGGGGGTGCATTACAACCTGTGGTATGGGCAGCTTACATGTGAAGAATGGCACCATCATTGCAGAAAAGTAAATACAGGATTTAGAACAACATACGCTCCCTTCCAGTTGATGTCTTTTTGCATATTTCAATGTTTTAGAAAATGTTAACAAAACTTGGAATAAGATATCAGGAACATATAAAAAAAAGAGAACAAAGTAAGAAAAAAAAAGTTTGGCAATTGTGCAAGTAGGATAGTTTGGGAAAGTTTTGGGAAACGGTGACAACACGAGGGGGGTGAGGGGGAAACCGAATGATTCACCGAAGCAGGAGACTTACTCGAGTTGTCAGCGTGAAGAATTTACAGTAAGCGCGTCGACACGAGTAAATACTGAGCGGACCAATCGTGGTTCCCCGCTCTGTCTGCGTGTCTGCCGGGGTTTTAGAAATAAACCCCTTTCTCATTCTGAAATTCCAATTCTAAAACCTTAGGTCTACCTGCATCTAGGTGTTGATCTTCGTTCAAGGATTCTGACGGTTTTGGAAACTCTGGAAAGCTGGAAACCAAAGTTTGGTCCTCCTGACGGTGGGGGGCCTAAGGTCAGACTTTTTGGGGAAACTCCCACGCTGCTGTATGCACTCAGGAGCACATGCCAAAGATAACAACAAGAAAAAAATCAGTCTAGGTTGTTCCCAGACCAGCATTTGGGATGGTACAGGGTGCATCCGTCTCACCTCCCCAGCATCATGAATCTGCATTTTCAGGTACCTCAGATGCAACGATGTAGCCTGTTGAAATTGTGAAAATTTTATTTAACGCCTTCACAGTCCTGTGGCTATAAGTTCTCCATTTTGCAGACTTTTCAACAGGGGCTTTGACAACGCAGACACGAGTGCCAACTTCTCTTAGCTCGCCTAAGAGGACAGGACTTCAGTCTCCGCTAGGCTAAAGCTTTAGACGCTGTGGATAATAAGTTACCTTAAACCGTCTGCGTGTGTGAGGGCGAGAGAGAGCTGTGTCAGGTAGTGTCAGTGGGTTTAAAGGGTAACTCTCAGGGGTCAAAGGTTATGCAACATTTTCCCCAAGAAAATGTGAGCCAGAAACACAGGGTGGAGGAAAGACAGAGCGACCCTTGTCTCCTTGCGCAGTCCAGAGGAGGGGGAAGGAGGGGACCTTTAGCTGTGCGAATGCAACACAATACCATCTTTGAGTGAAATTAAAATTTCTGCTGCTGGAAGACACGACAGTCTCCTTCCGTGGCTGCTTTGTGGGATCATTTAATTACAAACACTGAAAAACTGACCCCGTACGACGCACGACTCTGGCCAGGTCTCCAGTGCTCTTGTACGTCTTCACCTCCAGCCTGTATAAACTGCTTAATTTCTCATCAGCCCCTGACGATTTTGTTTCTTTGCACGCTCACAGACCGGCTGCAGTTAAAAGGGGAGGGGAAGGTGCTGCCTGAAATGAATATGATGAGCAGCTGGGTTTATCTCTGCTCGCTCTGTGACATGTGCTGCTAAGAAGAAGAAGAAAAAAACAAAACAGGTGAGCCAAGAATTTGTGCTGAAATGTAAACAAAGTCCTTAAATGATTTATTGCCTCTTAAACAGGCCTTCATTTGAAAGACTTGTTTGGTGCAATAAACTTTATGGCCCTTGTCTTTATTATCTTCCGCGGCTTGTTTCTTTTTTTCTCCTTCAGCTTGGAAGTCAGCCTTATTTTAATGCTGCTTCAGATAAGAAAGTCAGTTGAATAGACAAAGGAACAGGGAGTGTCTGCAATATTCACCCACGCATACGCACAATAGATTTGGAAAGTAACACACTAAGGTGTGTATTTTTTTTTTCTGTGTAAGTATATCATCTTCATGCCTGGGCTCTTCAGACACATCAGCTGGATATATTTAGAGTCCCCAGCGGGTGTATCCATGCTACAAGGCAGACCACAATTATTCACAACACTGAGAGGGGCCAGTGCTGCTCTGGGATCAGTCAGGAGGTGTGTGTGTGTGTATGTGTGTCAACTGGTTTGGAAAAGGATTAACACCACAAGAGTCAGAGGTCAAGGCGTTTGGTTCGCTCAGAGTAAAGGTTCAGGAAATCACACCTGGAATTTAACACACATAATGTCCATATTTAAACCAATGTGAAAATGGAACCTGAACTCATAGTGTACTGCAACTTTTGGAAGTAGCAAAAACAAATATATATATATATATATATATATATATATATATATATATATATATATATGTATATATGTATGTATGTGTGTGTGTGTATATATTGTCAGTGTGCAGATGTGCATATATTAGCTTGAAGAACTTTAAACAGAGGTTTAAAGAAGTCTGTGTCACAGCTACTAGCGCTGTTGGTGTGTTATAAGTCAGATTAGCCACTAATGCATAACTAATGCATAAATAACTTGTTTTATGCTAAATTTGCAAAGAAGATTACACCATTTAAAGTGGATCTGGATGCTTCTTAATGTCGCTTGTTTGCTTATGCCTCAGCTCTTTTTCTAAATTCTGTCCTCATTTCCCAACCTAAGTTAAACAAAATGCATGGTAAATGTTTTACTTCAGCCTTCTTATTTGCCAGTACCCTTCCCACAAACAGGAACACTATAGTAAGCAATCAATGACCAGCCATTTATCTGCAAGTGACTAAAACTACAAGGTACAAATACAAATGTGTGATATAGGCATTTTATTCTGTTTGACAGAAAAAATAATAAACCTGAACATTGCTAAGTTAGATGTTTCTGCAAGAACTTCATTAAATACATTTTGTTTTAGAATAATCTAATAAACTGAGGCACCATTGAATCTGTGGATTTTTATTAAAGCAGCACCATCTAGTGGTAAAGACTGAACACAACAAGTCTGTTGAACCAGCTCCCTCTAGGGCAATTACAATTGTTTTTGTTAATTTTAAGGTACCCTATCTTTAAATAGTTTTTGTATGTGTTTTAAGATGATGCCAACTGGATGTTTCCTCTAAAAATGTCACCTCAGGTCTACAACAAATAAATAAACTGCACCTCCTATAGCTGCCTGTGACTGAATTAGTCCAGTTGTGCAAAGTCGCATTGAAAATATATGCTCATATCGATTTTTTGTAATTCACACTGGGGTCAGCTGGATGTATTCTGCCTTTTGGATGATCATAAGGTTTTTCAAATAGTGTTTTTTAAATTAAAATAAGTAAATACCAGAAAATATAGAAAGAAAGGGAAAACAGTGCAATTTTAATTTATTTTTTGTCTTATGAACCAAAGATATTTTATGTTTTTGTCTTTATAATTGTCATCAGAGTGGTTTATATACTGTATGTCTGTTTTATAGCTCATAATAAAAGGGGGAGGAGATGCAATTTAATTTAAAACAACAGATTAACAGGTGACTGTATTCATCATTATTACAAAGATAGTGCAGACAAGTAGACACGTACAGACTGTCAGAGGATCTCCAGTCTGTCGACAGATCTGCAGGACTTTCAGTGCCTAAAGAGCAATGGATGTGATCCATGGTTTCTGTTCTCTTAGATGACAGTAACATCAAGAGTTGCCATTCATCAATAGATTAAGAAGAAGGCAAGAAACTGCCTTGTTAGAACCTGCAACGTGGAGTTGCACTCTTAAATAAATTTATTCTGCCTACATAAAAAAGTCAAGTTGTACCTGACTTTACAGATGCTGCTGACCTCTTAGGGCTCTTACTCATTTGCGTTGAACCTTCACACACAGTAAAGAACTTTATTGTGGCCAAATAAATCTGTATTCCAGAGTATTTTAAAGTAAACACTATATTCCGCTCATATTTTAGGATATTAAAGACAATGCACTCTAGCATTAGCTAAATGGTTAAAAGCCAAACTGTGATGGTGAAGTTGTTTTAGTTGCTTTGGTAACTTACACTTATTGTAAAGGGACCATTGTTGCAGAAAAGCACACAAATTAAGATATTTTTTTAGCAAAATAGGCTGCTGTAAAGATGACTTTATACCCAGGTTTGCCCAGTCCTTTTAACAAGCTGATAAATATATTTTGCACACAGATATTTTCAAGGGCTGGAGATGGATGGACGGATATTGCTGAGAAAGAAATACTAGAATGGTCTGCCAGCAGTTCTGACCTGACTCCAGGAAAAGAATGGGAGAGAATTTAGGAAAACAAACAAACAAACAAACAAAAACTTACTTGCATTATTCCAACTTTTAGGAGGTAAAATGGGACAAAATAAGCTCTGAAATGCTTATACATTTTATGTTGTTAGAAATATTAGAACCAGTATAGGAGCATTTTAACAGAATTACAGAACATTAGCACATATAAATAATGCTTCAGTTCAACATACTTCTGAACAAACCCCCAATGTACTTCGTGTGACTTTGTTTGAATGTCTTCAACTTTTATCACGAACTCAAATACCCAAGCTTCTCTTTAAGAGGCGGGCTCACCGCCTAGTAACCAATCACCGTCGCCGTCTTGATCACGTGCCTCCAGACGCCCAATGGCGAGCCGCAGATTAGCTCCTGCCGCACCCAAGTGGGATGAAGGTGGATTGGGCGGGGCGAAAAGCGAGGGCAGAGAGATAAACCCACTCTGAATTCACCAGGGGAGGGGATAAAAACAGAGAAAACTCTCGTCCAGCCTATGCTCCGCTTTGTTTTAATTTCACCGCAGCAATAAAGAGAGGGTAAGCTCATATTTAACCGTGCTTCGTTGCCCTTTTTCCCCAGCGGTAGCTTCGGGTGTGATATGCCTCGTGTGTTTTTGTGTCGTTGTCTTTCGTTTCAGTGGGAGCTCTGTTTTGCTAATGTGCAGCCAGTTTGAGCGGAGGAGTGTGAACACAGACTGCTGTGCAGGGTTCCTTTTAAAAAAAAATCTCCGTACACTTAAACAATTACCCCCATAATTTAAATCTCTAGCTAAATGGCTACACCTCCGCTCAGTCGTCTTATAGAGCTCAACAACAGCCGAGGTCTCGCACTCTGAGCCCGGGCTGTTTGGCTTCCAGTATCGTTAGCTTGCCGCCAGAGCAGGCCTGTACTGGGATTTTGTTTTTTTGTGTGTTTTCGTGTTTTCTCACTGGCTGTAAACTGTTAAATATGGATCGCTCTGCGTTAGATACTGGCCTTTTTCCAGCTTGGGTGTGTTTCCGGAGGATTTTGTTTTGTTCAGCTGTGAGGTGATGGAGCAGTTTCCTGTCCGAGGTCAGACAGCTCTATGTCCTGCATGATGATGATGATAATAATAATACCACCCTCCAGGCCTGCTATTTTCTTTTCTTCTTCTATTTTTTTAACATGCAAGCATGTATTTCAAAGTTGCACAGAAGGAAACAACACCTCACTTCAAGAGATCATACACAGAATTGTAATTTATAAAAAGAAAAAGCAACATTCCAGTTTTCATTTACACGAATATAATAAATTGAAGTGAAAACTGAACTATTGATAACTGCTACCAAAACTAGAATACTGCTACATGTTGACTGACATAATTTGCCTGGCAGTGATCTTGCACAGATTTATAAACCATTATCAATTCATCTTCAAAATATAGACAGCTCTGAGATGATGTCACGGTCTGTCCGCCATGTTGGAAGACCAGCTCCAGTGGATAACCATCCAGAGAACACGCTGAGCGATCAGTGTTGATTGGGCCCAAAATGCCCAACTTCTGCACAGTTTTCGGCTGCTCGAATAGGGCTGACTGAGATTAAAAAAAACTCCTAGTCAGGATCCCTGCAGTCACAATGAACCCAAGAGAACAAACATGGTCGTTGTCCACCGAGACGAAAACACCAGTGGACAAACCTCGGTCGAGCAGGCCTATCAGAAACAAGTCTATCCGTGCAGAATTAGCTCAGATCTGTTCACCAGTGCATTTTTTTAACAACAAACAATAACGACACCAGCAACACAGATGAGTAGACTCATGAACTGCGTCACTTTGTACTGATACTCGCTGTTTATTGGCTTTAAGTGAGTGGCTGTGTTGTGAAAAAGCTGGACAAAAGCTCACTTTGTCAGTAGTTTACACAACACTTAGCCCTGATGTTGCTGTGTGGTAACCATTCCTCATTATGACACCTGTTTCCTGCACCCAACCGGAAACGCAGTAATCGTTGTAGGCTTGGGGACTTTTGTATGCCTTGAGGTTTTTACTCGAGAACGGGCTCGGGTCGAAAACCAGATCATTTATAATATCAGGATACGAGACCATCTGCAGCTGATTTGGACAGTTTTTTTTTTTTTTTCTTTGTAAAGGTCAAAGTCATTGAACAACTTGCTCACGTGTCTTCACATATTTTAACTATTGTTGCATTGCCCCCCCCCACCCTCTATTTTGTAGATCATCAAACTCAATCAAATAAATATTGCAGATAAAACTTGTCTCGATCCTTTGTTTGTCTTCCATCATGGAGACGATACATCATGTGTATGCTTGCTGATAACGCCTGTTGATGTGGTCTGTGAGGGACTGTTTTTTTTTTTTTTTTACTGTTTATATGATGGAAATGTATTACTGTAACTAGTTGTGGTACAAGTTAAAAATACACCTCTAGACCCCTAAAACCTGTGAAATTCTTTACCTTTATGCATTTAGCCATGTCTTAAGTCCTGAACTGAATGGAAGATTTGGAAAAGGTTTGAGCTGAAAAGTCAAGTAAGCAAAGATAGTTTGGGAGAAGCAATGATTTTTCATTTTTAGTGTAAAGCTTTGTCTGGTGTCATCATAAACAGCGCTCTTCCCCATCTTGTAGTGCGAAGTGTAGCTACAAAGCTGGGATAAAATGTGGGTGTGTAAGGCGGTGTTAACTCCATAGATCTGGTAGTTTTGTTAGAATGAGCGAACCTCCCAAAGGATGGAGCTTGGCTCTGTCAGTCTGGCTTCGTGTTGTCACCCTCCACACACACACACACACACACACACAGCCCTACTACACATCCACACTCACTACAGATACAGAGCTCTGTGTTTGTTTAACTCCCACTCCTCACACGCCCACATCCTGGACTGCAGTGCAGCTGAAAATGTGTTCCTCATTTCAGCTCCATTTTCAATAGATCTCTCCTTCCTTCCTCTCCACATGCAATCACTTAAGAGTGTGTCAGGTTGATATTTGTAGTACAGTCAGGCATCGTTCACACCAAGGAGGTCACTAGAGCTCACTCGAAAACACAATATGTCTTTAGGTCTGGGTCAAAGGTTGCATAGATCCACGCATGATGCAGTGTAGAAGAGTGTGGGATATGTGTTGTCTCCACTGCTCTGTCTTAGGACACACGAACGCCAGATACAGCTTGATCTGTGCTCGCACAGCAACACAACAACAGGGCGGACTGCAGTTGGCAACAGATCTTACTTTTCCCCAAATGCCCCGCTAGTTCCAGTCTAGCAAATATCACTTAACGTGTTCATAAAAATGGCTGAATGGAAACGAAAGGTAAATAAAATATTGTGGAGCGTTTCAAAAATCGGATTTTAACATGTTGGACAGGTGTGGGGAAATTTTGTCACATTAATTAAATCTAAATCTTTGTAAGTGCGACAGAAGCGGGTACATGGAATAAATGATTTGCTGAAGGTACATGACAAAAGTTGTAATTTACACGGTCCACTGTGCTCTGTCACCAGGCTTTAGGTCATGGTGACCACATCATATTTGACAGTTTTTGACATTTAAATAACTGCAGTCTGTTACTTAGTCTGGGTTTGAATCTGTCCTATGAGGCAGGAGTTAACCCTCTGTGAGGTAACTTCAGGTCCAGTGCTGGGCTTTTCAGTATCATGAAGCTGCTTTATTTCCGTTTATTCTGGCCTATTACTGTTTAACTTTATACTTTACGCTTCTGAGCAGGTTAGGTTAGAGAAGAGATCACACATGTGAAAGCTCCACTTCCTGAGCCTCTAAAAATTAAAATGAACATCTTTTTTTCCCCCTTCTTTTGAAAACTATTGATCAAAAGATTGACCAGAATGAGCTGCTGTTTTATTTATTTTTTTAAACCTCATTTGCTGCTTTCTGCCATGTTTATTGGGTTACCATCCGTTGGCAAATCAATAATAACTGAATTACAAAACCAGCAAAACAGATTAATAATAGATGGAGTCTAAATGTGATGGGAGTGGATCACCTGGTATTGGGATATTGATTAATCCAGAAAATTGACTGGAGTTGTAAAGTTTACCTGGGAAAAAATGATTTCAATAAGGTGTAGTCGGCAAGGTTTTCTTGTATTTTGTTGTTCTAATATTTTTTATTTTAATATTTCTTTTTAATATAGCCAATAAGTTTCAACTGAACTCTTAACTTTGCAAAAATGGATGTAAAACCGAATTATTTCCTATTTAATAAAAAAAAAACTTTTTATGGCTAATACTTGGTTAAATAAATCCATACCAAAATTCTGGATAGACTTATGTTTATCTTCAAATCGATCGTGTTTACACAAGAAGACTTTCTGATATTTAAAATCAACATGACACGTTGTTGAGCCATATTGTCTCAATATGATTCTGATCATAATTAAAAATTCAAATTTCCAGCCTTGTGTTTGTTTTTACTTTGGCAACATGTACGTGTATTGTTGCCTGTTCATCTTGTGAAGCACTGTTCTACCTTGCCCGCTTCACTAGTGTTGGAAACAGACTTATCTATGGCACTGATTGCAGTCCAGTGCACAAGATGAGACCTTGCATGTTCGAGCGCTGAAATGACCCCCACTGCATGGTCATCGTATTTGGAGTCCGTGCGCTCGCAGAAACACGTGAGCAGTTTGTCATTGGATTCTGCAATTCTAATCATGACAGGCATCCAACCCAGAGATATAAAGAGGTCTGTGTGCTTTTGCTGAATGGCTAAAAACGACTTAAAACACCAACTGTACACACTCACATGTATGTATTAAAACTTGTATAAAAAAAACGATCAGCAGCTCATTGAGGCCATCTTTCATATATATATATATATATATATATATATATATATATCAAACATTCATATAGATCTGTTCACTGGGACTCAACTGAATGACATGTTTTTGGACAAAATGAAGCAGATTTTTTCAGCAACAGCTCAGTCATGCTGAAAATGTTTTCAGTGCAAGTTGTGTTTCTCAGATTTGACTAATGTTGGGATATGTATTCGTCTCTTGTTATTTTTGGAGTTTATACAAAGGGACTGGCAGAGAGCTGTTTATTTAACTGGTTTTCTACTGAACATTGCTTCTTCACAGCCTCTGTATAAAATGGAAACAAACTGATTGATTATTTAATACAACATTCTGTTTACTGAATATTTATTTCATTACAAACAAACTGTTGCTGTATGTTTGATCACAATGTTGATACAGATGGAGGATTCTTTTGCATTTGGCCAGTTGTGGATAATGTATATAGAAAAGCTGAGTTGCTTTATGGAAATTTTCTGTTATATTATCAACAAAATGGTGAATAAGTTTGTCGGCTTCCTGTTTTACTTATACGGTAGAATTTTATTCGCACGTCCTTATTTTAATCTCTACCTATTTCACAATGTGTAGAAAAGCCTGAAACAAACATTTGACACGTTTTAAATAAACCTGTTCATAGCAACTTCAGTTAAGTGTTTTTGTAGAGTGAATGCAGTCAAATGTAATGTAGAAAATAAAGTTGTTATTGTTTGCAGAGTCCAGTACTAAAAACCAGCCTTCAAGTGGCTTTGTTAAAGCTGAAACCTTCCAGCTCTTGCATTAGTTAGCGGGGTCAGGGTAGCCAGAAAATCCCAGGCGTTCATTAGGTGACACTGAAACCACAGCGTCTCACACAACCAGTCCTCATCTCATTGAATGAGTCTGAATTTCTGACCCATTTTATTTATTTTTTTAAGCCGCAGCACAAGGCGTCTGTTTTAACATGTATGCCTTGTGCTGCAGCTCACACTGTGGTGTTAGCCTAGAGCTTTTCTTACATAACAGTAATCTTATTTTTTTTAAAGCAGTCCTGTGTTTCCATGGAAATGTATTTAGTTTCCATAGTGACTGCACTTTCAGCAGGAGCTAAGGCTAGTCAGGCCTAGTGCTTCTACATTTTTGGAGAGAGAGAGATGAGAAAAGGAGGATACTTTTAAAAACAATAATATTCTGAATAGTTGAACACATTCTGCATTTGTAGGCTTTGGATTACTCTGCTGTCTGTCAGAAATAAACAACCCTGAGGTCGAACCATTTAGTTTTAGACATGTTTATATGGACTGGAGATGTTCCTGCTGGTGTCTGTTAACATTAGGGGCTTGTAGCAGGAAATTGGATGTTTAAAAATGGCTGCAAAAGTAATACTTTTAATGATTGTCTTTAATATGTGAAAGGTCGGCTAATTGTTTTGATTTCCCAAAGCTGTTCATGCTGCCTTTTTTTTTTTTAAGTAATTAAAAATGTTTTCATTCTACATTAAAGCTGTTGTCTTTCTCCTTTTTTATTTTCTTCTCAGTATATATTTGAACAAATCTTTCATCCCCTCTATATTTGCACGTGTGGCAGATCTTGAGCTCTAGTCTGGTGCTCCGTCTGGAGTGATGGCAGCTTCACTTGAAAGGATCCTATTACACAATTCTTGCAGTTCTTTAGAGCACCGAGATGGTTTATGGAGATGGAGAGAGCGTTAAACTTCCCCCCTCTGCTCTCTGTCTGTTTCAGGGTTCTAATAATTTCCAGTGCGTTTGCACCAGCACACTGCAAAAATGTATGTCTTAATTGATTACAAGCTTGATTAGAAACTATTTGAGAACAGGATCAACTAATGTATTTCTTGAAATGCAAGCAGAATTTAAGTATTTATGAGCATCAATGTCAGAGCACATTTTAGGGCATTGGGCTCGAGCAGAAACTGCTGCGTGATTTTTGGTTTTGGAACTGAAACAGATTTGCTATTCCTTAATAATATCACACATTGTGATTGTGTATTTCTTGGCAAAAAACTGAAGTTTAAATGCTAAATTTATTTTCTTTATTTCTTTTAATTATGTGAACATATTGAGCCAGTATGTCACTGTGCTGTGACTGTTGGAGACTCAGATTTGTGAGAAAATAGGCAACTTTTCATTCGCAGTCTTGCTGAATTCACAAAAAAGTACTTGTGACCACTGAGTCATATACCTACATTTTGTGCAAACAACTTTTGGAAATCCTGGGCTGTTGTTGTGTCCACGGCTTGCAAAGTTGTAATCCAGGCTGTGCACATTAGTTTGTCGCTCATTCCCACAATTACAGGAGTTTTTCAATAACTACATATTTTGCAAAGGCAATCGATGAACAGTTTCAAGTTACAAGTACATACATGTTTCCACATTGTAGGGAAATAATAAACAGTTGGCATTTCACAAAATCCAGCTCTAGAATTACAGAAAGTAAAAGTTGAAGACAACTGAGTATTCTGAAATACTGAAATATTTGTCTTGCGACTTTTTGAACATGCTCAAATTCAAGCGACGAGATGGCGAGCGTCTGTTGTTCACTCAAATTAATTGATAACCCACGCAAACTTTGGAGACCTTCTTAAAAATGCCATTCACAAGCAAGACACTGGCTTTAGTTCTCTCCACCTTCGGGTTAATGTGCGTTTTTATAAGTAAAAAATACTGACACCTCCATCTTCACTTCTCAGATAAAAGTCTGAAGAAATGCATTTTCATCTCCGCACTTAAAGGTTTTGTTTGAACTCTTTACGATTCAGTCCTGTAATCACTTTTTTTTTTTTTTTATTGGGTGGACTCCCGTTGTTTTGTCTAATTTCAGCAGCGAGCACCATCGTAGCAGCCAACAGCGAGTACAACATGTGGTTTGACAGCTAGTTCAAACAAAGCAAATTATATCTGACAAGGAGTCTGGAAGCATTAAGATCCTCCTGTAAACCACACTGACACGGGTCAGTTTATGAAGGACTGCAGACATGGCTTTGGCGTGTGTTTCTTTACTCTGTGACAGCTGAATGCTTTTCATGATGGCCTGTGTAGTCAGCATTTAGGTGAATTGGTTTCATTTTATTCACACTAGTGTCTTAATGCTAATAGTCTAGTCTATAAATGCTGATTTAAACAATGTTTTGGTGAACTCTTTATAAAACTAGCCATCATTTCTAAACTTTGAATAATTTTAATAACCAGGATTTGTACTTGCTGTTTTTGTTCGTTTTTGAAGGATTTCTATGTCTGTGATTTGTCTTAGTGTTTTTTGTACAACAGCCATTTTAAATAAACTTTTACTGAAGGCAACATATCTCACCAGATTTTATAAAACATGAATCAAAACAATAAAAAAGGGATGCAAACCCAAAGGCTCCCGCTCTAAGTCTGTGAAAATGTTTTGTTGTTGTGGGGAAATTTCAGAGCACTGATAAACATAGACAGAAACTCTGAGAGGAGCTGTCGGCTCCCAGTGTGCCGCTGCATGCTTGGAGTTCAGGCAGCAGTTGTCATGGGAGTTGTAGCTGAACATTTGTATTGATGCGGTCTAATGGGCTGGTCCGGCCTCTGCAGGGCACCACCCGCTGCCCTGTGTGAAGACTCGCAGACACGGTTATGTTTGTTAAGTCGGATTGTGTCCTGCTGCAGTCGAGTTGTCCGAGTTGTGACAGACAGGTGGAGACTACTGATCTGCTCAAGCTCCTGTCAGTTGGATATCCAACATGTTTCCCTCCTTTCTTCTGTAAATCATTAGATGTTTTTGTGGGGTGATTTATATTGCACTAGCTGATCAAGGAAGTATGACGCTATTGCTGTAAATTACAAATAAAGCCAACAGGTTGACATATCAAACGGTGTTGGCAATAAACATTTTTATTTCTTTGAGAGACCAGTTTCTAGCCAATGTCTGTGAGGGGGTTTTTTCTTTCTTTTTTTTTCTTTGCCAATTATTCACAGTTGAGTGGTGTTTTGATTCCAGGAAGCACACTGTGGAAATCAATGAAAACCTTTATGAACTGGGGAGAGCGGTCACATGATTGTGGCAGGAAGTAGGGGAGTGAGTGGGCTGTATGATTGGCTTTCACTAACATCCGATGCTTCCTACAGTTGTCACTTTTAACAACTCTTTCTGTAATTTCCTCAAATAAAAAGCCAAATTTTCAATTTAGGTAACATGATCTTCAGATGTTTGACATAAATGAAATCAGCGCTACTCCTGAGGGGTTTCTGTTTTGGATCTGCAGAGTGCCCCCTTCAGTCTCAAAGGGGAGGACCTGCAGCCTTTATGTCCTACTGAACATTAAGAAGCACTAATTGAGTATTTGTGGGGAGGGGCTTTAGTGTTAATTTGCACCACAAGGAACCAGTAACACCAGAACCTAGCGCATAGACGCAAAAATGGCACCGTTTAGGTGGTTAAGTCAGTAGCAATGCCATCCTGTGTTTTTAATATATAGATGTATAATAGAAGACAGCGTTCAGTTATATTCAAGATAATTCAGATCTAAAGGACAGAGATGAATATTTAGGCTATTCATAACTTTGATTTCATGTTTTGAGATCTACCCCTCGTCTCCATATAATTCATCTTGTTTTACAGCATTACAAAATGTTGATGGTCTTTTTCTTCTTCTGTCACTGCTGCAGGAGGCCAAACCAGGATGAACGGCGAGTCAGGTGCCGGGGTGGTGACGGCTCCCCCTCCCACCACAGCCCCACACAAAGAGCGGTACTTCGACCGAGTGGACGAGAGCAGTCCGGAGTACCAGAGGGAGAGGAACATGGCACCCGACCTGCGACAGGACTTCAACATGATGGAGCAGAAGAAGAGGGTCTCGATGATTCTACAGAGCCCGGTCAGTGGGTGTTTTCTATGCACAAATGAGTCCAAGAATCAGTTTAACCATCAAAATGCAGCGCTACATTTTCTTAATGTTGCTACCTGGTAAAACAAAACAAAACTGAAGTTACTGGCAAACAAGTTTTAATTTTTTAACTTTAATAATATTCTGTGCCAAAGTTGCAAGTATTTTTAAAGATGCAGTATTTTAAATCTGTTCTTGGAAATCCACAAAGCAAGTTGGACGTGAGTTTATTTGTTTTTCTTTTGGTCTGATGACTGGCAGGCTTTTTGCGAAGAGCTGGAGACCATGATCCAGGATCAGCTGAAGAAGGGGAAGACTCCCACGAGCCTGCTGGCGCTGCAGCAGATCGCAGACTTCATGACCACCAGCATGCCCTCCATGTATCCAGCTGCACCGCAAGGAGGCATGGCAGCTCTCAACATGAGTAAGCAGAAAGGAGAATGAGTGTGTCTGTGACTTTTTGACCTCAGCCCTGCTGCTTTGTCCGCACTCACAATGAGTAATGCAGCGGAAGCCAGAGTTAATTTGGGATTCCAGTCATATTTCAGTAAGCAGAAGAGCTCTGTGTTCTGATTTGTAAATGTTGTTGGCAAGAAGCGTGAAGGAAAGCAGCTATGTCTTCATAAAATAGTGCATTTTAATTTGTAGTACCTTTGTCTTCTTAACCTTTTGTGACTCTTATTTCTTCCTTCAGGTTTGGGGATGGTAACTCCCGTCAACGATCTGCGAGGCTCAGACTCCATTTCCTACGAAAAGGGCGAGAAGCTGCTCCGCTGCAAGCTGGCTGCATTTTATCGACTCTCCGACTTGTTTGGCTGGTCTGAGCTTATCTACAACCACATCACAGTAAGTTCCTGAAAGAGAAATGAACTTATCCTGAAGGTTGTCATTCAGTAGCTTTCCTAAATGCCTCTGCATACTCAAGTCACAAAGTCGACTCTCAAAATGGCGTCAAACAGCAGTTTGCGCCAAGTATTGTGTGATTGGTCAGAAGTTGTTGTGGGTGCGTTTCTGTGGAAAAGCCATTGATCTTTTATAGTATGAATTTTTATTTTTTCCTAACAAGATCATAAGCTTAAGCATACCTCAAAATCCATAAAAGTCTTTAAAGGACAGCATCAAAAACTGGATGTATGGGCATGTTTGTGGAGAGAAATCTGAATCTGAAGATCAGTTATAAGCTGTTTTTATAAGTTCTTACCAAATTCATTCTGCCCAGCTTTAGTCTCTTATCCTCTTTTTTTTTTTTTTTTTTATACACAAATGTAAAAATAAACAGGCTATTTATTTTGTTTGTTTAACCAGTTCAGATCTTTAAAATTGTAATACATTTTTGATCAAGTCGTTGTGGATTTTAAAGAAATGATTTTAGTTTAGTTGACTTTAATGTGAATGACCTCACCCTCCTGTTGTTGTGCTGCAGGTGAGAGTGAACTCAGACCAGGAGCGCTTCCTTATCGTCCCCTTTGGGCTCCTTTACAGCGAAGTCACCGCTTCTAGTCTGGTAAGAATCAGCTTAGATCGGTTTTTGAAGAGCATCAAGACTTTTGAGAGGCAACTAAACTTACACATCTTACTACTTAAAAAAAAATCTTTTGACATTTGAGTTGAATATAAAATGTTTCAGAAGAGGCCATGTTGTCGCTGTGACTAACTCTGTGTGCCGTGCCCTACAGGTGAAGATAAGCCTTCAAAGTGAGATTGTAGACCGAGGAAGCACCAACCTGGGGGTCAACGCAGCCGGCTTCCTCCTCCACTCTGCCATCTACGCTGCACGACCCGACATCAAGTGTGTCGTACACATACACACGGCGGCTGGCGCTGCGGTAAGGGAAATGCTGCAGTTTAACTGGACATTTAAACCGCCATTGATGAAAATGTAGCATGACCCTGTTTGTTTGACTGCAGGTGTCAGCCATGAAATGTGGGCTGTTGCCCATCTCACCTGAGGCGCTGTCCCTGGGTGAGGTGGCCTACCATGATTACCACGGCATTCTGGTGGATGAGGAGGAAAAAGGTCTTATACAGAAGAACCTTGGGCCCAAGAGCAAGGTAACAGAAGTGTGTGTGGTATAGAACATGAAAACAAGATGAAAAGCAGGATTGCAGTTTAGGGTTATTGTCGTTCTTGGTCTCAGGTTCTCATCCTAAGGAACCATGGTTTGGTGACAGTAGGAGAAACAGTGGAGGAGGCTTTTTATTACATTCACAACCTGGTGACTGCCTGTGAGATACAGGTAGGACACTCTGGGTGTTATAAAGACAACTTCCTTTGAATTGTTTGACATAAAGACACTCTTCGTGTTATTTCTCATTCTGTTTGTTTGCATCTTTCATAACAACCTTTGTCTTTTTGTCTTTCCATCTTTGTAAATGTTTCTTTTTTGTTGTTTTTTATGGTTGTCTCGTCTTGTTCCACACCTTATTTTTTTATGTCTGGATCTGTGTGTGTTTTGTCTGTTTGTATACCTCCTTATTGCTTTCTAGGTGCGAACACTGGCCAGCGCTGGAGGGCCAGACAATCTGGTGATGCTGGACCCCTCAAAGTATAAGTCCCGTCCACGGGTCCCTGAGCCGGCTGGCGACGGGTCCTCAACACACCCCAAGTGGCAGGTTGGGGAGCAGGAGTTTGAGGCTCTCATGAGGATGCTCGACAACTTGGTAAACACCAAGCTGATGGTTTAATTACCTTCTGTTGCGGGGAGGAGGTTCCGGGGCAACCTCTGGGTCATTTACTCCTCCACAGGGAAAGGTGTAGTCTAATCTCATACATTTTTACTCTGTTAACCATTTTCTGACTTGCGCTGTTACTCTTTCTCAGGGCTACAGGACGGGCTATCCTTACCGTTGCCCAGCACTGCGAGACAAAGGTAAAAAGTACAGTGACGTGGAGCTCGCCTCCTCCGCCCACGGTGGTTACACATATGGGGAGGACAGTGACTCAGGCGCTCGCTCCCCACTGAAACACAGCTTCCAGCGCGGCCAGCGTGACAAGACCCGCTGGCTCAATGCTGGCGGCCGGCCCGACGAGCCCTACGAGGACGGGCCCGACAGCACCAGCCCCAAGTCGAAGCCTAAGGTGTGGACGAACATAACACATGATCACGTCAAACCCTTGCTGCAGTCTCTCTCGTCCGGTGTCTGCGTGCCAAGCTGTATAACCAACTGCTTGGTCTGTGCCTACCTTATTGTTCATAGTATAGAATTTACAGCTACCTTGTTGGTGGAAATGGGCAGGTGGTCGGCATCCTGAGGATCTGGGACACTGAAAAGTTAAAGTAAAGGCGTTCAGATATCAGTTTTTCAATAAATATTGTTGCAAACCTTTTGCTAAGATGCTGATGAGATACAATGCAAGTCAGTACAGTCCTGCTTTTCTCTCCTTCTGCTCCTTCTTGGCTCAGTCGTGCTGTAATTTAAATCATCCTCCTAAACCACGTTTCTAATGTCTGTTTAATATTTAATGGAGCTGGGCTTATTCATTGAACCTCTTAGTTCTTTGTTTCCTTCTGGTCTCCTAGAGCTTTATGATGCCAGGCCAGCTGCCCAGAGCATGCCCCACTTGCATGTGTAGAAGTGAAATGCATTGTTGGTCTTTGTTTTTTTTCCCAGAGGAGCAAGCAGCAGGGGTGTGGCATGAGTCCTCAGACAGGACCACACAACTGCTTCCCACCCCTTTAACACTTTGGTTTCCCTTTGCATCTTGATGTCGGCTTACTTTGTTGCTTTAAAAGAAAGGCATTGATCAATCGATGAAGGATTAGGTGAGATTTGAGGCCGTATTTACCAAAGTCGCACGCCGCACTACTTTATAGTTTAGACTTAAAAGGCAGAAGAAAGTAGCATGTCTCAGAAAATGTTTTTTTTTTTTTTTTCAGAATTGTGTCAGATAAGATGGCGATACACAAAAGTGAAAATTTCTTTTGCTAAAGTTCTGCAGCCTGCTTTTCTTTATTGTTCTCCAAAAACTTGCAACTACTTTCAGTTACGCGCTTGTGTTGCCTCCTTATTATTTTTCTCTCTAATTTCTGGCTTCGGTTTTAATTCCAAAGTAGCTTTAAACACTTTGTCTGCATGAGTGGATTTGTTTTAAAAGAAGAAAATTTAAAAAAAAAAAAAAAAAGGAAAAGAAAATGCTAAGTTGACCTGACCTTTGAATCAATTATCTCCTGTTGGGAAAGTAGGAAGTGTTTTGTTGTGAGACTCTTTCTCAGTGAGTATATCGTGTTTACGTGTTCATCTCATAATCAACCAACCCAACCCTGCTATTCCCATCCAATACCCCTTCCTCATTTTGCCCCCCCCCCTGCTTTGGCAGCAAACCAGCCAAACTTGGAGTAATCACAAAAAATGAAATCATGAGCTTATTAGTTTCACTGCGAGTTACATGTGTACTATTTTTTTTTTTAAAGAAAAAAAGGAAAGAATTTGCATGATTTGTGTTTTTTATATTTTCATCTGCTGCTCATTCACTTTTAATGCAAGAAACTGGTGACAGATCTTTTTTATCTGTGCTGAGCATTACCAGGTTTACAAAAACCCCTTTTTTCAGAAAAACAAATTGCACATTAAGGGAAAGGCAAGACGGTAAAAGACTTCATCCTTTGCAGAAAGGATGTTTGCAGCATTGTCCCAAAATGGCCAAGTGTTCTTGGGTGTGTTTCTCTCTTATCTCTGTCGTCCTTGTTGTGTATCAGCCTGGAAAATGACTTTGGTGATGCCAGCTCACCCCTCACTGCCACTCTTGCTTCGTAAGCCAGCTTCATCGTCTCTGCCACCCACCCGGCCATCTTTCACTACTACCCCACCACTCCCCACCTAACCTCTTTTTATTTATCTTTTGTTCCTCATTCTGTGATTTGTTTTCACTTGATCTTCAGTTGTGTTCAGTTCAAGTAGTACGTCAATGATGATGACAAATATAAATGCATCGTTAATCTGTGCTTTCTCCCATCGTACTCATTAGTCTGTCGTCGTGTTCTGTTTGTATTTTTTTCACCTGGGAGGAGTTTACTGTAATAAGGCCACTTCTTGGCTTTAAATTCAATCCGGCACACAAGCTTTAACTATATTACTTATTTACTTAAAATATGTTTCTGCAACAAAATTTATCATGATCGTAGTATTTTAAGGTACCATTTTTAATTGCCTGATAAGTGGAAACAAAACTAAATGTAGCCTTAATTTTGTGCCAGGCAGCTGTAAATATACAAACTGGTTTCAAAGACCTTTAACTTAATGCAAAAGTGCATTTATCAAAAGGAAATATAAAAACGTCACTTCATACTCGTATAAATTAATTTTTATCCCTCAAGTTAGAGGAAAAAATTGTAAAATAAAAATATTCTGTGCTCAGTCGAGAGATAAAGTTAAAATCACTAAACTAACATTCCTTGAAGGAATGCAAATAGCCAACGACCTTGCTTGTAAGTTTTAGACAAAGACTCCACCTACTATGCCAATAAATTATAGCTCAGTATCCGTAAAACTGAGTTGCAGTCATTTTGTTTTTTAAGATTAATGAGCTGTGGCCGCCATCTTTACTCGTGTCTATTCTAAAAGTTAACCAGTTGTAGATGACCTCCATTAACCACTTTTTAAAATTTTTTTTATTACAGTCTGTCAAATGTTTCATGAGGTTGTTTCCTAATAAAATGCACACACAGACAATTGCATGATTGCCCACAGTCACACAAATGATACAGCTTACTGTCTCCAGATTTTTACGTCTGTGGTTTTTCACCACCCCAACAAAAGGCGTGTGTTTTGCGTCAACAAATGTGATCTGTCTTCGCTTTGTACTCTATTGTTGGATAAGACTTTAAGACTTTTTCCTGTACAACTCAACACTGAGGACAGAAATGAACAAAAACATAAATAAAAGTTCTCTAAACATGTGGATATCCTGACTGGGCTTTTGTCAAGTCAGCAAAGAAATCTAAAAAAAAAAACCACACCACTGAACAGAAGAGGTCAAAGAACAAACGCTAAAACATTGTCCTTTCTAATGTTGCTGGAGTATCTGAGAAACTCCAAACACAACATCCCAGTACATTTCAAACCCAACAGGACTCTCAGGCACAGGCTGGTCCACTCGAAGGACAAAGCACCCAAACACAAACTGAGCGGTGTGGCGTATGCAGTTCAGTGCAGCGAGGAATGTCCAGAACTCTGTAAGCACTGAAACCAAACGGCCTCTCCACAGACACATGGCTCAACACAGGAGAGCCACCCCTTCAGGACAAGACTCAGCTGTTCACCCCCAAGGATAAGGGACACTCTTTTGAGGACTAAAATATTCATAGTTTGGACTGAGAAGACAGATGATTTGAGAAGGGGTGAAGGAAGCCATTTTTTGTTAAACGAGAAAAAAAAATTAAACAGAGAGGGTCTCAGATTTCAGCTTTCAAAAACCTATAATGGAGCGTTAAGCCTAATTCCCAGTCAGTTTCACTCTGACACCTTCACTCATGTGAACAAAAAGGCCCATTTGTGAGTCAAGCCAACAAAGACCCTAATGAGCCTCTGTTGTGAGGAGAGTGAGTGTAATCTGCAGATGAATCTAGCTAACAGAACATCTCAGCTTTAAAAGCTTTAACTCAACACACTCTCTCCTTGAATTGAGAAAGCTCGTTGGATGAGAAGCGAAACATCTTCAGCTATAGAGTAGAAGTCCAGCTGTTTTTGTTTTTTAATCTTTTTTTGGATTTACCGTGTCCTGGATGACTGAGAATCTACACCAGCATATTACCTTACTAAATCCAAACCGCTGTCAGATGATAGATTAGATGATACATGATCCATGTAATGCATAATCTTTTAGAGCCAAGTCTTAAAATATAATTTCTACACACTTATAACTTGTAAACTTATTTAAATAGTGATCTTTCTTTTAAAAAAAAAACTTCCCTAAAAACGTCTCATCATCATTGGGTTACTTTTTAGATTCAAACCTTTTCTACAGTCATCCAACTTTTATTTGTTTTATTTTTGCATGACTCTTGTGTTGTGAAGCCTGCATTGTATGATGTCTAAGTATATTTTTGTGCTTGGGCTTTTCCTGCGTTTCTGATTTTAGCTGTTTTCGTTAACACTTTACGTGGCATTTACAGTGGACAAAAGAAGATGGGCTCCGTCAGGCCACAGCAGCCAATCAGTTCATCCCATTGAACACCGACCCAAAGGAAGTCCTGGAAATGAGGAATAAGGTATCACAGCCTGTTTTTTTATTGGATTTCTTTGGTCACGATTTGTGATGCTGAACTTATCTGGACGTCTGATACACACAGAAGCGTCTTCACCAGTTTGTCTTACAATCCTTCGTTCGCAGATCCGCGAGCAGAACCTGCAGGACATAAAGACTGCAGGGCCTCAGTCTCAGGTTCTGTGTACCGGCACTGTGGTGGAACGAACCTACAACCAGGTCAGTCTGTGGACTCGGCACCTTCATGCCTCGCTGCTTCAACTTTCCTGACCTGGAGGTGAACATGTCTCATTCGAGTGGAAAAAATCAGGGTTTTATGTGTTGAAATCAATCAACTTATGTCAGGTTTTCTAATATGTTCAGTCCAGGTCTGGAAGTGTCCCCCTAAAACTCAGATCCTGCAATGTGCATATACTGTGCATGAACTTGTTCTGGAAACTGGGCTCTGTTCAGAATTATGCATAAAATTATTAACTTGAATCCTATTTCACATCAGCTATTAAAAAATGGCGTCTTAAAAAACAAACAGAAAAGCACAGAAATGTCCTCCATGTTGTTGATCAGAGCATGGAAGGACTTTAGTAACAAGGACATTATTCTTTGATCACAGAGACTGTCGTTCTTGCAGGTGAGTAGATTGTGGGAGAGGTAACGTCACTTTGGTCTCTTAACCTGCCAGCTCAGGCTCAGTTCATCTTCATACATCTTCCTATTGAATTAGCCAATTTAGTTTTTATTTACTGTTTGGCGTCACAAAAGCATTTGCAACTTGAGGATTTTGAAGTCTTGAAATACTTCACAAAATCCCCTATGAACAACTGATTGCGTCTTTGTGCATGTACCCTTTTTTCTTTTTTGTAGGTAGGAAATTATCTAAAAAAAATTTTTTCCATCATGCTCTGTGGTTCTGTTTGCATGGCTCATCACCACTGAGTCGATGGGAAGCTTTTTGCAGTTGTTGCAGTGTGTTAGATGGGCTTGGAGTGAAATAATCAAAAATAAAAAGGAACTGGACACGAGTCATTTAAACAATGGCTTCATACACATTTGTAAAGTAAGCAAATTTTCTGTGTGTATCCATATAAACACCTAAGAAGGTGCAGATGGCGTGGCCTTGGATCAAATTTTATGACCCTCCTTACCGTACAGCACCTGCTTGTTTTGGTTGCCTTCTGAAAATGCATGCTCATGGTTACGGAGTCCATCGCTGCCATGCCTCTCATAGCAACTCGTCTTCTTCCAGAGCCATTTCTCTTTGCATGCACTTGCAGCGTTTCAGTGGATGTTTGTATAAATGCAGAGGTGGAAAGTCACTAAACACCAAGACTGCTGAAATCCCCCCCCAAAAGACAGATCTATACTGTGCTCTTTGTTCTTAAGGAGTTTTCAGAACGGTGAAATCTTAAGCTTGCTGAAATTCTGAAATTGTTTCTGAACTGAGAATTTCTTTAGTACTCTTTCCCCCTTTGTGTGTGTGTGTGTGTGTGTGGACGGTCACGACTGCTACAGAATGTGCTCAGTTGTGCCCCCCTCCCTTCACTGGGTTTTGCTATTGCAGGATGCCCCTCTGTCTGACTGTACAGACACTATTGACGGCCTCGATGTGTCCGAGGGGTCCTATAGTCCTGCTAAATCAATTAGAAAGGTACTTCCTGCTTTGTCACTTCTTTTCATTTCGTAGTGTGCTCAGCAGCTACTTGGACAAGCCTACCATGGCTGCCCTAATTTATATGTTGGAAAAAGTTGCACCCCTAATTTTTAGCATGCGTTAAAGGAAGTCCTGGGGGTGTCCAAACTTCTACACAACGGATGATGCTTCAGATCATTAGTTCTCTGTAGATGAGGTGTTTCATTTGGATCTTTGTTGAAGAAGCAGATAAGGTGACGCCCTTCCTACATGTTTTTTTTCAGAACCTTTCAATGCTTTTAGGCTAACCCTAACCCAACACATTGTCTCTGATTGCTTGCTAAGACATATTCACAGTACGTGTTGCTGCTGAGACTCTGTCTGCAGGTCAGAATTTAGTAAAACAGTTTATTATATGCTGGTTTTAACCCTGACAGGATCTCTCTTCCTTTTTAGTTTTAAAGCATCACAAATATTGTTAAATCAAAATCATTTGTGTGCATTGGTTAGAAAAGTCCAGTTTCTGTGAGAGCTTAACTGGTTGACTTGAACCGTTTAAGGACCTGTCAGTGATTTGGTGTGGTTCAAAATTACTGCAGGAATTCTTTGAGAGGAAACAAAACAGTCTTTCCAATAAATAAATGGTTTGGGGGGAAAATGAATGGTCTGTTCATTGTGATTGGGTGACTAGCAGTCCTAAACCTTTATTCATGCAGGCTTTTGTAACCACCCATAGTCATGGTGATGTGTTTGTGAATATAGTGGGGGTTTTTGTCACTAAAGTTTGTTTTTAAACTGCATTTTGAATATTTCTTCTTGCCTGTATGTATAATAATCAGCCATTTATAAAACAAACAAACAAAAAAAAAAACCACAGTAATACTTCTCAGCTCTGTGGATATTTTGTAATTTATTTTTTCCTCAACTCTTACTTGTAATCTAAAACAGTTTAAGAACTGAACAGTCTGTCAGTCACTTTTCAAACCTTTTTTTCCAGCCTTTAGCCTCTGGCCCTGCAGCCAGTTTCCTCCGTCTAAAATATTCTGTTCAGCTTTCATCGAGGAAACTGTTCCTCCCCCTTAATGTCTGGGTCTTTCTTTTTGTGTGTCTTGAAGGGCGAGCTTGTGACCGCCTCCAAGGCCATCATTGAGAAGGAGTATCAGCCCAAGGTGATCGTCAGCAAGACGGGTCCCAACCCCTTCACCAAACTCACCGACCAGGAGCTGGAGGAATACCGCCGGGAGGTGGAGCAGAAACAGAAAGGAGGCGAAGGTACGACTAACAAAGCAAATAAATTGATCTTATTGTTAAGAAAGCTGCTCATCTATTAAACTTTTTTTTTTCTTCCTAATGGTTTTGAGTTTTTAGTGTTCTGTTATTATCTGTATCATTTCAAGTTCTCAGGTGTCTCAGAAGCTAACTTTGGGTTCTTCATTATAAATGAAAGTAAAAATAACATATGTACTTTGAAATTTAGCATATATTGAATTATTTTCCTTTGCCATGATTTATTTTTTTCTTTTACAACAGTTTGAGGACACAACAGTTAGTGGATGAGTGACATATTTTTTTTATTCTCCATCATCCTCTGGGTTAAATTTTAAGGGAACAGTGCATTGTCCATATCACTTCTTATTTACCTTATCACTCTTATTTTGTCTTTCTTTTTTTTTTTAAACATTGTTGGAAAACTGTCATCTTTCCAAGTCTACACAATGGGAAAACTAAAGCTTTATTACTTTGAGTTATGTATGAACTTTTTTATGCCTTTTTTTTTTTTAATATAAAAATTGTTAAATTACAGTGTTTATTTTTCTTTTTCCAAGTACTAACCTTTATATTAAGTGCAGCAACAACCTCACAAAGTTCAGCTTTGGACAAACTTTGTTATTTTTCTACACAAACACGGATCCACAGTGAAAAAACGAGCCGATTGTAAAACGGGATCAGCCTCCACCTCCAGCGTTTCCCGATCGGAGCCGGAAACGGTGCCTCGTGTCGAGCCCTCTGTTTCCACGCCTCTACGTTCAGCCGACTCCCCCAGCTTGGAGAAAGCCCAGGCTCCAGCCTCCGGTCAGAGCTCCTCTGCTCAGGGCCCACCTGGAGGCCCGGAGCCAGCTCGTGGCGGTGCAGGAGCTGCAGAGGTGGACGGGGATGATGTTTTTTCACCTGCAGATGAGATGTTTTTAGCTCCAGACCTCAGCAAGGAGCCGTCAGATGTAAAGGGGCCTCAGGAAGTTCAGGCTCCAGGTACAATAGACGAAGTGTTGCTAAAGCTCTGCTGGCCTTCGACTCCCCTCCTTCCCTGCTCGGCCCCGGCCTGTCTTACTCCCTGTGGGAGTCTGGGAATTCCCGCCTGCTGTTTCCTCTGCTCTTTCCAAGGGTTTAGAGTCTGCTGGTGTTGTTTCATTGTGTGCAAGCACCTTCTTTACCCACATTTCATGTCTGGAGGCTTTGCTTGATTGTTCTTCACCTTCAGTCTCTGCCTCTGATGTCTTTTCTAAAGGCATCAGAGCTCTGGTAGATCAGATGCGCCTCTGCAGTTTGATTGGTCGGAGCAGAGGAGAGACAATAAAAAAAAACGAATGATGTCCTCCTTCCTTCCTGTTAACGTGTCTTAGTGATTTCTATTTGTTAGTGTCACCTTTTCCCTTCAAATTTATATAAAATGTGATTTGAGGGGTGTTTTTCTCTAACACATTTAGTGGGAAGTGTATTAAATAAATTTGCGCCTCTTCTCTTACTGAAATTTTTTTTTTTTTTTTTCCTGGTTTGGGTTTTTGTCTCTGCTGATTCTGACAAAATGTGGCTTTTTATAAGCACTTTTGGCAAAAAGATGGAGAAATTATTATTGGAATGACTTTCTTCTGGAGGGTTCACACTTCATGGAGGGCACAGTTCCTTACAGCAGATTTCTCTTTCAGATCCAGAGCAGCAAGTTGAGTCTGCGGAGGAGCCCAAAGGCCCCAAACCAACATCCACACCACCGAGCACCCCGGTCAGAGCAGAGGAAGGTAAGTTGGGCTGAAACACTTGCCTCTGGCCTGGTTCTGCCTGGTTTTAGCATGGGGGGGGGGTTTCTCCTGGTTTTCTGGCTTCTCGAGTGTTTTTGAGCTCTACAGAGACGATGTAAAGTCTCCTGCCTCTTCACCTGCCTGTCTTTTGTGTTTTTTATAATTTTTTAATTTAATAATACTACTGTAAGTGTTGTGTTGTCTTTGTAATAACAGGCCAAGAGGATCTGATATTTATTATTAGCTATGCAAATTACAGGATTTTAATTCTTTTAATTTTTGCCCCTCTTGGTCTTTATTACCATTGGATTACACCTTTTGTCAGCGGTATCATTCATGATACTAGAACTGGCTTTAAACATCAAAGTTAAACTATGTAATTAAGCGGCTTATAAGCAACATTCAGTTAACTTTGATACAGTCAGTTTAAGGGGATTGATTCCAGGTGTAATCTAATATCAGAAGTGTTATAACGTTTGTCTGTAAAATATCTCTTCACTTCCATTCTTCATCTGTTTGGGGGTCTTCTGAGAATGATTCCCAGCCTTTATTTTTTCCTCTCTTTCACAGTTTTGATTTCTTATTTATTTTAATTTTTTTTAATTTACCGTGGTGCCTGTGGTTTGATCTGCATAGACATTTGTTTCTACTTGTGCTTTTTTTCTTCTTTGTGGCTGCGATTACAATCAGGAGATGGAAATACAAAAGAGTACCTGTTGCCATAGTAAGTATGTACTGTTCCACCTCCTCGCCACCCTCCTAATTGCTGGTCACCCTCCACGCTCGTGTTTGCTCATTTTATTCTGTTTTTTTGTTTTTCTGTGCATGGCTTCAGTAGCTGGTTTATTGTCTGAACTAACATTTGTTTTGGGGGGTTGATTCTTCTCTGGATTTCTGTCCCAGGGTTAGGTGGGGGTTATTTCAGAGCTCCTAGCTCGTCATTTGGATTAGGTACAAATGATAAAATCACGTGGCTACAGCCAGAAAAAGGCAACAAATTGGTATCATCTGACTTTTCTCTTCCCGTTAAGCTGGTTTGATAATGACGTAAAAGAAAGTGGAGCTCGTTTCTGAAGTAAACCTCACACCTCACTCAGTCTTTGCCTTCGATAACCTTGTTTCTTCCTGACAACTATTCACACTCTGACTAACTTCTCTTGCACTTGAGCACATTCTGTAAATGTTGATGACTTTTTTTATATTCCTGTCTCGTTCCAAAAAGTTCTAAGAAGGTGTTAAACTGTTGTCTGTCCTGCAGGCGAGTCCTTTACCAGGTACATCGGTGCTTTGAGTGACGCTTTTTAACCAAACTGGCTGCTGTTGGTTCAGCTTGAAACATGGTTGAAGCCTGGCTGTGTGCTTATTGGTCTCCATGTTATCTGTCTGTGGTGTGTGAGCTTTTCTCTGTTCCGACTGACTCCACAGGCGGAAAAACGAAGGTGGTGCATTTTCTGAGGTCTCGTTTCACACTGGTCTCTGTCGCATGAAAGTCACGTGGAAATGAGTAAAAGGTGGCGTTGTTTGGCATCGGTCGGCACGGTGTTGCGGCTCGTAGCACTCTTTTTGATGCCGTTTTCCTGAAGATGACCTTCTGGGTGCGGCTCATTTTGCTGGGAGTTTTTTCTTTAGAAGAAGTAACTATGTAACACAGGTGCATCAATTTTTGTTTTAATCTTATTTTGTGTTCCTCCTCCCTCCCAGATTTGGTGGGGTAGTTTTTGCTGCATCGTGGAAACAGACAAGCAGCTCCAAAAGTCAGACATCAGCTGAAGGTCTCTGCCTTGGCGAGACAACTTTTTTCTCCTTAAATGGCGCCACATTTGTCAGGAAAATGCATTTGTGGGTTGAGCAGCAAAGTTGAGTATTTCAGTTGCACCAATAAAAAACCTTTCAAATTCAAGGGTCTTAGTAGCATGTGGAAGAACCATACACAGCCACAACAGCCTGGCACCCCCTCCTCATGCCGCCTGGTCACACACTGCTGTGAGATGGCATCCCATTCTTCAACCAGCATTTGTTGAAGACAGCCAGTGTGGTTGTGTTGGAATGAACAGCACACCCAAGCTGATCCCACAGGTGATCAGTGGGGTTGAGGTCAGGACTGCAGGCAGGCCTTTCCATCCTCTCCACTCCCAAATTCTGGAGCTAGTCTCTGATAAACCCCGTTCTGTGGGGGCGAGGGTTGTCATCTTGGAAGGTAGAGTTCGGTACCAGACTGTGGAAATATGGGATTGCCCCTGGTTGCTCACAGGTGCTGTCAATCAGACACCTGGGGTACCTGGAGCTCAAAACAACAGCCAGAAGTAGAATAAGCTGTTTGCCATTGGTAGAGGAGATTTGACTTTTTTTTCATGGGTGTAACGTACATACTCAACTCTGCAGCTCAACCCGCAAACGCATTTTACGAACCATTTAAGAGGATAAAGCAGAATTTCCAATAATTTAAGATTTCAATACCAAGAAGCATTGTTACAACAAAGAAATAATCGACCAAACATAAATATCTTTAAATTGTGTGCTATATTTGTGTTTAAACAACTATAAAAAGAATAACTGAATCACTGCTGACACTTCTGCTCTCAAATAGATGAATTACCTTTTTAAAAAAATCAGGATGTACTCCCAGCAATTAGATAAAATTTAACCAAATATGATACTAAGCTCATTAGAGCTTTTTTTTTTGGCTCCCGCTGATAATTCACAACTTATTGCTTTGTGAGAGCTGCTCTAAATTTGAAAAGATTTCCTTTTACCTCCTTAACTCACCTGTGTGCTGTTGTTGTTGTCAAAATCTTCTAAAACAGAAGTGCTTTTTTATGTTGAGGCCTTTCATTTTTTGTTCTGTTTTGTTCTTTTTCACTTGATTTTGTCTGTACGCAGGGTGCAAATGAGCAAGGGAACTGCACTCATTAAGATTTGCCTGTATAAATGAAGGTAAAGCAAAAAAATCTGCACCGGCTTGAACTTTGGAAGGAAGAAATCGTTGATGAATGAGAACTCTGTTAGGCCTTTTTTATTGTTCTCTGTGAGTTAAAGATTTACTGTTAGCTTATGTGATGTAAAGAAAGTGCATCTTGGTTTGGCTTCAGTCTAAGGAAAGGTTTGTGCATCGTTTTAGAGGGCAGGACTTGTTTAGTGAGAATGTTGCCTGTAGAAGTGACAGACTTGATCTTTAAGACCCTTGAATTGACATATTGATGCTTTCCAAGTAGACCATTTTGTGGATTTTGCAGCTTACTCTGCAAGTTGTTGTAGCTTTACTGTCTCGTGATCCGATCCATCAGTCTGTCTTCTTGGATCAATAACTCTCTCTCCATCCTCCCACCCCTCCCATCAGAGTCCATGCCAGAACATACCTTTAAGGATGAGAGCGACGCAGCCACCCTGAGACAGACCCTCCCAGATTTAACACCCGACGACCCCTCCGAAGCTCCGGCGCTTCCCGCCGAAGACTCCGCCTCTCCTGCGCCTGCCACAGCAGAAGCAGCCGAGGGGGAGGAACCCGCCGACGCCGGGGAGCAGGACGGCGACGAGTCTCCCAGCAAATCTCCCTCCAAGAAGAAAAAGAAGTTCCGCACTCCTTCCTTCCTAAAGAAAAACAAAAAAAAGTCTGAGTCATAAGATCGGAGAGTGTCGGCTCGGTCCTCCAGGCTGGCCTCGGCTTCAATTTTATTATTATTTTATTTTTATTTTTTTTTGCTTTTTGTCTTCTGTCACGGCACTCTTCAAGCGAGCCACACTCAACACACACGTATGCTTTCTGTTCTTTTGATATTGTTTGCTGCAGGCTTATTAACCTATTTCTCCTCATTAGTTTGTGCCAACTTTGTATACAATGTAAAAACGATTGCTTAAAGGTTTTTAACTTTTACGGGCTTTTAGTTGTGAGTGACGCAATCTGTCTGGCCTTTTATGCATGTCTATTACAGGTCCACACGCTCGGTGTGCGGATGTAGGGTTTTATCCCTCTTTATTTTTTAAACTAACCATTGTAACCACTAGAATGTAAAAGGATTGTATCTAAACATGTCAAAAGTGTCTTTTAAAAACAGTCACAGCAGAAGAAAAGCTTGTATTTAGCTGGTCGTAAATTCTGACGGTAATATCTACAAATTGCAGTGCTATTTTTATTTTATTTTTTCCACTGAAAGCTGTTCGATCATGAAATTACTTGTCAGCTGGAGAGATTTGAATGCCCTATTCTGGGTTTCAGACATAAGAAAATGATCATCTCACTGTTCCCAATTAAATCATTTAACATCTAATGTTTGACTTCTTATTTTTGAATGCCTGTAAAGGTTTTTTTTTATTTGGTCACATGCAAACTGTTGTCATATTTTTCCAGCCAGGTCTGTTAAAAATGTTGCTTTTTTTTCTGCATTGCTGCAAACTTACAGATAATTTTGTGATATACCACGTAGTCCACAAAGGCTTAGTCATGCCTGGTTTTGGAGATTAATTTGTTGCTTCATAAACACATAAAGCCAGAAGCTAATAAGTCTTTAGTTTGAAGGAATGTGTGTGTTTTGTGCTTTTTTTTTTTTCCACTCAGATTGTTTGAATTCAGCTTCGTTTTGTATTCTAATATTTGGTTTCACTTGATCAATGTGAAAATTAGAACTCGCCGCACTGCTACATTTAGGGTGGATGATATATTTCATTTAGTTTTGGATTGTGTAATTTACTCGTTCCATGAAGTACACAGAGCCATGATTAAACGTCGAGAGGGAGAGCACTGATGCTCCCCTTTATTAACCACTATTTGGGAACTCGAGACCACACATTGACTAATTAAACAAACGCAGTCATATAAAACATGATATTGATTGCATGATCAGTTGTATTTCTGAACCGTCAGCCCAGATTTTACTGAGTAAAACGCTACTCTGAGGACTGAATGTTTGCTGTAAAAGTGATATATGGTGAAGAGTTATTTCTGTTCTTAGTTACTCTTATCAATAATTTAAAACTAGTTCAGTTTGAGGTTGCGAGCAATAACGGGGTGGTTTCTGTGTATGAAGGTTATCCATCCTATTTTAATGAACTAAAATGTCGATTAAAGCATCTAACATGAAACGCTTCGATAAACTGGGTCTGGCTTGCATCAGGTGGTTGACTTGCAGAGCTTCATACGAGCTGAACAATTGTGTAGAAAGCACTTGGTGTGCTGTCTTTAAAATCATCTATTCAATAATGTTTTAATATACCATCACTAATGTCTCAGTAGTCCTTTAAATCCCTTTTTTTCCTCTGTTTTGGTTTGTTTTTCCCTCCATTTTACAGAGCTAACTATGCTAATTTGTATCTTCTGTCTGAACTGCTTCCAATTTAAATGTCTCGTCATCTACAGACTTAATTTATCACCTTGTTGATTTCCTCCCCTCCGTTCTACAACCATGAATAAAAAAGAAACACTACCCTGAAAAACCATGATGTGTCATTATTATTACAGTATTTACAGAGAATCTTATGGTTACTGTACAGCTGCCTCTATCTGTGCACTTTTATGAACACATGATTAGGACACAAGCACTTTTTACAAAAATTATTTTCATTTTATTTGCAGATAAAGCCTTGTGAAGCGTATTCGTTGGATCAACTATGATGCTCCATTTGAGTCTTCTCGATGTTAAGAGAAACACAGCCTGACAAATGTTATCCAACAAGTTCCTGTCTCAACAGGAAAAACAAATTTTAATATATAATAGCTTTAAAGCATAATTACTGTAGGACAGAAGGATGTGAACTTATCTAATCATCACAGTAATACTTGTAACCATGGTTATAATAAAGAACAACAACCCTGCAACCTTAAAAAGGCAACTTTGCAAAGAAATGCACAAAAACAAGACTTAAAGTTGAACCTGGAAACATTGAGAAGATGGAGGACTTGAATTAAAAATGTAAATAAATACAATTTAGGGCCTGTTCCTCTCTGATGCCTCAAAAACCCATCTTAATAGACTCCTGAAAGCAGAGATCCTGTCATCGGAGGTCTTATAAACTATAATATTCCCCATTTTGCTTGTGTAGTTTATCGTATTAAAAAAATTACATACATTATAATGATCACAATGTTTGAGATGTGACAATCCTTTTGGGATTGCCATTGTCAGATAAACAGAATTGAACATAACAATATAGAAGGTGTCAAGACAAGTGAGTCAAATTGGAAATCTTTTTGCTTTTTCTTTAACCATAAAGTGTTTGATAAGCTTGTCATATAACACCAATCAAAAGTTAAGAAGCACTTCTATTAACCAAACCTGCAAGGAGTATAACATATACAGAATAAGATGTGTATTTTTATCTTGAGGCTTAACATGAGTTCATGCTTCTGTCAGCAGCAGACGTGTGGAAAAACTTGTTATTTTTTCTTCGGCCGCTAGAGTCGCTGTGGGGGGATCCCACACAGGAAGCGGCTCTCTTCGTTTCCAACTCTGAACGCTGGAAAATGGAAGCCCGGTGACACAACGTGGATAGCGAAAAATTGAACAAGTTTCCATAAAAATAAGAGTCGACAGGGCGTTGTTGTCCGATCCGTCTGGATTTATCAAGTTGAATAATCGGCGCGGGTCAACGTAAACACACCCTTTTTCTGATAAATTTACTTGTTTCAAAGCTCCGAATCGGTAGCTGCTAGTCAAGTTAGCCATGTTTACAGTGGCTGCGTGCATGACTGTTTTATGCTAGGTTGTTGCTGTTATGGTTTTTACGTAGCCAGTGCTAAATTGTAAAGTCGTGTTATTGTCGCTAACATAACTTCATTTATTTGTAGGTTTTAAATGCATTTATGTGGCCGTGTAAGATGAGCTAACGTCTGTCACAGATGGGGAAGGCACCACAGAAGAAGAAGAGCCTCGCTGACAAGGTCCGCAGAGCCAAGACGGCCTCCGAGATTAAAAACAACCCCTTCGAGGTGAAAATTAACCGGAAGAAGTTTGACGTTCTTGGGAGAAAAGCCAAACATGATGTGGGCCTGCCGGGCGTGTCTCGGTCCAAAGCCATCAATAAGGTAAAAGAAGAAAAACTCCATGTCTCCATGGTTGTTTTTTTTTTAAAATGCATCAGCTTGAGGAAAGAATCTTGTTCACACATGCTTCAAAACTAAGCATTTAAATGATCAACTTTATCCTGATTCATTGGATATTTTTATTTCTTGTGCGTACCTTTTATTCAACTCATCATATTCGTTCAGCCAATGTTGTAAATTGTTTTCCAACAAAAGTGAAGCTAATTTATTGTCTCCAGCCTCACGGAGCTGTTGTCAGCTTTTAATACGCTAATTGAAATCACATTTTTAAAGTTGGCTGCCCTTTGTATTCCTTCTAATTTCCTGCACATGTAAAGAGACGTGTAGAGTTTGTAAATAAAAAGACATTTCTTTGAGTTTGGTCCAAATTTTAAAGTAAATCAAATATTATGTGTACCTGTTTACCTTAGGTGCTAGTTACAGAGTTATTTATCCAGCACCCAATGAATCCCACCTGTAAACACAACCTGCAAACTACTAAAATCAAATATAGGACTCTCCACGGGATCATTAGGTGTCCTCTGAAGCCTCTGTTTGTCTTAAAACATTACTTAGATATGATTCAACTGATTTTAACATCAATGTAAATTATGAAGTATATGACGACGCTGAAGTTGGCATCAAATTCTAGCGTCAAATAGCTAAAGGGCGATTCCACCTAATTTTTCACTACCATCCGTGTCTTTAATTGATTCTAATTTAAAAACTACAAATCCTAGACACTTCAAACCTGGACTGGATTATTCTCCTCTTCCAGATA
>NC_051443.1:14173394-14183141 GCF_001649575.2 Kryptolebias marmoratus
AATCCCAATCATGGTTTTAATCATTTATCTGGAAGAGGAGAATAATCCAGTCCAGGTTTGAAGTGTCTAGGATTTGTAGTTTTTAAATTAGAATCAATTAAAGACACGGATGGTAGTGAAAAATTAGGTGGAATCGCCCTTTAGCCATTCGACGCTGTAAATAAAAGTTGCTGCCAACTTCAGCGTCATAAGTATATGATGATAAAATATTAAATGAGAACTGTTCATATATTGTCAAATATTTCATATAACATATTCTACCTTCTTAGAGGCACAGTCTTAACCAGTGGTTCCCAAAGTTGGGTTCAGGGCCTAATGGTGGGTCACTAACACCAACTTTAGGGTCTTGAGATGACTAAATTTAAAGATAATTCCTACTGGCGTATTTTTACTATAGTTGTTATAAACGACAAGAACAATAGTCATAAATGGAAAAAAGAATAACATAATATGTGTTAAAGTTGTTTGTGTTGTCTTTATGCTCTTGTTTATTTAATTTTGTTACCAGCTTTTGTGTATCTCACTCAAGGATATTTGGGGTTGTAAGTCTTTGCCATTGTTACTTTAGGAGTCAGAAGCTAAAAGGTTTGGAAACCACTGACCTAAACCACAGTTTAGTTTTGGTTATTGAAAAGAAATTAAAGGTTAGCAATTCTAAATTTATTGTGGAATAAGATAAATAAAAAATCTTATCATTAAAAAACTTAATAAGCTTAAGTATTCTTAAGCATGACGAAAAGGAAGGTTTTTCTCTTTTTGTTTTTTCAGTTTGTTGCTCTGTGTAGATGAAGACTGGATGGCTTGTCAATAATACTTATCAGAGCCTCGGACATCACTGACACTGTCACTTTGATTTTGACTGTTTTTCAAAATAGATGTCGACTTTCAGACTCTTGGGGTTGACACGTGTCCATTTTTGATTTCAGTAATGATCAAACTTGATGAAAACCTGTTATTGCACTTATGCAAAGGAGTTGCAATCAACTGAAGTAACGTTGTGTCCACTTTACTAGTATTCTTTCTGTTAAATTTAATCTGAATCTGTCAGCAGCAAAGCTTGATTTTTGGTTGGAGTAGGGAGTGAGAAAGGGCAGATTCTGTGGTGTGATGAACTCAAAAAAAAAAGGGAGGGGGGTAGGTTTGTTTATTGTAGCTCTAAAAAAGGAAGCAATGCGTGTAAATTCGCCACTAGTTTAACACTGTCTGCGCTGTAAAACGTTCCGAGAGGGATTTTCAGCACAAGAGACCGAGGGGTTTGTAAGACACGTGAATTTGATTTTAAAGTGGAGAAAAGTCAAATCTTCACAATGACTTCAATCTTTTCTGTTAGTTCTGTTAAATTATGGTTGGTATTAACAGCAGGAGGTGTTTGGAATTTTTGTTTTTATGTTTCTTTAAGAGTGTACAAAAATCACAAGTAGCACTTTATTTATGAATTTATTTTTATCTGTAGAGAAAAGAGACACTCCTGAAGGAATACAAACAGAAAAACAAGTCCAACAAATTCATTGACCGACGTCTGGGAGAATATGACGCCAAGATGGCTCCAGAAGACAAAATCCTACAGAGGTTCGCCATGGAAAGACAGGTTAGTAGTAATTTATGAATCATTTCTGAAAGGACACTGTGGTTTTAAGCTTCTGCTGTTAGTTTCATTGATTAGTTATTACATGCACAGGTTAAATCCAGCCTCAGAAGCTTCTTTTTTCCCTTTTTCTACGCAGTAATAATTCAATAGGAGCAAATGAATCACAGTCTTTGTGCATTTTAATTAAAAAAAAACTTGTAGTCTTATGTGAAGAAGTACTCAACCTTCAGCTTGTATTCTGTTGGCTTTGATTTTAGCGTGTCCATGAAAAGAAGGACGTTTACAACCTGAACGAGGAGGAAGAGCTGACTCATTACGGCCAGTCTTTGGCTGAAATAGAGAAATTCAATGACTCTGTAAATAGCGATGACGAATCCGAAGAGAAAGGACTTTTATCAGGTGAGTCTGGAAATGAATGGAAATGTTCATTGTGCTGCATCTCCATATTCTGATGAAATGCTGCTTTTCTTTTTAAATGCCTAAAAGTATATGCATGTATGGTGGTCAAATGATTTAGCTGAACTCCTTATAGTCACTTTTTGTATATCTCATAGGTTTTCATTTAATTTTTCCCAGGTTAAGGCTTTCTTCCTGTTGTTATTTTAGCATTTTATCAATTCCCAGCACCTGAGCTTAGTTTGATAAGCCCAGTCATAAAACAAACATTTTTTTTTCTCTTTTACCTAGCTGAACTTACTGCCTCCCATTTTGGAGGGGGCGGGGGCCTCCTCAGGAAGAAAACATCAGGGGAAGAGCAGGAGGAGCAAGGGAGCCTGAGAGCCAAGTCCAGACAGGAGCTGATTGAAGAGCTCATCCAGAAGTCCAAGCAGGAGAAGGTGAGCTGGCATCACTGCCCCGTGTCGCTTCATTTGGTGACGATAATTAGGGCTGCTAGCAATAATTAGGGCCGACGTTTTGCTCCGTTCACAGAGAGAACGACAGGTGCAGAAAGAGGAAGCACAGGAGCTGACCGAGAAGCTGGATCAGGAGTGGAAAAGCATCCAGGCTCTGATGGTGACAAAAACACCCAAATCTGAACGAGTCGACAAACCGGAGGAGAAACCGAAGGTAGGATCACAGAAGTCACCACCACCAGCAGCCTTGAGCTCTCCCTGACCTTCGCTTCCTCTTTGCGTGCTCCAGCTGGAGGAATACGACATGATGGTTCGGGAGCTCGGCTTCGAGATGAAGGCTCAGCCCTCAGAGAAGATGAAGTCCCCGGAGGAGCTGGCCAAGGAGGAGAAGGAGAAGCTGCAGAAACTGGAGGTGAGAGTGCTGAAAACGATATCTGCAGTTGTCGTTTTCACTTGACTTTTTTTATTCTAGTCCTAATTTACATCTCCCGCTCACACCCAGGCTGACCGTCTGAGGAGGATGATGGGAGACGAAGGCGGGGAGAGTACACAGAGTCGAAGCCACATGTCTGCTGACGACCTCAACGACGGCTTCATTCTCGATAAACCCGACAAGAAGATCCTGTCCTATCAGGTAGGAGATGGAACACATAAAAAGGAGTTTTTATTGTGTGAATGCTGAGTCAGCGATCACACAACAGTTTCCTTTTTTCTCTTTCTGTACATCTTTTACAATCTAACCTCTGCACACTTTGAGCTGTTTTAGGCATTCATGTATCAAAAAGTTAAGCTATTTCGGGAAATCAGTGCTATGAGTTTTGTACTTTTCAAAATATTTCCTTTTATTCCCCCTATAGAAGTACATTGAAATCTCTTTAATTTCATCAAAACATTGTTCTTTTTGAAATCTGCTTCAGTATATGAGCTCTATTATAGCTTTCATATTCTACTTTTAGCCTTTTGCTATGTCTAGCTTTTAGCTAGTGTTTAGCTTTTTGTGTTTTTAGCTAGCGTTCTGCTTATTTTAGCTTTAACAACTCAGCTTCAGCTTGCTCGGCCAATTTCAGTAAAATCATTCAGCAGTCACCTTCACTTTGAGAGAAAATGTAATTTCTTTAGTTTCAACTGAAATCCTCTCCCTTTCCTGGTAAAGGATGGGGAATGGAACATTGGGGAGGAGACGGAGGAGGACAAGGAGGGAGATGAAGAAGAGGGAGCGAGCGGGGAGGAAGAGGAGTCGGATGCAGAGGAGGAAGATGGAGATGATGAGGAGGAGGAGGATGAAGAAGAGCAAGAGGAGGACAGCAGCGAAGAGGAAGATGGTCACTCAGATCTGGAATCTGAGCAAGAAAGCGAAAACGAGGAGGGAGAACAGGGAGATGAAGAACCCCAGAAGAGTCTGACCAAAGAGGAGCTGAAGGCCCAGCAGGACGCAGCTAAAGCAGAGCTCCCGTACACGTTTACTGGTAAGTACGCTCACTGCTACTGCCTCTTTGAGGGAAGTAAGAGCTTTTTGGATTTACCTCTAATCTGCATTTCCTTTTCATTGTGCTTAATCGCTTTTTTGGCTTGTTTTTCTCTTTACCTTGCCCCCCTTTAGCTCCTGAGAGCTACAGCGATCTGAAAGATTTACTTCACGGTCACACCCCTGACAACCAGCGCCTCATAGTGGCCAGGACTCAGAAGTGCAACCATCCCAGTTTGGCTGTGGGCAACAAGCTCAAACTGCAGGTATAATGTGCAGCAGATTATTGTGTTGTTTCTGTTTTTATTGGCTCTGAATCCTAAAGCTTTCCTTCATTTTGTCACAGAAACTGTTTGGCTTTCTGCTGGAGTACATCGGCGAAGTCGCTTCCAGAAGTCCACCTGAACTCACCACCGTGGATAAACTCATTCCGTGAGTTAAAATGGATCTCTCTCTCTCTCTCTCTGTCTGTAGTTTACATCTAAATATAGATATTCAGTGATCAGCTGTGGAATTAATCCTTTCTTTTCTTTCCTCCTTCTGAAGGGAGGTGTACACTTTGTGCCAGATGTTTCCAGAAGCAGCCTGTCAGGCCATGCAGAGCATCCTGGGAGACGCTGCTCACAGCATGGAGGAGGAGCTTGAGGTCAAAGGTCACGCTGCTTTCCCCACATTAGACATGGTACGCATTGTTCCTGGTGAAAGTAGCATCTTCCATTGAATAACTGGTTAATTGGTGTCAATAAATACACCCAGCTATAGCAGAGATGTGAAAAAACAGGCCCATTATATTTATTTACTTTGTCTTATTGACATTGTTTACTTGTTTTGAGGTTTCCAGATGTTTGGTGGGTTCTGCCTGAACCGGAGTCATTCTGTCTGTTTTTTTCTGCTTTCAGCTGGTTTACCTGAAGGTGGCCGCGCTGCTGTTTCCTACCTCCGACTTCAGACACCCAGTGACGACTCCAGCTCTGCTTTACATCAGCCAGACTCTCACCAAGGTAACCTTTTACATGTTTTAGCCTTTTGTTTGTTTTTCCCAAGTTCTCTCCTCTGCGTTTGGATATTGTGTCATCATTGTGACATAAAACACAGTCAGGCTTATTCTTTGGATGCAGAAAGAAGATGTGCAGCTTCTATATTCACTGTTTACTTTTTTTTTTTTGCATGTTTTCAGTGTCCCGTGAGATCATTGCAGAACCTGACATCAGGTTTAGTGCTGTGCTGTCTGGCAGTGGAGTACATCTCGTTGTCAAAGCGCTTTCTGCCCGAGCTCATCAACTTCCTGACCGGAACGCTTCACCTGGCAGTGCAGGACAAGGCTGCTCTTGGTACCCGCTCAGCACTTTCCCCACAGGTTTATCACGCAGGTTTTTAGGCAGACAACTGATTTTCCCAATGTGCCGTAGGCTACAAAGTGGTGCCACCCTTCAGGCCGTCGGGGAAGTACAGCGACCTGCTTGTGTCTTCATCCCCGGAGTCCTGCAGGAGCTGGAGCAGGAAAAGCCTGTCGCTGTCTGCCACCCAACACCTTGACCTCACGAGTGACCTGGACAGAAATCACTACAGGTAGGAGGGGATGATGTGGGAGAAATCAGTCAGACCTCAGAACAACAGCAAGATTTCACAAGATTATCAGTCTCTGTTCAGCGACTAGAGGCTATTTTTTATTGGTTTAAGAGAAATCAGATTTTCAGAGGAGATGATCCCTAACACATTACATATAGTCACTCAGTTTTTTCTCTTTTCAGTTTATTTTTAGTGATTTACTACAATCATTTACAGGACTCAAGCTGCCGTAATCAAAAACTACAATAAAAATAAACGGCTAAATAATCACATTTCAAAGCCAATTGATTTATTCCTGTATTCTTTTGCTTATTTCTGTCTCTTTTGTATTTTTACTTCCCATAAACTGTTTTCTTTTGCCCTTGTTTGATCATTTTTGTACATTTATTTTAAATTTATATTTATTTCTGCCTTCCATTTTCTCACCCTTCTTTTTATCTACTCAGTCGTATAAATGTCTGCCTTTTCTTCTTACATGCTTTAATCTTTGCAACCTAATTACACAAAAAATGAAAGCTGTCTGTTGGAGGTCGTCATGGGAGCTAGCGCTCGCTGCTAGAGCTGTTAGCATTAGCCGAATCAGCTAAAAGCAGTTCACTGTGGAGCATAGATTTCTGTTCTCTAAAATAAACTAACTTAGTAAAAACAGAATTCCTCTGGATTTTTGGACCAGCTGTTTGTATTATTTGAAACAGGAAGTGCTATTTTGCTGTTTTTTCTTCAAGTCTCTAGTTTATGTATTTATTTGTGCATTTTTTAGTCGTTGTCATTTTGTACTTTTCTATATTTTAACACCATATTTTTATCGTTATTTCTGCACGCAGTCATGTCCGTTTCGACCCGTGAAGAAGGGCCTCTCCGGTCCGGTTTGGAAGTGTCGCTAAAGGAGCCTCGGCTGTTAGGAACTGAGCTTTTAATAAAACCAAGAGACAATTGTCTCGACACAATTGTTGGCACAGCTGACAGATAGAGAGGGCGATGAAGTGCGGGGAGAATGTTACAAAGTTTCTCATCATCAGAAGACAAAAATAAAACGCTCAGACTGAGAGATGAGACTCGAGACTGCATGATTATTCCTCAGAAAAAAAAAAACAAGATGCTTTTTTTATTTGTTGTTCTTTCTAAAAGGTTAAAGGAGTGCACATTTCCTTTAACCTGCTGCTTGTTCCTCAGTGTAAACAGAGAAGTCGTTCTTTGTTATGAGACAGTATACAGAGTATGGATGTGAACGCCGCAGACAGACCATCCTAGTGTGTTTACCTGTATATATAAACACACACACACACAGTGGAGCTCAGAGCATCCCCTCGTGATGAGTCTGAGTCGCCGGCATGGTTTCACACAGCAGCTGGTGTGTGGGCACAAAGCAAACAGGCTTCGGTGGATTGTGAGAGCATACTCTTATTTGTTCTCAGCTAAAATATAACTCGGAACATAAAAAAAAAAATCCATAAAATGCTCTGAAAAGGCATCCACTGAAATACAAAGTGTTACAAAGAATCACGCCGTTTCCCCGTTTAATCGTAAATCAATTACAGAAAGCTAGTGTTTGTGTAACGTTAAGGTCATATTCCTTTAAAAGCAGCACTTTTGTTTTTATATTCTGTGTAATAATAGCTGATCCACGTGGCCTCTGCAGCAGATTTGCATTAAGTCGTCTCTGATCCGGTCCGGTCCCCTCCACCGCTGCACGTCCTCGCACCTCGGCGCCGACTTGGTTTCTAATGTCTGCGTTCCTTTCGGCTGTGTGGCGACACGTGCTCAGCAAGCAGCTGTGTTTGCAAAGTGTGGAGACTGTGTGGTAATTACTGCAGCAGGGATTAGAGGAGCCCCTTGGAGAGGAAGGATTTAATGAGTGTACTCTGCGTGGAGGCTAAAGTGTCTCCGAACGTGTACAGATGAGAACAGGCTATCGTGGACACACGTGTGGCCCCGCGCTGGCAAAAACCAGCCGCCGCGAGGAAGCTTTCAACGTCGAGCTGATATTTTAATCAAGCTCTCCTTCTCAGAAGCTTCAAAATGAGACGTAGGTTGATGACAAGCTAGTTTTGTTTACAGGAGTGCCGTTTTAAAACTCAATTTTTTTTATAAGTCTGGAGTGATGTCATCAGGAAGTCCAGCCCTGTATTTAAGTAGAACCTCCGCCAAGGCCATAGCGTCAATAAAACATTGTTTGATCCGGATCATGATGCGGATCCCCATCATAATAAAAACTCAGCGTCTCCTGAAAATTTCATCCAAATCTGTCCATTAGTAGTTTTTAGTAGTTTTTATGTAATCTTGCTAACAGACAAACAAACAACCGAAAACAGAAGCTCTTTGTCAGAGGTAAAAAAGGGAATCCTTAATCTTTACATTGATGCCAAACATTACACAAAGGGATTTCCCTGCACTACGGCAGCTGACAAAGAAAAAAGTTCAATTTCAAAAGAAATTAGAGTTAAAAGAATTATTTCAAAAAGCATAGCTGTTAGAAAACTTCAATTTACCGTGTTTTCCGGACTATAAGGCACTCTCAAAAGCCTTCAATGTTCTCACAAAAACACAACACTACAAAGCACGACTATAACTGAGCCTTAATGCTGCGAGCGGTGCAGCTTTGTAGCGTTGTGCCGACCTGAGCGAGCTGGAGGCGTTTATACTTGACGCTTACATCAGTGCAGTATTCTCCTTTGGAGCGGCTGCCATTTTAAACTAGAACTACTTGAGTTTTGTAATAATAAGTAGTTGCTCGGAAGCCTGAACGTATCATCAGAAGAAGAAATCTGTTGTTTTCTGCAACACGTGCGAAACGTATGAGCACCCATGGTGAAATCTCTCCTGTGTGATGTTCCAACATTTTAATTTCTTTTTTAAAAAATTTTTATCTCTAGGACCATTTATTTTCTTTTACTCTTTTCCTTCCTTTTTTTTTTTTTGATTCACTTATTTTAAGATGGAGCGCTGGTGCCCAATATTGTTTTTCCACTCGACATGAACACGACTACTTCCTTCTGCTAACAAAGAGACAACTGTTTGTTGTTGTTCTGCATTTATCTTTCAAATGTTAAACGCCTGTGGCAAAACAAAAGGCCTAAATGTTTCCAGTTACCGGCGAACAGAGGGATGTGTTCAGGGGTCGGGGTTAGGTGAAGCAAAGAGGAAACGATGAAACTGAAACGCTCGTTCCTGCTGTCTCCACAGGTTGTCCTGCCTGTCCACCTGCCTCGGCTTGGTGAAGACGTGCTGCCTGCTCTACAAAGACCTCCCCTCCTTTTCGCACATCTTCCAGCCAATCAGAACGCTTCTTTCCAAGCATCTTTCCACACAAATGTTACCAAAACCCCTACAAGTTAGTACCAGATTGGTTTGATGCCTCCTGTTTTTTTGTTTTTTTTCTTTCTCCTCTCTCTTTTTGGATCTTGTGTGGCGTAGCGTTTCCAGTTAATTACAGTGTTTGGTTGTTTTGCTACAGGAGCTTCACAGCGAGACCCTGGAAGCCATCAGCTCAGCTCCTGTGACTCACAGCCAGCTCGTCTTTGACAAGAAGAAGCCCATTCCTCTGAAGCTGCTCACACCCAAGATTGTTGAAGTGTAAGTGTTCCCACGGACCTGGAGGCGAAACGCGATTCAAGTAGAGAGACTGCGTTTGTGCAGATAATGTTGAGCGCTGAAGGAGCCGAAACTGAGCTGTTGGAGCTAAAAGAAGCAGAACACTAGCTAAAAGCCAAAAGTAACAAAAAGCTAGCTAACAGCTAAATGTAGCAATTGGCTGACTAAAGGCTACAAATAGAAAAAAGCTAGCTAAAAGCAAGAGAATGCTACTTAAAAGACAAAAGCAGCAAAAATCTCGTTAAAAGTAGCAGACTAGCTAAAGGTTGAAAGCAGCTAAAAATAGCAAAGGGCTTGTAAAAGTCAAAAGTAGCAAACCACTAGCTAAAGCTAAAAGTATCAGAACAAACTAAAAGCAACAAAAAGCTAGCTAACATCTAAAAATGAAAGGTTTGTTAGAAGTCAAAAGTTGCAGAACGCTACCTAAAACATCTAAAAAGTAGCTAAAAGCTTGTTAAAAGCTAAAAGTATCTAAAAGCTAAATTTGTCAAAAGGCTAGGTAAAACCTAAAAGCAAAACAGCTAAAAGTAGCATCCATCCATCCATCCATTCTCTTCCGCTTATCCGGGGTCGGGTCGCGGGGGCAGCAGCCTAAGCAGGGAGACCCAGACTTCCCTCTCCCCAGCCACTTGGGCCAGCTCCTCCGGGGGAATCCCAAGGCGTTCCCAGGCCAGCCGAGA
>NC_051443.1:14186222-14293020 GCF_001649575.2 Kryptolebias marmoratus
TATGTTCATCATAAGGGGTCTTCGGGCTGCACTTCGTCTGGCCCCTCACCTAGGACCTGTCTGCCTTGGGTGACCCTACTAGGGGCATGAAGCCCCTGACAGCATAGCTCCTAGGATCATTGGGACACTCAAACCCCTCCACCACGATAAGGTGGCAGCCCAGGGAGAGGCTAAAAGTAGCATAAGAAGACAAAATAAAATAAATGTTTTTGAAGGAATTAAAGAGATCTCAGTATATTTCTGTTGGAGAAATATTTGAAAAGTATAAAAGTTTAAACACCAAAAGTCAAAGCACTCATCTCCTGAATGAGCTGAACGTTTTGACATGTGAACGGCTAAAATATCACAAAGTATGCAAAAGTAGCATCACAAACAAATATACGGTGAGACCTAAATGAGGAAAGCAACAAGGAGAAGCTAACGTGTGTCTGAATAACCGATCCGTTTGTTCACTTTGGTTTTAATAGCTTGGACTACGGAAAGAAGCGCGGCTGCACCAGAGAGGAGAGAGAAAAGGAGCGGCTGAAGCACAAGTACAAGAAAGAGTTCAAGGGCGCCCTGAGGGAGATCAGGAAGGACACGCGCTTCCTGGCCAGGGAGAAGCTCGACGAAGTCATGAGCAGGTGTGGAGAAAACCCAAAGCTGCCATGTAGCTGTGACCCAAAGGCCACCCTCCTCCCTACGCCTTTAACACATTTATATTCGCTTTGTGTTTCAGGGATGCAGAGAGGAAGAGGAAGGTGAAGGAGCTGCTCGGCGGTTTGGCCACTCAGGAGGGAGAGTGGAAAGCCCTGAAGAGAAAAAAGAAAAAGTGAAATCCAAAATTAAAGTCTTCATCAGTTTGTTTTATTTTTTCATATGGACTTGTGTCACTGAGCAGCTCAACACCTGCACAAGGCAAACATTTATAAAAAATACAGTAACAAGTTGTAGTTTTATAGAGTTTCCATTGTTTTCTTATTAAAAGGTTCTAAATGTGAACTTGATACCGATCCGTTTGGTCATCTATCCTCACATCAGTGTTCAAATACAGGAGTGATACACGATCTTCGTGGTGTTGCATGTTTTGTACATTTTGTTTTTTTCACTAACCATGTCACTTATTTAAATTTACATTCAGATGCTGATTATATAAAGAGGAACTCAGCATTCTTCAGTAACAACAGGGAGAAACGAGGTTCCTTCTAACTCCTTTTTTCTCTCCGAAGGCATTGCTGTTATTATGTTAAAGAGAAATCACATTTATGGGACAGGTTGGCTCTTATGTCTTAAAGCTTGTGACCTGCTTTTGTTAAAATAACCTCCAAATAATTTCCTCCTCCCACCTTTTCTTGTATGTCCACTGGTAGAGGGGTACATCCTTGTCCAAACATTAATTTGGCTCTTTTAGTTCATTTAATTAACTGCATCAACTTAGCTGTTTATTTAACACAGGAAGCTTTATAATCGTGTGAAAAAAGGGCATAAGTAGCATCAAACGAGTTTAAAATCTTTTGACTTTAAGGCGTTTGATGTTTTTCCTATTTATTGTGAAACTGTCGGATTTAGGAGGAATCCCAGAAGTGAACTTTGTCGTGCAACAGTTTGATCACGTTTGAGCGTCTGACAGAACTCGAACAGAACATCTCCACGGTTTGACTGATCGGGTTACCGTTCGTTCTGTGTGGTTGGAACACGTCCAATTTCATTCCAAGTATTCTGTTTACCTTTAATTTGTTAGTATTCTTTACTTTCCTGCAGGTCCTGATGATCCTTAGTGCGGTTTATGTTGGGTAACGTATGTTTGCAGCTTATTGAGATGTTTGAGTTGAATGTTCTGGTCAGCTCTTCGACGTTACTCCTGACCATAGGTTCTCCATCAGGTACTGGATGTTGTGACGTGGTCGCAGTCGTGGCGCCGCCTCTATGAGCCGACTGTTGGTCCTCGGATGCAGGATGTTGCAGCAGCTGAAGTATGGAAACAGCTGCTGTGATGGGAATCTTCTTGTGTTACGAAGAAGGCAGCCTTTTCCTGCACAAAACCTGCACTGAGTTTTGTTTCTTGTCATGTCTCATAAGCTGCTATTAGACTATAAAGGATGGAGACGGGAACTATCCCTTCCGCCGAGAGGCAAAGGTAACTGACCTTAAAAATCGCCAAAAACAATAAATGGCTAAAACTCAGTCAGTTTTAGAGATATTGACCTAAAATTAGGCGTGGTAGTAGCTGAGACTCAACTCCGCAACATGTTCTGAGTGCGAACAGGTTGCACAAGATCTTTGTTAAAATTTTTGCCGTTAATTATTCAGAGTCAACTCCGTCTTGTCTGTTTGCAAAATATCCCATGAATCACCGGACAGATATTAGTGAAACTCACAGAAAGTAATTATTGGGAGAACATCTACAACTGATTAACTTTTAAAGCCAGCCCAATTAAAGATGGCCGCTACAACCATCTGATATAAGAAAACACAAAGGCCATAAATCAGCCAGTTTTATAGATATTGAGCTAATATATTGTGAAGTTGTAGCTGAGAGTTGTTCACATCACATACTCCCGGTGCGACTCATTGTAGATAATTTTTTGCTTAAAACCTTGGCATTATTTGTTTGTCTGTTAGCAAAATATCTCATGAACCACTTGATCGATTTGATTGAAATTTTTCAGATCATGATTACTGGATGTCCATCCGCAACGGATTCATTTTTGGAGCCAGCCCAGTTCAACACGGACACCACAGCTAATCAGGGTTAGCCGACGCGGCGGTGGTTATAGCTCAGTCAGTTTGACAGACATCGAGGTCAAATTTGATGTGGTGGTAGCTGAGAGTCGTTCACAACACATACTCTGAGCCTTCGTGTGAAATTGGAAATGACGTTATTTTTAAGGTTTGACCAAAGCGGCTACAAAAGTAATCATTTTTCAACATGAGATAATCTCAGTTTAAGCTCTTTTAAAAGGGAACGGGCAATATGAGTTCCTTCAAGCAATGTTAGGCCTTTATAGTCATTTTAAATCTTAACAATATAGTTGAACCGTTCTTTTTTTCCAGGGTGGACTAAATATACAACATACAACTTCAATGACCTCCAAGAAGACGAACTGGATGCACAAGTTTGAGTTTATTTTGTTGTACAGGCTCAATTACATTTCATAGGAATTCTGCAAAAAGTAATTAGTCCACACTGTAAAGATTTTCTTTCACGTTTGGATCCAAATCAATTCATGACAGAGCACTAAAGCTGAATAGTAGTTCAGAGGCTAAAAAACACAACATGAATGCACAAACAGCTCAGCACGGCATCGAAACACTGATGGGAAAATAGAGATTCTTCTTCTTCCATTTCAGACAGATCCATGTAAATTGTGCATTTATACAGAGACACTTAGGTGTTTGTAGATTGTGATATAATCCCATGTTTGTGTTACTGACAGAACCACACATCTGACACAAAACCCCTCCCACACACACAAACACACGCTGTGATCAGGTGGCCTATTCAGTGGGAGGGACTCACTGTAAACTGACAGCTGGTCACAGATCACACACACACACACACACACACACACACACACAGCATCATTCATTCCCTACAACATTAACACACTTTTACTGTTAAAGACACAGCACAAACAGAGACGCGCAGACGCCGAGCACAGACTCCATGACAGACCGGAAAACGAGGCACGACGGGACTTGGCAGAGCGACACGGAATGTTTTCTGAGCTCTGGTCGGCGAAGCTCTCGGGGACAGCTTAGTCGACCTCCTCCTGAGGGGAGAAAGAAAGGAAGAACAGGGAGGTGTGACGGGACTCCACGCTTCGTTTTAGGCAAACGATGCGATCGCCTCACAGCATACTGATGTTACATCCCAGACGCTGAAGCTGGGGGGGGGATAACTCCACCCACATCAATTATTTATGAACTCTGGCTGCTGACAGTCAGCCTGTGACCTTAGAAGGGTCATGCATCATGAATAAACACTTTCATTCACAGGTGAGTATTAAATAAACTTGTAAAACAGTGTAAAATGACCACACCGTTTGATAAAATGGTAACAATTATGTACGATTAAAAAAACAAATATTGCATATGTAACACCCTCCTTTTTTTAAACTTTGGAGCATTTCGAATGCTGCAATTCTTTGATTTTCTCAAAGAAGGGGACACAAAGACTCATCTGTCCAGTCAAATGGGATTTAAAGTGACTGTAAGTGTGGCCCTCGTAAGAAGTGTGTTTGACATTTATGTAGCACGCAGCTAGCAGGGCACTGCAACAGTGGGAGGTGTGTGATTGGGCTTACCTTCGTCACCTCAGCCTCTTTAAGAAATGATGAATCCTCATATTGTACTTCAAAGCCATCCTGGAATAATAATAATAAAAAAACAAAGTTCAGACTTCATACAGGTCTTCATCCTCAGTACTTTTTGTACAGACGTTTTGTTGAGCAGCATGGGATGCTTTGTGTTCTTAAGTCTGCCTTAAAACCACAGTTATGAACAGTAAATATCTTACCTGTTGCTGCTGTTTTGAAACAACTCCAGTCTCAAACATTTCCTAGCGGGTGATGCAAACATTCATTGATAAACCTGTATATTGCCATGAACTTTGTATCACGCAGGTATTTGCATCGAATTCTGTGGATCTTTGCAGGTCCTAATAGCAGCAGCAGCTAGCTTTAGCACTTCTAGTACGGCTTGGAATAGGTTGTGCAGGAATATCATCATATTTCTGCCAGAATGATGACGTATTTGAAACTGGCTGATATAAATGTTTATTCGACAGCGTTTTCATGAACCGGTATGAACATTTTTAAAGTGCAGTTCTGTCAAATAGTTCTCATACATTACCTAAAATTAAACGTCTACACTTTTACACAACGCCGTTTGTTTAGTTCGTCATTGTTTTATCAACCGAAGACCGTCATACCCTCTATCCATTTTCTTTTACCCACTTCTCCTTTCCGGGTCGCGGGGAGCTGGTGTCTATCTCCAGCCGTCACTGTACGAGAGGCGGGGGACACCCTGGACAGGTCGCAGGTCCATCACAGGGACACATAGAGACAAACAACCATTCACGCTCTCACCCACACCTAGGGACAATTGTAGCGTTTCCTAACATGCATGTTTTTGGTCTGTAGGAGGACTGTTAAACCATTCTTGGGTTAAAAAAAAAATCTAAATGAAAAAAAAAAGACCAGATTGTCCCTTTAAGACAGGATTCGTTTTGAGGACGGAAGCAACCCACTTTGGTCTTGGCTCCACTCGGACAAGCTGTTCAAAGAGCCGTCTTCAACAGGTAAAATATTTACCCATCTTCCAGGATGCATAAACTATGAAACTTAAATCAAAATAAGAACCTTTTATTTGTTTATTTCTTTAAAAACTAGAACATCAAACACGTCCTTTTCAGGTAACTGAGCAAAGCGACAGTTTGGTTGAGTTTACAAATGAAGCGCTTCAGATACAGCAGCTTCATGTAATAATCCTCTTTAACCAAGAAAACTGATTTAAATTTGAGGAAGAAATAAATGAAAAATCACGACCCAGAGCTGTTGCCCTGCCCACGCAGCCACGAGAGGCTGTTTCTTGTTTTCTGTTTATCCAATAGGACCTTTTGGAGTAACAACAGGTTCTGGAAATCTGGCAGACAAATACAAAGACGTCAACAGCTGATTTAAGCTGCTTAGGTAAAAGACTGAAAAAGACGAGGATGGTTGAAACCCAGAGCAATCGTCATCATCTGTGGCCGCTTTTAGCCGGGGGGCCTCTAAATAAAGGAATGAGGACTAAGGCGCTAATGAAAAATGAAAGTGACACCTCTCCCGTCTCGCCTTGATTACATCGCGTTCTTGAGCCGACCTTCCAGCTCGCAGCGTGCCGACATGTGATCTGATGCCGCCCATCCACCCATCAAACAGCCGCCCTGACAGAACCAGTTCCCAACTTTGAGATTTGTTCACTTTAAAGAAAAAAAAACCCCTCATCCACAGCAGGGTTTGAAGAGGACAGCAGCAGATGGTCTTGCATCCATTCCTTACACTTCTGTTGTCTCTTTTACGTCCTAGTTTTATCTCCCCCGTCCTTCTACCTTCACAGCCTCTCCGCATCACGACAGTGACTCACCGGCGACTGTTGAAGTGCCGAAACAGATGAGCAGATTAATCAAACCCGGGCTCTCATCTGTTGGCTTTCGTTTCCTCCGCGCGGCCCGTCTCTGCGGCTGAAGGACTTTTCCCCCACCTGGCACGAATCTTTTCAATAAAAATCGATCTTAATGACGCCTAATGGCTCCGAGCCGCCTGGGAATGGTGGCTAAATGAGAACACCGTGCCGCTCTCTGCGTGTCACTGAAAGAAGCAGGGTTTCTTCTTTGAATCTGTTTGTTTTTAAAATCAGCTTTTAATTGAATTTTCGGAGCAAAGAGACAATGTAAGCAACAGAGGAGCTGACAAACCGTTTTACAGCTGTATACGGCACACATTTACAAATAGATGCGATAAATTCCGCCATGCTTCATTGGTAATTAAGAGACAGGCGGGTTTTACAACATTTTACAACAAGCATGCAAAACTGTGTTTATGTTTGTCGGAGATTTGCTATTAGGGTTATCATTTCCTGCCTCTTGAAGCTGCGTTATAAATCAAGAGGGTAATTAAAGCCAAATTCCATTCACCCCCACTTAAGGCTTACATTCATTTTAACGCCTTATTGATTCAGATATATAAGAGTGGAAGCTCAGGAAAGTGGAACTCCAAAGGCTCGACAACAAATAATTAACAAACTCCCATTTGGGCCTTTTAAAAGGTCTCCTGCTCACTGTTTAATATATTCTGTGCTGCTGGGAGCTTGTGTGAAATAAAACACAGAGGATAAAATTGTGAATGAAGCTACCACTCAACCAACATGATATGAAATAAAACTTCACTTTAATCGTTTATCTATATTACATTTCAAATCAACTTTGTTTTACTAACAAAAAAACATTTCAAATCGTATATTAAGCTAAATTTGGTCTTGATTTGAATGCCCCTGTTGTGTTTTAATGAAGAACGCTGCAGCAGGTTAACCACTTTGTTTTATCGCCTCTTCTTTTAGCAATAATCTCCGAACTAATGAGGCAAAACATCTAATGGGGCTTCGGTTTTCAGAAGTACAACACAGGAAGCGCTCCCTACTTTGTCAAAGACTGCTTGGCAAATAATAACCTCAATCAGTTCACAAAGAATTTTGGAGATTATTCATTATTCATACGGTCGTGTCGGTAAAATAAATCTTAGGTTTGTCACACAGAGAGAGAGAAAAAAGCCAAAACAGTCATCATGACCGCACTGTTCTTGCATAACATTCCCTGTCAATAAGAAAAGAAGACGTTGCTGTAAATATGAGAGGAAATGGTGCTGAAATCCTAAAAGACCTGACTGTACTTTGATACTGCAGAGGCTGGGAGAAGAGCGGAGACGGGAGCAGGGAAAAGCGGCCTCAGCTTTAGAACGCAATTTACTTTCAAGTGAATTGAAGAAATAATTAAGAGGAAATATATGATAGGTGCAGCGACTTCGATCCATCAGCTTAGCCGCTGCTGGCTGAGTAGGTTTTTAGCACTGTGATGCGTCTCCAATAAGCCATGATGAGCCCCACCTGTGTTGTCGTATTTATTTTCAAAAGTCATAACAATAAACTGTGGCTTAATCAAAACAAATACACATATGATCAGGACTAAAAAAAATATGCGAAATGACATTCAAATTAATGATCTAGAATGACAATTATGGCTTAAGAATGATAGTGCCTGAGACTGACGCCCGTATCCAATAAATAACATGTGACCACGCCCCCGAGCAATCACCTGGGGTGTAGAAAAACTTGAACACCTATGCCACCATAACAAATAAACAAACTAAAACATTAATTTTGGCTCTTACAAAAGGTATTACACCCTCTGAGTTCCACATCAATGCATAAATATAATCAGTGTTGAGCATTTGACTTTAAATTGAGACCGTAACATAATGCATCGTTTCCTTCCTCTGTTCACCGTCAGCTGATGGTAAAACTGTTGGACTGAGCTTTAAGTGGATTACAGGTTTGTGAAGGTCCAAAACAACCATTTCTATCCACGTATACGCAGAAGGAACAGTCATTAGTGCTTCGCAGCGTGAAGCTGCAGGTTCAAATCTCACTATCTCCTGCTTAATAACCTCTGGTAAAAAGACACCAGCTCCCAACCTCAGGATTAAACGTAGAAAACAAATACACGGGTAAATATACCTCAGGCCTCACAACTCTGCAACCTCACCACTAGAGGGCACTACATTCCCCACATTGCTCCTTTAACACCTTATTATTAATATCATCAGTTAGCTGCATATAAATGAAATTTTGGAGAAAAATGTTTGAATATTTTTTCAGTATTTTTTTTTTTTTTTCTTATGTTCCTTTAAAATACCATAAGTATGTTTACAAACTTATGCCCAAAAAGCCACAGCTGGAATTATGTTCCAAGTCTATTAATATTTTAATCACGTTAATATGTTATTTTTTAAAATGCTGACACCCGATATTAAAAAACTAAACTGGTGTTCATCATAGATTTTTTTTTTAGCTGACTTTACAAAAACCCTGTCTAGAAAGATTAAGGCAAATATATAAAAGTAAAGAACCCTTTGAGAGGATGAAAGGTGAGTCATTTATCATGTTTGACTTGTGTCTCTACAGTAAATTGTTTGCTACAGTAAACTGTTTTTGCCTCTTCCTTCTATTTTCTTCTTCTTTTTTCTTCCATTTTGACAAACGAAGGCCAGGCTGACTGATGGAGAACCCAGGCAGGCAGGCGGTATGTAACAACTTTCATTCCAGATGAGTTCGACACACGGCGGATACAAAAAGTGATGACAAATGACTCAAGGTCAGGGCGCCATCTTTAACACAGTGACGAGTGTATTTGCAGCTCCCACATGAAATGGAGGGATGTGCTGCGCTGCATTTAATCAGCACTTCAACTAAAACTGAATAAAGACAGGAAAACTTCTTAAAATGGTGTTTTATGAACAAAAGAGTAAGAGAAATGGTGTAAGGCTCAGACTGGTTTACTAAAGTAAAGGTTGGAGTAAATAACATAAAAGTCTGATCATATTTAAAATAATTTTTAACAATTTTTTTTTGAAAAAAGGAAGCCAGTTACTCTCCCATAAATTTATTTTTACATTTACTTACAAACATTATGTTAAATATTTCAGCATATTTTAAAGCGAGACACTTTAAACTTGTATGGAATTGTCAGGATTATGTCAGGAAATAAAACGTAGCGTTTGAAGGAATGCTTTATGCTCGGTGCCTTGCATGCCAAAAAGCTCATGTGATGTGTCATTGTTCGAAGTGTGTGTTAGGAATGTCTCACAGGTACCGCCACACCCGACTGTAGCTGAGCACCTGGAAAATTAAATGCGTTACAGCTTCTTTTGTGTTTGCTAAGTTTGATCAGCTGTGGTGGCCATCTTTAAATCAGGTTGACGACAAAAGTTAAATCAGATGTCAATGCACATCTGATGATTACTTTCTAAGAGTTTCATTAAAACCCATCCAGGGTTCACGAGGTGATTTGCTAACAGACAGACGGCCGATTAACGTTTGGAGTCAAGATGGCTCCTAAAGCTAATCAATCTCAGGCAGCACAAAAATGACTTTAACTCTGTCACTTTTCAAGGTATTGACCTAGTATTTGCTGTGGTAGTAGCTGAGAGTTAACCGATTTCATGAGATCTCACTATATTTGGTGAGATTGGACTTAAACGTTATTTTCAAGGTTTGACCAAAACTGGTCTAACTTCATCCCTTCTCTTTAGAAAGAAACTAGATTCAAACTATGGTGCAAAAAGCAACGGGTGACACGCATAAATGGAAAGAAACACACAAGTTTGCAGCAATAAATGTCAATTAAAGTGATGCTTTTAAACATTGCGTTGCTGTTTTTCAAGCTTTCAGTTTTTCTTCATATGAGTTTATGTCAGGCTGACATGATTTGTAACATCTGGATCTATTTGCTCAAATCAGAGATTGGACCGAAAGTCTTACAACTAAGCAAACTCTTCCCGTTCTGGTCATCTTTTGTGGTTAAATACAGCCTAAGTGTGAGGTAGGTTCATCCTTTAACCGAGTTCATGTAGTGATCAGTGAAAAATATCGGCCTGGCTTTCCTCTCAGTGTGAACATTTATCCGTCCTACCTTGTCTGGACTCTTCTTGACCAATCCGGTTTTCTGGGCCACAGCCGTAACCCCGGTAACCACTGCTCCGCCCACCTGAGACACTCCAGACACAGTTTTACCAGCAACTGCAGGGACGACAGGGAGGCGAGAGGCGAGGAGACGATGAGAGGGGACGACAGTCAAGGAAGATGCATTCTTATCGAGTCTAAATAGCTGCCAGGGTTACAGACGGAAGAATGACACAGATTCCAACATATAGATTTGAAATCCACGCATTATTATTATTGGAGTAATTGGAATAATAAAGCTGCTCTGATTTGTGTACAGAACTCAGAATTCTAGTTGTTACTTTCATTCTTAAAAAATGACTTATTTTCTTTGCTCCAAACGACTGAAAAAGGAGTTTGAACGTGAAGTTTGCTGAGAGGAAGAGCCTTAAACACAAACAAAGAAATAAAATACAACTCTGTCCTCTGTGAATTCATCCCATCTGATGGACAGCTGCAGTCAACAAGCCGAGGCAGCTGATCAAGAGGCTGTGGCTCGCAGCGACCCATCAGCGTTGCTCAGCGTTATTAATCAAGACTTGAAGACTCTCAGGGCCTCATCTCGGCCTGGATGGGCTTCTCCAAAGCGGATTATCAGATCATCTAGTGCAGATCGCTGACAAAACATTACGCCATCACATATTTATCCCTCAATAATCTCAGCTTTAAGAGCACCCACTTGGAACCCCAGATTCCCGCTGAAGAGGAGGCGACCCGCCTCGGTCTTTCTGCTTGTCGTGAACGAGAAATGACAAAGGAGGCCTGCAGGGAGTTGGCAGGGAGTGTCAGATAAGGAAGTGAATCCAGAACTTTTTCACCGTTGCACCTCTGTTCATAACTACCTGAGGATTTAATAGGAGGAGCTCATTTCAGAGTGATTTCTGACATGAGTCATTTTAGATCAACAAGTGAATGGAAAGGTTTCGTTGAAGGGATAAGTTTGGATCTTTTAAAGTGCAGTTCTGTGGAATATTTGGGAACAATAAACATCTTACCTGTTGTAGATAGCTCTTTGAGCGGCCTCAGTTCGGAGGCAGAGTTTGGACTGAATTGATGAGTTAATGGTTAGTGTGAGCGGGGCCAAGAACAAAAACACAGCAGTTCATGCAAACCCCTTTTTATAAACCTCTACACTATACTGCCAATTTTGTATTACACTGTTAATCTTGAAAAAAAATTATTTAATTAAAAAAATCATACCAAACTAAGAGTCTCGACTTCTCCTATTGTTAGGAGTTGAAGCCAGCAGTTTGTGGTTTACAGGAGCTGCCATGTTGTCTGCATACTCAGAATATTAGGCTTTAAGCTCCGCCTACAACAAGGATGTTGCTCGACATTTTTTTATTATGACATCATTGCTTTCATTAGGCTGTGGTTTGGCTTGTCAACCTCAAAGCTGGCGTTTCACGATTTTTCCACTCTAGAACTCGCTTTTTAAATGTGTCGTTTCAGGGCTCCTAAAACGCCGGGTTTTGTTGTTGTTGTTGTTGTTGTTTAAAACAAACCAAAAAAAAAATCCAAAACTTTTGTGTATTAACAAAATGCCGTCCCCTGTAGTTCTCCGACATATTTGCCGCTCGAAGAGCCATCTGACATGAACTATTCCTAACCTTCCCACAGAACCCCACTTGAAAAAGATCTGAACTATCCCTTTAACTCTGGCTTCAGCGTGTTACCTGTGGAGACTCCATCCTTTGTTTTAGTACCTGGAACAAACAAGAAAGAAAAAAGAAAAAAGGGCCCAATTAGTCACAGATCTTGCACCCATCCAACAGATTGGAATAAAAACAGGAATAAATGAGGAATTTTGCTGCGTTTTTTTTTTTTTTTTTTTTTTTTTTGCTTTTGAATGGAGTGGCACGAGGCACTGATCCCGAATGCAACGAATTCCCAGAACCCACCGACAAACATAACCCCATCCTTGGTCATCTCGGCCGCTCCTGACACTCCCTGCTTGGTTTTCTCCGCCGCCGCCACGACCCCGTCCTTGGCTTTGGAGAAACCCTTCATTAACGCGTCCATGGCGGCTCGACTGGCTCCCAGATGATCACCAGCGAAAGGGCTGCAAAGGGACAGGCGCGATGAAAGGGCTGAATGGGAATAAATCACACAAGAAAAAAAAAAAAGAAAAGATGGCTCCACCCTTATTGTATCTCGATTATGTTTGTTTAATCGGACGGAATCTGTGCGCTTCTGCGCGGAGGCTGAAGAACCCCCTCACCACCACCACCTGTAGGAATTACAACCCAAGAACCCATGAATGGGTTTACTCTGAATGCAAACGAGAGATAGATCTGTTGTGTGCACAATGTGAAAGGAAGAAAGAAAAAAAAAACACATTAAAAAGCCTTGGTTGTATAGGAGATTAAAAGAGAGAGAGAGAAAAAAAGAGCCCAGAAACAAAAGAGAAGTGTTTTACGCACCTGTTTGCTTCAACTTCCCTTCAGGAGAGAATAAAACCAGCCCTCCGGGATGAGGCAGCAGAGAATCTCCCCCGAAAGAGTAAAAAGGGGAAAAACAACAAAAACAAAACAAAAAAAGAAAAAAACCCGGATTACTGTCTCCAAAAGTTCAGCTGCTCTGAGGAGGAGAGAGTAGTATTGTGCACACGGACCGACGGACAGAGACTCTCCGCAGTTTTGACAGGCGCCTCCTACGCCTCACAGATGAAGACAGAGGGATCTCTCTCTCTCTCTCTCTCTCTCTCTCTCTCTCTCTCTCTCTCTCTCTCTCGCACACACAGATTACGTAGCTCTTTCTGTACGTGGGTTATCCACAGCGAGTAGGTGCAGCAGCAGCAGGCTCTTTAATAATGTCATCTGTGGCCCGACTACCAGTTAGGCCTTCTGCAGGGTAATTAGACAAGGCACCACTGCTGCTCACTCCTACATGTAAAGAAGATGCTAACAATGACTGCAGATCATGCTCCTGAGGTTATTCACATCACCTGATCAGACAAGTGCAGGTTTTCCCAAACTGGACGCTTCAGAAAAGACAATGAGCGGTGCAAAAGTCTGACTTTAAGCCCAATTTCTTTATAGTTTTATTACTTTTCCTTCCAAGGAGCTTGACTTCATTGTCATCCTTCAAAGTGGGCTTTAGCAGACTTTTTCTGGGCTTTCCGAGGCTCTGTTCTATAAAACAAAATTTTATTTCCAGGAGAGTTTTGGCCTCATTTTCAAATAAATGTCCTTTTGTTTGTTACATCACCCAACTTTCACACAAAAGCTCTACTTGCTGCAGGTTGAAGTGACACATAGTTTAATCTCAATTCTTTATGCATAAGAAGTGCCCCATACAGACTATATGATAGACCTGAGGTGTATTAATCTTTGATTCCTCAGCTTTTCTCTTTTTGGTGCACCATCTCCTCGTCTCTTTCCCGAACTCCTACAATCAAATTATTGCCTCGTATTTTCGCTTTATGTTTTACCATCACATACGCTCAACAGTTCCAGTCGATCTAAGATAATTTGGTTCTCGCCTGTGTGTGACGCCTATCTGGAGGCAAGTTTGATTTGTTCTCGGAAATAATATTCAAAGCGAACATTTGGAAAGCAAATTTTAGACAACACTCAAGGTGCTTGTCTCAGCGCATTAAAATAAGCAAACAATTACGCGGCGTGGTTTCCTAGATCGAACAAAAACAGCGCCTTTAAATTAGGTAAATGCAACCTTCTATTAAAAATAATGTTACAACGTTTTGCTACTTTTTTTAACAAGAAACTTAGAACTGGTGTTGGGAGAAAACTACTTTCCAAAAAGAAGAGAAAGATTGTAAATGGCATACTGCTGCCAATAAAATCCACTTGATCCGATTATAAGGAGCATTCAGGTGTGTTTAGACAAACCCATTAAGGTGGTTATTTTTAGCTAATAAAGTTTATTTTAGTTAACTCCACCTGTTTGCTGTGTTACATCCATTTGAGCCAATGGGACCTAACTTAATGGGGGCTCGCTGTTACTGCCAGCCTGCGTCATGTCGTTTTGGTCATCTTTGTTAACAGTTTTCATTAGTTGGGTTTGGGAATTGCCAGTTGTTTTTGGTTTATTATGTTAGTTTTGTAATTTAAAGGTTTAGAAGAGGTACATGAATTTCAATGCTAAATGCAGGGCTGGTTCGAAGCTTTTATCCCTCTGTTATTTGCCTGGGCTCCCAAGTCCCTTATAATTGATTTTTATTTCCTATTTATCAGTATTATTTTCAATACACTTATTGTAAACGTCACATTTGTCTGTCTCTGCATGTTTGTGTCGTTTGAGCCATTTGTTGATACAGGGACCATAACATTTGGGGGCTCGTCCGGGATACGAACCCAGGACAGATGGTCAGAATTATGTTGAGTGTGGCATGACTCGTTGTTCAGGATCTGGAGCAGCATCCTCTGCTCAGACACCTCTGCCAGAGAACACAGCTCCACTCCCACAGCAGAACCGGCTCTCCTCATGAGCTTGTTGAGCCTGTTGGCATCATCTGTCTTCACCCTGCTGCCCCAGCACACCACAGCGTAGAAGATGACACTGGAAACCACTGAGTGGTAGAACATCTGCAGCATGGTCCTGCAGACATAAAAAAAACTGAGTCTCCTCAGAAGAAAAAGGTGACTCTGCCCTTTCTTATAGAGGGCATTGGTGTTAGCTGCCTAGTCCAGTTTATTGTCCAAGTGGACTCCCAGGTACTTGTAGCAGTCCACAATGTCCACCTCAGTACCCTTGATATTGATGGGTTTGGGGAGGGTACTCTTCTTCCTGTAGTCCACTCACAGCTCTTTAGTTTTTCCTATGTTGAGTTGCAGGTGGTTCTGTCCACACCACTCCATAAAGCTGTCCACCACACCTCTGTATTCAGCTTCCTGGTCACCAGTGTGCAGCCCACAATGGCAGAGTCACCCGAGAACTTCCGCATATGGCGGGATTGTGGGCTATACCACAAGTTCGAGGTGTGGAGTGTGAACAGATAGGGCGAGAGGACCGTTTCCTGAAAAGCCCCTGTGCTGCTCAGTATTATGTCCGAGGTGGTGTTCTGCAGCCTCACATACTGGGGCTGACCTGTGAGGTACAGTAGTCCCCAATGCAGTTGACCAGCGAGTCATTCACCTGCATGTCCAGGAGCTTACTGCAGAGTAGAGCAGGTCTTATGGTGTTGAAAGCACTGGAAAAGTTAAAGAACACGACTCTTACGGTTGTTTTTGCATGCCTGGTGTACGAAATTATTACAAAAATCTTTATTCGTGAAAAACAGATCAGTTCCAGGGAAGGCAGTTCGCTAAAAAAAGAAAGAAAAAACAGCCCAGATTGAGGAGCTCTTCATAAATACTATTCTAAAAAGCAGTTCGAGGCTATACTGGAGATATTGTGGGTTTATATACAGACATGTTCTCAGTGCAGAGTTCTACATCCGAGTGCTGTCAGTCAGATGCTACAGAGCAGAGCCAGTAAGGTCTTATATCATTTATCTCTACCTGCGGGGGACAAACAGGCTCATTACTGGGCTGCTGAGCCCTGGACTCATGGTGATGCTGTAGCAGCATGGCTTCTGTTAAATAACCCGAACAAATACGATTCTTACTGATTACAAGTTACTGCAGCACCGGGCGTTTTAAAACTGATGAAACTTTTTAAAACAAATTCTTCATCTGGATTATCATTTTTTTTTTTTACTTTTTTAAATGTATATACAGAAATACTTTCTGTATTCACGTATGTACACAAATACATACATTTCTGTAAATAGTTCTTGCATTGTTTAGTTTTAAAGTTAAAGTCATGGATTAAATCTTGTAAGATAACATCAAAGCTGCTGATGTCTCTGTGGTTAAATAATTTGATTAGACAAACAAACATCTATAAAAGTATAGTTTTACCTCATTTTGAAATCCTTTTTGCATCAATGTGAATTTCGTTGTCAACATTTTTACCTCAACCTTCTCTCCACGGTCTTTCTTCTTCCCTGCTCACTTGCTGAGATTTCTCTTTCCACTTTTAGTTACGATAAGGCATAGTAGTTTTCAGACCATGAACCTGACTATAGACACAACTAACTAAAAAAAAAAACTGGCCCCATTTAGGTGAGGAGCCAGCCACTGACCACTCAAATGTCTGAACTGCTGCAGGAGGAGCAGATGATCGTCTTTTCTGCGGAGGATCTTGTCTTGGCCTGTCAAGTTTGGTTCTGATTTGGTTCGTTGGGTTTATTTAAGCTCCCCTTTTTAGTGGGAATTAGAGCTGTTATTTATTGTCTTATTATGTAGAGTTTGTTCCCTTGTGAGTCTTGATTTTCTGATCTGCTGCCCCACCTGGTGTTGATTGGTGACTATCACATCTGTGTCCATTTAGTCATTATCTCTGGGATTTCTTGGGCTCACGGTCAAATCCTTGCATGTCGTTGCCACTCCCGACCTCGGTGTATCGGTTTTGTTCTCATGCATGGTCGTTTAAGTAGCTGAGGCCAACCATCTGAAGCGACGAGCAGGGTGTGGGCAGGGTGGAGGGCATGGAGACGGGTGCCGGGACTGATTTGTGACAGAAGCACAGCTGAAAGAGGGAAAGGGAAGCTTTATGTACAAGATGGTAGCGAGACCTGCTGTGATGAAAGGTTTTGGAGCTGACAAAAAGACATCGTCAGAGATGAAGACGATCGTCTTTTCACGGGGAGGGACCAAAATGGACAGGAGGGACCCGCTCAGGTTGAGCAGTTTGGAGACAAAGATGAAGCTGAGATGGTTTGGACGTGTACAGAAGGAGGAGGAGGATGAATATGGGGCTGGCAGGGAGGAGGAAAGAAGAAGAGGAAGATGGGGCAGCTGATCTGCTGTGACCACCTGTAAAGAAAGCAACTGAAAGAAGAAGTGGAGTTTCTTACTTTAAATTTTGAAGTCCTCATGTTGGACCATGCTTTGGGTTTTCGTTTGTTAATGAAGGTTTTTATTATTTTTTTTAATCGCCTGCTTGTCTCCTGAGCGCCTGAATTTCCAACTCCCTCCAGTGACAACGTCCTCATTTCAAGTGTTATTAATGGTCTTTGAGGCCCGTTCCTAAAGCATGTGGACTGAACAATGAGCAGCACTTCAGATTCAGCTGGGCGTATTTTGCATTTTTAAAGCTTAAATAGAGCTTGACTTGGTGTTCATGGCTCATTGAACACCAAGAGTTTCTCCACTCATCATTTCAAAATTTGCCTGTAATTTGTTTGTAACTTTTTAAATTTATTTTCACTGTAACCAATTCATTACTGATTTAAAAAAAAGCTGGATTGTAACTTTGGGGTCATCACATTAACACACAATCCTGTAATAGAAACTATTAATCGGATAAAATTTGACCACAAATTGTGAACGTTAGGGTGCAAAATAAGCCAATGTGAAGACCTGCAGGTGTTCTGGAGCTAGATTACATCATCTCATGCAGTCTGTATGCACATTTATACAGATTTTAAAAGGAAAACCCCATTGTGAATGCAAAGCTATATCACTATCAACTATACAGTGTGAACTCATTTTTTTCCATCATCTTTTTCTTTTCTCTCCCAGCGATCAAAGATCAGAGGCAGACAAAGCCAACAGATTAGAGCCTGCAGCCCAGGGAAGGAGAATTAATGCTGTATTTTTCCTCTTTGACGTCAGTAATAACACGCTGTTGGTTCCAGTTACAATGAGCCCACTTGAGAAAAATATAATGTGGTTAAAAAACAGGAAAAGAGAGAAGAAAAAAAAAAGAAAGCAAAGCATTTATTTCTTGTTTCCATCTTCAGTGAGTCACTGTGAGTCAAAACTCAGAGACCTGCTTCAAAAAGGCTTTTCCTTACTTTGTTGTAGTATTGGCTTAATTTCTGAAATCTTCTGTTAAAGACTGCAAGGATGGGCTGAAGAGAACGAAGGCAAATCAAGACGACTATGACTGCTCAGCTCTCTCTGGACATGAAGACTAATTGATGTTTCTGGTGATGTCCCCCCCCCCCCCCTGCTTCTATTCATATCTCGATATGTAGACTTCCACCCCAACTCCTCTTCCACTCTTCATTTCTCTTTCTTTCTGTCTCCATTGGATCCTGCGTGTGGGACTACACAAGAAAGAGCAAGAAATTTGTTTTATTTTGGCCTCATTAAGGATGGACTGACCGAGATCTGACGTTTCAGGGAGACTGAGATCTGAAAAAGGCAGAAGATGCATTCAAAGACCAAGATGTAAAACCCGTGTTATTAAAAAAATAAAAGGTTCTTCTGCTGTGCTTCGCTGCTAATCAAAACAACTGCTATTATCAATGTCAAAAACAACACCAAGACACATTTATCTGCATTCAGACTGTCAGTAAATGGTGGCTATGACGTGAGTGGATTTCATGTTATGCAGCGCCACCTACTGTAATTTCTGAGCTACAGCCCAATGAACCCACTGACCTGCACAAGAGGGGAGCCAGAGACAGCAATATCCATTGATCGCTCAGATAAAATGAGCTGTGGCTCTGAAAGGCCTTTGTGAGCTGATATGCACAACATTTTTGCACAAACACAGCACCTACGCACATATTACATTTACGGCTCCACCTTTAAATTACAACTGCTGGGTATTACAAAGTTTTCTGTTCTTTTTGTTTCACACAGAAACCAGACCAAGTCTCTGGAATTATAGGCCATATTGTTGCACCTTCCAGGGTGTAAAAGGCAAACTTTTGGGTTTGTCTTTATGTTTGAAGTCCCTAAATACTTGAAATTCAAGCTGTGCGAATCTCAGCATCAGGTTTAACTTTTTGTGATTTAAACAATACATCATACATTTCTTTTAAATTTCCTTTTTCATTTCAGAACGTTGTATGTAGAATAAACTCCTCGTTTGTTGGACAGTGGTTTCAGTCGACACAGAAAGCAGAAAATGTATTTTCAGAGTGTGCTGTAAGTCTTTTTGCCACATTTGTTATATTTAGTTTGTATTATCGAGGTCAAATGAAAGCTTCTCGTTTCCACAGTGGGAATCTGTTGATGACACACACACACAATGTTTGCCTGGAGCTCGTCCACGCTTTGAATCATCTGTTGTTTGGCAAACGGTGGCGAAGCGATGACTGACGGCTGGTTAGTCACTTTTTTGGGGCGTTGGTAGATGTCTTTACACGATATTGGGTCCGGCCACAACACAATCTTCCATATGCTTCAGCATCTTATTCTGCTTGATTTGATTTACCAAAAAGGGCCATTACCTGCAGTTTTACAACACACATTTTTACACGTTGGATCTTTCACCACTTGCTGCCTTCTGATCTGTCTTTTGATGGTCTGTTTGCAGCAACTTGTTATTCTCCGTCTGCACATGATTGAAAAATATGTTTCTGATTTTTTGAAAGTCTGTCTCAAACCCTTCTTAACATGGGGGCAGCGGCCAAGGTACAAAAATGGGCCAGGGTGGATGTGGGAAGAGGTGGGCAGCGAAGGCCTAGAATACAGTTTTGTACACAGAAATAGGCCGTGATTTTCCCAAACTGGCTGTGCAGAATGCACCCACATGGCTTGCCCGTTTCTTGGTCGCAAGAAACTCATAACTGAGTGAGTTCAACTGCAAATTTGTCTATTTTCTCGCAAATTTGAGTCACCAACGACTCCCAAACAGTCGCAGCCCAGTGAGATCCTACCCTGAGGCTAGTCTAAGCCAGGCCAAGACCAAGCTGCCATCTTCAAATGACTAAACCTAAAATATTTCAAAGCGACTCACGCAAGCGCAATTCTGTAAACCTTTGTCTTGTGGCAGCAATAAAATAATATTCCAGGTTTGCTCCAATCATATATAAATATTCAACAACTTTATCAAACTGCAATTCTTTTTTCTTTTTGGGATCACATTGCTTTTAAGATATTTTCTTAAATGTATTTTTCCAGAACAGGACAGTTAACACAGAATCCCCCTACATGTTTGTTTCCTGGCACCAATATGTTGATGTAAATGTTGTCAGAAGTACTGTTTGAGGACTCTGTAGATGAAATTCCTGTGATGTAAAACCGTGACGGTTTGATTTTTTTTCCCATACCGTTAATGAGTCATAGCGTGCAGAGAGTTGCCTCAAAATTTGACCCTGATAGTTTGGAGGGAGTATCCTCAGCGACTATGACTAAGATAATTACACAGGTGGGGTGATACTGAGCAGATGAACCCTGATGTTACGCAAGACAATTATTTTTTTTTGTCTCCACTTTCACCCTGAAAGCTTGCAGCACTTTCATTCATTCTAGCTTGATTCTGCAGTTTGATTGAAACTATTTCTTCAGACGGGATGTTAAATTTCACATTTTCTGGCAGATTTTATAAGGTTTTCATATTTTAGGTGTTGGATTAAAGTGACTTTATTTCTGATCTCACCCACTTTTTCTTCAGATTTTATCAGAAGAACTAATAAACCAACTGCTTGGGTGCATAATACTGTCACTAGATGGCACCATAAGAAGCCAAACTATCAGAAATGGCCTCATGGGGAAACCTCTTCTCATGTGTTATCATTCCAGTTTGTTCTTATTGCTTTTTCCAGATAAAAGCAACAAATCATGGTTACATTCTTCACTCTGAATGTTATTCGTCTATATAGGAGCCATAATTATAACAGATAGGGCATGAAAGTTGATCAATTTGATCTATTGTGCTTCAGAAAAATACTGAAGACATTTGAGCAAGGTTGCTGTAATCAACATATAATATTTATACAAGGAGTCCTGAGAGAAAATGATGGTTTGGACAGCTGCAGCAAAACGACCGGCGTCCACAATCATTTTACGATAATGTTGAGTGCAGCTTACTCTAAAAAAAACAAAACAAAAACAAAAAATAAACATGAAAAATGCAACTTTAAGAAAGTTCATGCCTCAGATTTAGTGTTGAAATGAGAAAAAAAATCCTTTCAGATGATTAAACATGAGGTTACATTCAGTGGAGCTATAAAAGTATCTGATCCTGTGGGTGTGAGATGGGGATTTCTGACAGATTTTGTCAACAAACAAGGACTGGCTCGGGATTCACCCCTCTCGCTCCGTGCTCTTATCAGATCTGTGCCGAATGCTGGTAGTACCTGAAGGAATCCAAACGGAAAACTTCAGGAATCTGCAGAACCTCTCGGTGAGTCATCCGAAAACCCACCTGGAAAAACAGGGAGTGCTCACAGTCAGATGGAGCTGTAAGCCACCATAACATGGTGGAGTTTTAATCTGATCTGCTCTGTCTCCCTGAACATGAACTACGTGCTTATAGTTACAAATTAGAGGAGACTGGGGGGGGGAAACCACTCTGTAAAGATTAGGCAGCAGTTACCTCAAAATAATGTCTTTTTTTTCTGTTTACGCAAATGCAACAGAGCAAAAAGTCAACCCAAATTTTAATCATTTGCAGGTCGGGGCCGTAAAACTCTGCTGTGATGTGATGAAAATGGGTCATTCTTCTGACAAATTAGGAAGAAAAACAAAGTTGTCAAGTGGGTCCCAGCAGAACACTAACCTTTTTTTTTAACTTCTAATCTAATTAAATGATAAAAAACAACTTAAGTCTGCATCGTTTTCCTCATTTAATGTGGCGGTATTTAAAGGCTCTCCTAAAGGGTTAGTCCCGTCTTTTAAGTGATATTCTGTCTAATAGTTACCAAAAGTTAGCATCTTATCTAACTATTGATAAGTATTTAAGCTTCATAAATGACTAGACTGTTCCTTTAAAACAAATAGCTGGAACCAGAAGGTGAGCTATATTTGGAAAACAAGTTCTCTTCCACTTGAGCCACACAGATGATTGGAAATGTTGGAAATTTAAGGGTTAGTGGGGGTTGTAAAGGTTTTCTGGAAAGTGGGGACGACAGCAAGCCAAAAACATTCCTGACACGTGAATTCTCCCAATCCGATCCCCAGGTAAACCTGCATCAGTTTAAAACTTGGTCACTGATTTATTTGATAATTAATGACTTTGAATTTTAAGACATTTTGTGTCCGTTTTGACGGTTACTCTGCGATGCGTTGCAGGTGCAGAAGAAACGTGGACAAAAGACAAAACTTTGGGGTGACAAGTCCCAAATGGTGGTGGAACGGCGGCAAGCTTGTGCCTTGAAGCAAGAAGGTCGCAGATTCTCCTCCTGGCCTTTCTGTGTGTAGTTTCCATGTTCTGCCAGTCTGGTTTCCTCCCTTAGACCAAAAAAAACATGCATGTTAGGTTGATTGGTAGCTCTAACTTGTCCCTAAGTGTTGTCTCTATGTGTCCTTGTGAGATGTCCTTGCCTCTCACACAGTGACTGCTGGAGATAGACACCACCTCCCCGCAACCTGGAAAGAAGAAGCGGGTAAAAAAATTGGATAGTTGGAGTTCAGCGTTTTTGAAGAACTGCATGATTTTGCCTTTGTGTCCAAAGTTCTTCTGGCGTAAAGTACAACAGAATAAAATTGTGCAGCAACATAGGCCAACTTAATGAATGACCTAAACTGACCTGTAAACATGATTTTGTTTCCCTATTCTCAAAATGTAACAAAGTCCTGTTTCTAAATCAATAAAGGATAAACACTTCAGAGTTAAAACAATATTACATTCAGGGGGATTAGGTTAACTTTTGTCATTAATTTCAAGAATTTGAAAGGAAAAACATTAAACTTCACTTCAGATCTTTGGTAAACACTGTCTTTCATTATATGACTGTCTGTGCTTAAAACTCCAGAGGATCTGATGATCTGAACACACACTGACTAATGATCCGCGCGTATTAGCATTCTGCACGGCCGATAAGAGAACAGCGAAACTGTCTGGAGTCGTCGTAAATTTCCTCCCACAGTGCGATTATCAAATATGTTTTTCCTTCTCAGTCCAAGATAATCAGTTCAAAGGGATGTTGTGGAGTTTCAGAGGACGAGTTTGATGGATGGGTACAGTGTCTGCAGCTGGAAAGCCACAGCTATTTTCTGTTGTATCCCAGCAACACGGATCGAGAGGACAACCTCAGAGACCAAATTAGTAAAGGATGTCTCCTTCAAAACATTTCCATTAGAGATGAGCAAAAACAAAGCGTGCAGGGGAGGCGAAACTTCAAGTTTAGGTTCAAGTTGTTTAACATAACAGGGTAATCATGAAATGACCACTGAGCGCCGGAGCAACTTGTTTCAGGTGGTTTATTTTAATGGCTGATTCCTTTCTGTAAAATCAACAGGACACTTGGTTACAGTTACAGCACAATTGAAACCATTTGGACTCCTGAGCATGTTAAAGCTGCAGCTCCGCGCACGCTCGTGCCCCGCGTGGTTCTGTGTGCCACGGCTCTGCGGTTTCCAACTCAAATCTCTGGCACGGGGAGGGCAGGGGGGGAAAGGCAGCATCAGTCACTGTTTCATACCAACAGGCTTCCCTTCTCTGGGATGTGACAGAACATCTGCCTCGGCTTCACACTGTATACATCCACCTCAAACATGAGGTGTAGCTGCAGCCTGCTGACACCCAGCTCATGNCACAAGTCAACAACAAGAGCAGCTGCGGTCTTAAGAGCAGACCTAGCTGAAAGTCTTGCCGCGTCAGAAAGTAACTGCAATCCTAATGATCTCATTTATGATGCTAATTGTTTAGCAGCTCTGAGTTCTGTTGCCATAAACTCCTCTGGGATGTGACAGAACATCTGCCTCGGCTTCACACTGTATACATCCACCTCAAACATGAGGTGTAGCTGCAGCCTGCTGACACCCAGCTCATGATATCATGTAAAGTGTGTGTGTGTGTGTGTGTGGACATGCTTATGTGTGTGTTGCTGTTGGAAGGGATCCAGGCTTGCAGATGGCTCTGGTTTGTGTTTGAGCTGAACGGGCTGCAAGCCTCCCTCCTCCCCAGTGACCACGACGAGCCATATGCACACGCAGGAACAACAGCTTCTTTAAGGGTCAGCTCTGAAAGCCTCTTCTTTGCCGTCTTCCTTGGGTCGGTGCTGCTCCGACGCTGCAGATGTCTTCTTCACACACTTCGGGGGATTCTCCGGATGGCTTTTAGGGACATAACGTGTTTAATCGCTTATCATCGCCTCCTGCTGAAAGGCAAAGGCGAATGATAATGTCCTCGTTCATGTCTCTTTCTGTGTGTGTGTGTCTATTATCAAAATATGTCAGGAAAAACTGGACAGAATATAATGAAACTTGCAGAAAGTAACTTTTGGATGTACATCTCTAAATGATGAATGTTTGGCATCAACCTGATTCAATATGGCTGCCCCAACCAATTGTCCTTAAAAACACACAAACGGCTAAAAATCCACAACTTTTGCATAGATTGACCTAAGGTTTGTTGGGGTGGTAGCTGAGAGTCATCCCCAACACATATTCTGAACGCTAACAGATTGCATGGGAACTATGTTTAAACATATACCCCTCTGTCTGTTAGCAAAATATCTCATGAACCACTGGACAGATTTTAGTGAAACTTTTAGGAAATCATCATTTAATGGACACCTAATAGGGATTAACTTTTGCAGCCAAAAAAAAATTTGCAATGGCTGCCACAGCCAGCTGACCCTAGAAATCACAAAAATAGCTAGAGCTCGGTTGGCTTTACAGATATTGACCTAAAATTTGGTGTGGTCGTAGATGAGAGTCGCTCACGACACATACTCCAAGTGCTACAGATTGTGCAAGATCTTTGCCTAAAACTTTAGCCTGAACTGTTGGAGTCAATCCTGTTTGTCTGTTAGCAAAATGTCTCATGAGCCTCCGGGCAGATTTGAATGAAATCTTTAGAAAGTAATCATTGGATGTCCATCTACAACTGATTAACTTTGGGATTCAAGATGGCCACCACAGCTAACAGCTCGACATTAGCCAACAGAAGCTGAGAGTCATTCACAACACTCTCACGAGATTGAGCATGAAGTTATTTACAAGGTTAAGTCAGAATGGCTGTGACTGCATCATCTTTCAACACAAGCTGACCTCGGTTTAAAACTCTGGCACAAAAGGCGGCAGGTGAGATGAATTCCTTCAAAGCTTGCCAGGCCTATAAATATTTTACAGTTTCAGTTCTCACAAATTATATCCGAGTGTGCGTGGGCATTGTTTTGATCAACAGCACAACCATGCCAGATCGGGATGTTTCGTAGCGAGGGAATCCCTACACTGGCACGCCAGTTGTTTACGTTTTTTAGGCGTGGCTTCTTAATGACGGTGTTCTGTTTCTATTTAAGGTTCAAATGGGACGTAACGGGTAAAAGGGCTACCTGCTTTCACCTGCACACACTCCCTTTCTGGCAGCCACTACTATAGCAACAACAATAACACATCAGGAAAGACTTTTGCACTTCCTGGGAGATCCTCTGGTATGCAGGCTCAATGTTTGTCGACTCAGGAATGTTGCCGAGGCGACCGGAGGCCACGAAGAGGGAAACCCCTTATCTGCTGACTGTCGTTCAACTGTTGTTGCAGTTCAAAGGCCGCTGAGGCGGGGAAGGGAGACGACGGAGACACGCACACCTTGAAGATTGGTCCGTACACAGTGTGGGTCTCCATGGAGACGGTGGGTGGAGAGTACGCTCCACAGGGCATGAATGGGCGCAGGGCAGAGACGCTGAAAGAGACAAGGGCGTCCCTTGGCTTGGAGTCAGGACTTTTTTGACTTGAACTTTCAGGCAGGAGCTCCACAAAAAAGAAAAAAAACGAAGTGCGTTCATGAATGAGCTGCGAACCAAAGACTTGTTTATGTTTGTGAAAGGAGAGGAGGGATGGATTTAAAATCCCACTCAGAATGTGGTTGCGACACAGCTTCCCTCTGTGTTGAAAGCCCGGTTTAATGCTCTATGAATCTCATAATGACTCAAGATCTGCTCTGTTTTAAAGCAGGGCTCTGGTGTATATAACGTCCACATCGATTTCAGCCTTTATAGGCCTGCATGTCAGCAGCAGATTATCTGCAGTACTTAAAACTATCTGTTTAAGGCACTAAAAGCTCCTGATGTGTGCGAATGTCTATCTCTGTGAACCAGTAATGAGGTTTTGGGATAAATGAACTCTATTTTTGTTTTTTTATGCACATTTCCTACCTTCTATCTGTTTATACAAAGAAACATTAACATAGATATGTTACTGCATTAGCATCCAGTTCGATTTAACTCTGTTTAGTTGATTTTTTTGGTGTACATTTTTTTTTTTTACCAAAGGTCATTCCGGGGCCTTTGGTAAAGGAAATAAGTCTAATCCAGTTATGATCTGTCCAATTCAGTCCATTTCAGTTTAGTTCTGTCCAGCTACATCAGACTTTGATTCAAACACGGTTGCATACTTTCCAAATTAAAGTCACTTCATTCCAATCCAGTATATCCCAAATAAATCCAGATATAATCCCATTTTACAGAGTCAGACTCAGCCTTTTAATTAGGTGCACATATTTGAGAAAGAAAGAAAGAAAGAAAGAAAGAAAGAAAGAAAGAAAGAAAGAAAGAAAGAAAGAAAGAAAGAAAGAAAGAAAGAAAGAAAGAAAGAAAGAAAGAAAGAAAGAAAGAAAGAAAGAAAGAAAGAAAGAAAGAAAGAAAGAAAGAAAGAAAGAAAGGAAAAAAGAGAGAGAAAGCTATCCGTCTTGCTAAGGAAACCAGTGGATTCCATCAAATCTTTTAAGTATTTGGGGTAAGGCTGGTTGGTATATCCTGTAAGGTGTACTTAATTCATATTGCTGCAAATAAATAAGAGGAACAAAATACAGATACTGAGCCAAAGTCTGCTGTGAGTATTACTTAGCACACACTTTGAGCGCCAACAGATCTTTCAAGATCTCTAAATATTGTATGAAATCGCAGATCCATTCTTAACGTATATCATCTTAGTTTTAAACTCTGGTTTGAAAGATGGTGGGCGAAATTCATCCCTTTAAGCCTTTAATTTATTTTAGTTTTTAGCCTTTAGAGAGTCTGTCAAACTGTCTCATTTACCTAAGTTTTCCTGTTCTGATCACTTATGAGGGAGCTGTTTGGATGTTCTGTTTGCATGTCTTACTTTCTGCTGTGTGTCAAATATCCGCTCATCCTGACTGAACGAGGTAGTTTTAATTTTGCGCTGACAGAAGGACAAAGTGACTGATGCGTTTACCGATCAGCTGTAAAAGCTCATTTGTCCTCCATTGTCTTTCAAGATATTAAACATGTATTAACTGTATTTCACTGTGTATCATCATCGTCATCTTGTTTTTTTTTTTTTCTTCTGTTTGACAAATATAGCAATAGACAAGCTCCACAATCTAGATCTGCTTTAAAGCCTGGATTAATAATTTAGTGCTGTGTTCTCAAATTTAATCAAACGTCTTTTTAACTCAGTCTTCGTCGGCGAACCTCGGCCGTCAGCAGAATACAAGTGGGTGATAAATATTAGCTGCGAGGCCACAGTTTCATCGTGGATGAGTTCCTCTTTGATGGAACAAAAGGTTTGTTTCACGTTTGCTGTCATGTTATAAAAGGAGGTGGGAGATTTAGACTCTTCTTCTGTGTCATTTTTCATAAAGCTCCTAACACAGTCGTAGTTTCGCTGCATACAAACCCCCCTGAAAAGCCTGCAGGACATCATCCCAAACCACACGGAGCAGAGGATCAGCACAGCTGCAGGGGTGAGACATTTTGGAGCGTTTGCATGAGTCATAGCGTTAAAAAAAAACTCACTTCATGGTTTCTCTCTGATGGGAACTTTGATTTGCATACATACTTGCTGCTTTTTCACTTGCTTCGCTTTTCTCTCCGATGTTTCGCCTTTCCCGCGTACCCGAGGGGCATTTGCAAAATGTTTACTCGAATCATTAGTGACAGTAAACCAAAGCCGAGCTAAACCATTGATCAATATTACACCGTGTCTCCCTATGGAGTCCTCAGGAAGAGACCCTGTTGGACAGCCCAAAAACATCAAGTGACCTTTCCTTTGATAAACAACATTTAAGGACGGCAAGGCACATAATCAATTTGGATAATGTTAATATATGCTTTGAAATATTGATAGGCATGATCTGCCTCCTGGGAGGCGAAGCTCGTTAAAAACCATAATCCCCCGAGCATCCAGCCAGCAGAAAAAGATTAGACGGGGGTGTTTATGCTGAGGTTGACCTGTTAAATTAAAGATCAACAAAAATTTATTTAACCCTTAAATAAGCATGAATCATTTATAATTAGGTCCTATACTCCCTATAGTAGTTTTAGTCATTGTACTGAAAGACCTAAATTGCCAGTTAGGGTCCTTTGAAGTGGGGTTTGTAGAAATGTTATGAACAAACAATATCTTACCTGTTGTAGATAGCTCTTTGAATGGCCTCAGTTTGGATAAATAGTTTGTTTACGACCATAATGACAAGCTAAATGCTAGGGGATTGTTGCCCTCTTGAATATAACGTCAGTCTTAGTTATTTTATTGTGGTTCATGCAAAATCTGTTTTAGAAACCTTTACGCTGCAGCCCGTTTTACAAAACCGATTTATTTACATTTTCAGTAGGAATATTACTGTACTTCTCCAGAACAACCGTGTAATGCAACACTGACAGATGTGCATACGTAAATAAAATCGTGTTTGCATAAACTGCTATAGATGTTATGAGACTGGAGTTGTTTTAGGACCACAGCAATTCCCTTTGGTTGAGTTAGCTGTTAGCTCGTCAATCCGGTCAGAATTAAACTGTGTTTCTCCAAACCTAGGTCGTTCAAAGAGGTATCTACAACCGGTAAGATACTTATTGGTGAAATTTAGTCCACAGAGCCACACTTCAGGGTGCAGTTTCTGGACAATTGCTTTAAACAGCCTTTTATAAAAAGCTGTTTTTCAAGACCGTAATTGTTCTTTAAGATCTGCACTGTTTTGTGTTTTTTTCTTCCTCGTCTTATTTTAAGAACAGAGATGACGTGAGTATTTTTAGATAGTCTTAAAAAAGGCATTATGAACCCAAACAAGCTGTTAAAAAAGGGATTGCAGCATGAGTTATGAAAAAAGCAGGTAAAATAAAGGAATCTAGTGGCTGCTCTCTTTTTATACATGCAGTTTTGTGTGAAACAAAACAAAGGCAGAACGTGCTTTTTAAAAACCCTCACTGTATTTGTTCCCTCTTTGTTAGGTTTAAGAATCCAGGCTTTTGTTTTTGCGATCTTATCCGTGCTTTAATTTATTCAGAGGGAGATGAGTCCAAACAGGTCTAGCTGGTTCATCAAAGCAGCGATGGACAGTGAAACACGTGAATGCCTTAAGCACACCCTCTTATGTTGCCCTTGTCTCTGTAACAGCTCACAAAGTGACACGTGCAATTTTACGCGTGTTTGTGCGCAAATACAAAAGACAAATATTTTCCATGATGACAACGAGGGAATGGTGTGACGCAACCCCGAGCACGAACCTTTGCCTTGCTGCTCAAGAATGCAAACCAGAATGAAGGTGGAGAAGTCAGATTTGGGGCCTCTGGAGATTTATTGAAGCACAGATCTGTGGTGTCAAACTGAATTAAACACTTTTTTTTGTCATTTTCTGTCATTATTTGTTTAAAAAAAGACAGAATCTGATGGTTTTCAGATGTAGCATGTCAAATTATTTATATAAAAATATGAACTACCTTTTCCTAAGACACTATTCATAGAATTTAGGACAAATATAATTTATTAAATTAAGACAAAAAGATCTAATTAAAAAAAGATGCATCACTGGCATTTATTTTTTATGCCTTGCTCTGCTTAAGCAGTTTTTAATTTAACACTTCTTAGTAATACATTTTAAAGGAATCAATCAAACCAGCTAATCATGCAGCTACCAACATTTCACTTTAAAATAAGAGAATACAGAAAAAAATAAATTATTGTTGCTCTGATGCACATGAGCTCAAACCTGTTTTTGTTTATTTGCAAGTTCTGCAAGATTGGTCTCATCAAAATCAAAGGTTGCTAAAACTTTTTTAAATGAATGCTTTTAGCTTCATAGTTAGCTTGTGAAGTTTGGACAAAGTATGTTCAGTATTTTAAGCATAACAAGAAGCAATAAAGACAACCTGTGACAGATTGGCAGGCTGTTTCCCATACATTTAAATTATTACCTTGCGGGCCGGATAAAATTGCAAGAAGGGGCCATATATGGCCCTTGGGCCTTGGGTTGACACATGTTGCATAGACACGAGAGGAGGATTTCTCACATCCAGTCAGCAGAGAAAGTTTTCTAAGATATAGAACAAGAATAATAAGACTTTTTGTAATAAAGTTCAGGAACATTAAGGGGGACAAAAAGGGACTCAGCTGAAGACATTTTGTCTGTTTTTACTCCTCGTGACGGATGAGATGTAACGACTAACGCGAAGCACCTTGACCCAACACCACCTCTGCAACGACCCCACTCATTTTCTTATTCTGCAGCTCTAGTGTTACCGAACCGATGTGATATTATAGCGGATGCTCGGCTGGCCTCAGGTCACAGATGGCTGACAATTACAACTCCCCATTGTGTTTCATACACTCTTTAACAGAGTTTCACCCCCCCTGGCCTTCCCATCCCAGCTTCCCAGCTGCCTCCTGCCCCTTAATCAAAGCAGAATAAGATTTAGAGAGGAGGTAAACACTCTGGTTTTGTGATTGGGCCCCTTCCTACAGCGCGGCCTGTATAATTGAAAAGCCCTCTGTGACTATTTTAAGACACTAGTGGGAACACACTCCCATGTGTGTGTTACGGCTGGGAAGAGTGTCTTTGCTTGTTCTCTGCTCTGATTACCATATCATGCAGATTGCAAAAAAAAGCTCAAACAGATATTTTATGTCTAATTAAAGCCGTGATCTGCTATTTTTTCTATTCGTTTCTATTTAATCTGCTCTATTTCATAAAACAAAAGAAGGATTTTTTTTTTTTTTACAATCAAGTGTAGAGAAGAACCCGAGCTGTCCCATGCAGCTTTGTGTTTTAAAAGCAGATTTTACTCTCAGACCATCTGTTCTTCGCACCGCTCTGTAATCCCCGACCACCAACACGCCACAAACCCAAATTAACGCTGTTTCACTGCGAGTAAAAAAAGCTTAAACAAATAGAAATATCACCAGTCAGCGTCTTCTGTCGGCAACTGAGTCAGTCATAACAGAGCCTTTGTTTAGCTGAAATTATAAACTCTTATTTTGGACATTGTTTGCATGGATAAAGTGGCGCCTTTTAAAATGAAAGCTTCTTTAAAGACATTAGAGGAGGAGGAGAGCTAACAATGGCAAATACCACCTACCAAAATAATAACAATAATAATACGAACAACAAAAAAAAAATCTCTTGCTCTTACATCTTTAAACAAACTTGTTGAATGTCCGTTAACCTGTTCACGCACACAGTATGTTCACACAAGCCTTGCAGAGAAGCTGTAGTGTAATAATAGGAATATGATTGAAAAAGGTAAGATTTGCTTCACGCTCGCAAATCACTCGCGGCATTCTTGACATTCCCAAGTCTGGCATGAAAAGAATAGCTTTACATTTTTCTGAATCCACTGCGGTGTGAACAAGGACGCCATAGGCCGCGTTATTCACAGCAGCTTCAGATGAGGGCACTAAATCAAGTCTGAATGGCTTTAAAAGATCTGTGTTATCAAACCAGTGACAACAATGGAGGATAAGAGAATGATTGGTGAGTTGCTTACTGTTGTGCCGATGTAGCAGAATGAGCATATAAAAAGCCCGATTTGGCTGCTCTTCATCTTTCAGCTGAGAGTTTACAGAAAAATAAAAAAAAGATCCAGTAAATTATTGACCGAGTTTTAACTTTGTGACCTGAGCCGATAAACTTTAGAGTCTCTCCACAAAGTTGGTTTAAGGGCAGTTCACGAGTGCAGCACTCCGTATTCTGTGGTCACATAAGTCCATTATACACAGACTGTAAGTATACTAAAAGTGTTTGAGATCAATTAAACTCCCAGTGTGCAAGAAGGAAAAAAAAAAAAAACTTTTTCATTTGAAAATGTACAAATGCATGGAAAAAAAATTAAGGTTCTGTGGTAAAAAGATATTTATAAATAGAAAAGCTTCTACAGAAAGCCATTTAAATGCCACACAGACTCCATTCCAACAAATAGGCCCATAACCACATGAAAAGACAGGCAGGCTCAGCTGTTCTGAATGTTTCACAAAAAATGGCTTTTTATCAGGGACATGTCTGTGTTTTCTATCAAGAGTCTTTGTAGCTTCAGACAGAGAAGTCCAAAAACACAGGTAGGAGGGTTAATTAGAGAACGAGCATGTTTTTTTTTTAAAACAGTTTAACACCAAGTTGTTTTATTTTATGTTTTTGTGTTTGGTTTCTGGCTGATTACCAAACCAAAGCATTGATCCATTTGGTTTGGTTAAGGTTTAGGTCAGGGGTCTCCAATCCTGGTCCTTGAGGGCCACTATCCTGCATGTTTTCCTTGTTTCCCTGCTCCAACACACCTGATTCAGTGGTTAAATCACCTCTTCATGTTCTGCAGAAGCCTGTTAATCAACCATTGATTCAAATCAGGTGTGTTGGAGCAGAGAAACAAGGAAAACATGCAGGATGGTGGCCCTCCAGGACGAGGGTTGGAGACCTCTGGTTTAGGTGCTTCAGATGGACCAATCTCATCTGAAAGACCTTCATAAAGTCTGGAGAACTGTGGATTAAGACCACTTAAAAAGTTTTACAAAAAAATCTGACTCACTGGAAGTTAAATGCAAAAAGAACATGTCCATTAAACATCCCCAAAAATAAAATAAAACAACAACAAAAAAAAAAACATGTATGTTTTGTAAATCAAGCTTTCAACCATATAATGGTACCAACATGTAGATGACTGCTGCTGACATTTTCACACAATGCTTATAGAAAAGTGAATAAGCGTTTTCTGTGTTTGAAATAAACCAAGCAGCAGTTTAAATGTGCCACTGAGGGCCGTGCTGAGAAACTCTTTTCAAAGTAACCCACCATCGTTATATCTGATTCCAGAAAAAGATCAAACAGTGCTGAAGGGAACTCGCACACATGAGGAAAAACTCAGTAGAGCTCTACGAAGATGGTTTTTTTCATCTTTTTTTTTTTTTTTTTACATTTTAACCATCACGAAAAATCAGTGCGCATTTTTTTATCAGTGGATCTTTCCATTGTGCACGACGTTTAATCACAAAAAAAAAAAGTCTAAAAGTTTGAGACACATTTCTTCCATGTGGTTCCTGACAAACAGACGGAGAGAATGGCTTGTTTTATGGGTATCCGCTGTGGCACCAACCAGCAACGCCACACTGTCTCTGCTCAATAAAACAAAGAGGGAGTGAGTTACAGCCGGGGATCCGGTTTCAGCTATTGTTGCAAACAGAGATACGCCGAACGGCCAAAGAAAGTAAATAATGTTCATGGCACTGCAATTCACCTGCATTTTCCCTTCAGTCGTGTCAGTTTCCCTTTTATCTCGCAGGTTAGCTACGTATCTGTGCTCAACAAATACATAGAAAACCATTTTCTATCCATGTTTATGTCTATATCCAGTATTTTTGAATAAAAGGACACTTTTACTACAGCAGCCAGGTTCTAACTTGGTCTAAAAACTGAATACGCTTCACGAACGCCACAAAACACTTTAGAAATCTTTGAAAAACAGAAGTTTTTTTTTGGCAAGCTTTAATTCAAGGTGAGGAATAATGTTTCTCATAAATATGGAAACTTGGAAACTTTTCTTGTGAGCTACCTTGTTATTACCAGCCTAAGACGAGATGACAAGCCTCCTGTCTTTATGCTAATTTAAACTTTTAACTTTTAAAGTGCAGCTCTGTAGAAAGGTTAGAAGCAATTAAAATAACAATTCATGTGAATGCTATTCATGTGCCTGCAGTCATGTAAACAACCGGACAGTGATCACTGGATGTGCATCTTTGACTGGTTAACTTTTGGAGTCAACCCAGTTCAAGATGGCCGCCACAGCTAATCAAGCGAGCCGTGAGCTTTTTTTTTTATCATCGAAGGCATTTGCATAGAATTCTATAGTTATTTGCCAGCAGCAGCCACCTGTAGCACTTCTGGTGCAGCCTGGGGGCATTACCAGGAGGAATATAAAAATAATTTCATATGAATAAAAAGTGTAATGTGAAATTAAGGTAAAAGATAAGATAAGACAGCACTTTATTGATCCCCAGAAGGGGAAATTCACAAGAAGACAAGACAAGAAAAATAATAAATATAGCAAATAAGACAAATAAAACATAAATATACAGTAATCTATATATACAGTATGTTCATGTTAAGTACATATGTTACATGTCCATATGGATTGCACAGAAATAAGTTGTGGTTTGCACTGTAGGCAGTGTAAAAAGTTACAAAATAAAGTTTACACAAACCAGTGAAATTTAGATATGGAGATGTTTCATTCTGTTTAATGCCTCACCCAGACAAGCCATTAGATTATCAATCTGATAAGAATTAAACTCTGATTTGCCAAACTGAGGTCATTCAATGGGCTATCTACAGCAGGTAAGATATTAATTGTTCATAGTTGTCACTTTAAGGTAAAGCTTCATGCTGTACTTCATCACAGCAAGATATAGTCCCAGTCTTTTATCTCTAATTAAAATAGAGAAAGAACTCTAAAGCTATTTTCTAAATTGCCTAAATAGTCTCCAACGCGCTGATAAATATTAGCAAACACCCTCAGACACATTCTCAGACGCAAGCTAACAGCTCAGTTGTTAAAGAGAATGCCATCATCCTGATTTCTGTGCCGGCTCTTTATTATAGTTAACTTCAATTAACAGCCACTTTAATAACAATAAAGCAGGATTGGAGGCAACCTAATGAAGCACTGAGCTGTTTCCAGTGTGCAAGTCTGATCCAGACTTCACTCAAAACCCACCAGCATGCTTTCCCCTTCCGTCAGCAAACAAGACAGCAGCAACGCTTTTTCTTTTTTTTTTATTATTCATAAAACAAGATAGTATAAGTTGTCACTGGCATCGCAGACAATATTGTGGATTTTCTTTTTTTATTGTGCTTGTGCATTAGGCGCTCATAAAACCCCCACTTTTCTCTCAATACAGCATGTCTAGACGATATTTTTATTATCATTATTGCCAGTAGCTAATTAGGGTTTTATTGTGCAAGTCTATTGGGGTTTTGGTCTGCCTTTGTTTTTCTAAGTTTTTGTCATTCCTCGTGTCTCGGGGGGGAATGCCGGTCGCCTGGTTTTGTCAGCCACCCACTCGAGTTCAGAGCTGATGGAGGAACCGCAAGGAACCGGCGACCGTCTGCATGTCTGCCTGGACGGGACACTGGAAGACTAGGAGCCACGTGAATCTGCAGAGCTGGAGGAACAGATCTGCTGTGTTTCATTCTTACAGATTTGCTATCATAATACACTGTGTGGGTAGATGGATTACCATCTGAGGGCTGAATGATTTAGCTGAAGAAATTGAGTTGTTGAAGCTAAATGAAGCAGAACACTATAGAAGACAAGAAAGGAGGGGGGACAAAAATCCAGTTTCAGATCAGTTAACTCCATCCTACTCTGTATTTATATCACGTGATTCTATAATTCGATAATTAAAAGTAACCACTGGCATCTTTCTTCACTTTTTCTTGTATTTTGTTATGATAGCTATTTTGTTTTGGTTTTGAACATTAAATAAACCAAATTTTACTCGCAACAGGAGAATTTAGAGTAACGCATGCAAGAAAGCAGGAAAACTGAAACTGAAAGCAGCCCACAAGCTATATATAGAACAGATGTGGTGCTGGTGAAGCTTCTTATAACAGAGGTGGTGGTTGGTGTCCAGTTACGCTCTCCTCCTGCTCCTCCTTCCTTAGTTTCTGCTCACTCTCTGGCTCCTTTGGCTCTTTGTTTACCCCCCTCGAGCCTCACATTTACAGCACTCTTGCTTGTGAGGATGTCCCATGCGCACCTGTTAGCAGAAGCATCCACAGATAAGGTTTGGATGAAGGTGGCCGAGTAGCAGGTCAGAAACGGTGACAAAAACGTGCTACCTTCCTTATGACCTGAATGCCGGTCCCGGCTTCGCGGAGGCAGTTTGTGTCCTGATGATGGTGAGGTAAACAACAGGTGTTACATATGCAACGCCTGGGGGGATAATCTAAGAAGGGATTACCTAAAATAGCTAACAGTGGATTGGGTGACACAACAAAAACTCGAAACATTGTCTCAGACTGCATTAATATCTTGCTGTCCCTCTGGCACACACATCCACAAGCTGCTGATACTTTTTATCTCTCGGCCACATCTTTAATCTGATAGGTGAAGCCTCTCAACTTCATGTCTTTTGTTTTATAGTGACGAATACTTGAACACTGGTAATATGCAAACTTAAATTATGCAAACTTTATTTCTCATCAAATACTGAAGCTTTTTTAAATAACCCACATTTAATCTGTTCCCTGTCACCTAAACTGAGGTGTAAGGCTTATCCATCCATCCATCCATCCATCCATCCATCCATCCATCCATCCATCCAACCTGCTTCTCCTTTCTGGGTCATGGGGGAGCTGGTGCCTATCTCCAGCCCATATGCATGCACAACTTTTCAAATGTAATCTTTTTGAAATAACTAGAACACTTTTTTTCTTCCAGTTAATTTCATTAATCTGAAATACAGTACTTGTTACAGAATAATTACTTCCATTCAAATTAAAAATCCAATTAAAGTTTAGGTTGCAAGTAATCCTAACAGAAAAAAATACCAAAGGAGAGAAAACATTTTTTCCCAAGCAATGCTAATGTATCTCTTGTCTAAAAGATATTGTTTTCTGCAATTGTGAAATAAAATCATCTGATCTCAATCAGACTGAGTTGCTTTTAATATGACGGAGAAAAAAAAAAGATCCTCAAGCAACAAAAAACAGCTTCAGCCAACCTTTTCTTTGGTGATGTTCATGAAATGCAGACTTCAGCCATCCCCTGCCTGCAAAACCTTTTAAAGTAAAAACATTTCAAAACAAAAATAAAAATATCTTTTATGATTCTGATATGTTGTCCAATTGGTGTTGAAACATTGGGGGGGGGGGATCTGCAATAATTGCTTGATTCTTCCTAAAACACACAAGGTGATGTTCTCCAAGCAACGAGTCAGATTTCTGAACCCATCTTGTGACTGAATGTGTCCAAATCGTTCCTGATTTGGCTGTAGAGCTTGAGGATGATTGGAATGATTAGAATAAAAATCTCCTCGTTTGACCGGACTGCATAAAAAACTTGGTGAAGTGAGCAAGGAGTGGGGCGCTCTCGACCTTCACCTATCAGAAGAGGAGGAACAGGGCCAGATGAATGAACAAATCAGATCTGAATTCTTTGGAAGTGTAAACAACCTTTGTTGCCAGCTAATATTTTAATACACCCCTCCCTTGCATTACTTGATTATGATTATTTATGTAAACTTAACCTCAAGAGAAAACAACATATAGGGATAAAACCTATAGAGTAAGCTCTTCTGCTGGCACGTGTTACATTCATTGTAAATTTGGTGATTCCCTTCTTCCACAGAGCACATATAACTGGGCTGAGCTTCTAAATCTACCGGCATGTGCTGTGCAGATTGAATGAAATGAGAAGGAAAACCCAAACAGACATTTCCATTAACAAAGGAATTATCTCTACATTTCATTTGTTGCACGTTCCTTTAAATTTGCTTCTTTCTTTCCACGCACACGCCCTCGCGCTGCGTGCCAAGCGGTAATCTGACGGGCAGAGCCGAGCCCAGATGGTTTGATTCATATTCCTGCTGTTAGCTGCTGATGTTAAACAGGTGCTACCTGACCTTCATTCCATTCCTCCACCGTGTTTCCTTTGCCTAACATCACACTGAGTGTACTCCTTCCACCGTGGTGTTAACAATTAAGTGCTGTAATGCCGGTGCCCTCCCTTTGCCAATATTCTAATCAGTGTCCAATCACAGTTTTGTGTAAACTCGGCCTGAAGCCATTGTCTCCCAGACTGCGTTTTGGTGCCGTCAGTTATTATGTTCTGTTGCTGTAATGAGATTCTGTTTCCACTGTGGCACCCAGCACCGTTTTGTACCTATCAAAGTGGACTTGTTAATGTTGATCAAATACATTGTTAGGCTACACTTAAGTGGCTCTCTGAGGCATGTGCCCGCTTTGCCTAATGACCCGTGGTGTGATGACTGTTTGTCTTTCTCTCCAGGGGGAAGCGATTGATTGGGCAAATATTTTTACTGGAAACCAATCTGATTAAAATTCAAAGACCCGAGTATATCATACGGCCCGAGCGCTGTGGTTTCTTCATGCTGCACAAATCAACATGCACGCTTATCTAAGCTGCCCTGATATGATTCAAAGTGGCACTTTGAGAAAAAAAAAGGGACTACGCTCCATTCAATTAGTGGGCTTGCGGGAAAGCTGATACTCTCTATTTATTTGGCCAAACATTGCAAACAGATGAAACACGCTTCTGCCATCAGTCACTTCTTCGCTGATGTTCTGTGAAGTTTTTAATTATGTCAGAAATTTATGTTCTGAGAAAGTGGATCGTTCAGATTAGGTTTCTTTCCCAGGCCTGAGTAAACATCCAGTTTCTCCCACTTCACACACACGCACGTTCTCGTATTCCTCCTTTACCAGCGAGTAGCCAGCAACATGTTTCATAAAAAAATACTTTTCACAAAGTTTAAGTCGACAATTAAGGGTTTCAACCTCCTCTCCTGTTTAATTCACAGATAATGCAGAGAGTTGTAACGAGCCACTTTGGTGTGAAAAGCTGTAAATCCCACCTCAGGGGAGGGGGGAAAATATTATCTATCTTCCTTTCTGAATGCAGAGATGGACAATGAGAGAAGGGCAAGGTGGTAACCCAAGCTCCGGGTCGTTAGCGTGTTGAATGTGAAAGGCCATGATTGCGTCCCGTGTTTCCCGTGGCTTAGAGAAAAGAGCAACTTCTCGTTTGCGGTGTCAGATGTCACCAGATCCACTAAGTGCTTTGGTTACCCCTGAATCCCTCAGGGTATATTTATGTTTACAGGCAAAATGATTTATCATAAAAAAAAACATGTTTTCTTTTTCTTTTTTAAATTCTGTTGCTTATGACTGGGGGAGCGTTTGTAAATCATCCTGCTAATAACTTTCCTTGCTTAAGGATGAGGCTGCTCTGCCATGAAGTGACACAAATCAGCAGGTGTGGGAAGCAAAGGCAAAATATATATTCAGCCCAAGCGTTGACATTTCCCAAGGTGAGCATCAGTAGCTTGGGTTTCCAACCGTCTGCCTGATGTGTGTGTGTGTGTGTGTGTTGTGAGCGAGAGAAGTGGGGGATGGGTCCAACATTTCTCAATATGAATCCTGGCAGCTGATAAAAAGCCCCTAAAGGGACATTTTTAGGGGAATATATCACGAGCAAAAGGTGACACTTGGAGCTTCAATTTAAAAAAGAAGCTTTAATATTCAAATACTTGTGTAGGGACAGGAAAATATTGAATTATAATATTTCTATGTGTTAACTTTGCATAAAAGCTGAATCAAGTTGCAATATGATGTGATTATAATGTCAGTGACATTTGCTGAATGGTTCCATAGATTTATAACGCTCAGGGAGCACATATGGAAAAAACATAGCTAAATTTTGCTGGCCCCGGAGGAGACGGTGCAACATTTTACAAAGCGCCAACTTCATTTAGTGTATTTTTACAAGTGCTCGCAAAACGTTTGAGCAAAGCCGAGATTTCCTAACTCTCTAACCTGTGCCTCGTGTCCACTTAAGGCTGTGATTAACTCCACTGGCATTAACGCATCTGTCCAACCTCTCATTTCCAGGACATTTGCCGTTCCTTCAAACCTGCTGGTGTCTGCTGCATCCTGCCAAGGTGTCCTTTAGAGCTGCTGTTTGGGTCTGAATATTTATGTAAGAGCGACACAGTCTGCATATGTAGGAGGAGGTAAATGGTAGAGAACGCATGATTTCTGCACTGGAAATCAGAGTTTGTCTGTCTTATTGCAGTGTGAGGCCAGAGGTTGTTTTTTTTTAAATTATTGGTTTTTGTTTGGATTGTTTTGTTAGAGTTCATGCTGGGATCTAATAGTTTGTCTAAAACTGGCAATTCAGATTATTTGAAGAAGAGTTGTACATATTGCTTCTGAGCAGTCAGTATCTCACCTGCACCAGGGAGGAGTCAGGGGGATTTTAGTTTGGAGAATCAAGTGGAAATTGTCACGGAGAAGTCAAGCCAACAGCTAATCACACCGGAGCCTATGTGAGAGCATATTTTAGACGTCTAAGACATCTTAAACCTAAACAAAACTCTATTCTAAACATTGACATTGATTTTTTTTGCACAAGTTATTTATATAAATGTCTTTAGTTATTTATACTGAAGAACATTGATAGCATTTTTGAAGTTTGAGTTGTTTTTTATTGCAGAAATCCACTCTGGAACAGCCCCTCTCTGACCAGCCACTTAGCTTGATTTCTCCATGATAGTCTTGCCCGCTGTCTGCTGCAGGTAAGATACTGTCTGCTCAGCAGTTCTGTGTCCTACTTTTTGTTTCACTTGTAATACATAAAACACGGGAAGCAGATGTTGTCAAAGTGTGCCGAAACGTGTTTAACTTGACTTTAACGATATTCTGACAGTCATTATTTCACTTATATTTCACTTATTGTCGCTCCTTCAGCTGGCTCCATATTAGCAGCTTGTGGTTTGAGGATACATGCATTCACGAAGCTTTGAAGGGAAAAGTCGTTCTTCTCTCTGATGTGTTTTAAGCCGTGTGGCTCAACTTGTACCCCCTCTAGTCTGTAATTAGCCTCAAAGAAATCTGGTACCATCCTCACAACAAAACACAGAGCACTTCCCTCACTGTGAGAGCACGTGTCTTGTTTTACCATTTATTTATACTAGGAGGAGAAATAAGAAAAATAAATCTTAAAAATGACAGATGACGTTTGGGGCATGCTTTTATCATTGTGCCTCTTTTATTTATGTCGTTTTGTTTCTAAAAATCAGCTTCGTACCGAGCGAGGCTTCCTTCAAATCCTGTTGATTAAGGTAAATCTTTGTCGTGCATTCAGAGAGCGTTCTGCGCTCCAGAGGACTAAAGAAGGAGTTTAACTGAGGAAAAGTACTTAGAAGAGAAACAGAGTGCAGGAAGGGCAAGAACGTAAAAAAGCTCGGATCAAAAATGTCCCAAACATCTGTTTCTGGATGATGTAAGTGCATCGGGCTTGCAGCTCAAAGAAGCAGCTTTATGGTTTTTGTGAAATGGATAAAACTCTTCATCCTGGAAGTCAGGTTGCATGCAAACCTGAAAGGGAGGTGATGCAGTCAAATAATACTCATGAATCATCAAAAAAAAAAAAAAAAGAATGAAAAGAATAAAAGGGACGTTCCCTTTTACACACCCTTGTAACAAGGACAGCCCTCTTTCTGTGATCTTATTGATTTAAAAGTGCGTTGCTATGAATTTACACACAGATGAACAAGTTTGACGCCACTGTTGCGTGGCCCGATTTCAGAACCGCACTCCTGCCTGAAAGCCAAAAAATCTCCCCACGCCTCAATCTGGTCTGAGTCAGCAGAGCGGGTGGGGAGGGTGCCCTGCAGGTTGTGTGAGAGGAGCGGAGCAGACATGGTGGAGGGGTTGAAAGCATCATTTTAAACACAAGAAATGCAAAAGCTGAGCTGTATTTTTGGCAGCTTTAATGACACAGTCAGCAAGACGAGGTAAAAAGTAGTTAAGAGGCGCAGTAAGTGCATAATGACAGAAAAGTATGGTTTTCAGTCCATTGTAATACAAAACAATGGTGGAGACGTTTGGGGTCTTACACATAATTAAAAATGAAAATATCCTGGTTTAGCACGAACGGCAGGAAGATGAAACCAGGAGTGTCAAATCATTTTCACACATATTTTCAGCCTTTTTCCAAAATAAAAAATGATTTGTTTGGATCAAAAATGAAAAGACTGGCAACAAGACCTACAAAAATAAGGTTTGATGAAATTCTAGTACATCCATTTACAGTGATAAGACCCTTTTACTTTTATAAAGAGTAGACCTAATCTGTCATAAATGTTCAGATTAAATGTCACTTCTTTAGGTGAGCGGATGTTGGTCTAGAATCTGAGGTACCTGATGACCCCTTGGTCTTTAATTTGATGTCACAAAGAGTGAAACAGGATCAGTCTTTATGAAGCTGACACACCATCAGTTGTCACTGATTCCTTTTATTTAAGCAGACACAATGTCAGTTTGCCCAGATATTAGTGTATTTATCTGCAACAAGCTTCAGACTTTACAGCTATTTTTATTATATATATTTAAGAAAGCATAACAATGTTACTAAACACAAAACACCAAATTAGACTTTGTAATGGTTTGTGTTTAAAATATTAAATAAAATGATCTTTTTGGGGAATTTTACAATGGTTGTTGTGCCAGTAGTAATATTTTTGACTGTGGAAAAAAATATTTGAGTTTTTTTTTCTTTGTTTTGTTTTAAGAACAGCTCAAAACACATTCATTTTTAAAGGCACCCCCTTAAAATATAATTTTGATCATTTTTCCAGTGCTTTTTTTTTTTTTTTTTTGCTAAACATTGATACAAATAACTGACTTTCTGGGCTGGACATCCTTTTGTTTTTGCTTTACATTAATAAAGAAAATGGGACACCCTACCCCCCAGGGTGAACACTTTACTATCTAATAAGAGAGTTTTGTTGAACGAATCTGTTCTGGCACACATAAGCAGCCATCTTCTCTGTATGGTATGCCTGATATGCCATAACAAGACAAAAAAAATAAAAAATTAAAACAGAGCTCAAACATATTGTGCACCCACTGATACACGTGTTATATGTAAGCCTGTATTTAAGGAGATTCTCACTCAGCTCATTTAAACAGCTGATAACATCCCACAGACACCATGAAAATGATGTATTTTATGTGATAGTTCAAAGTTTTATTAAATGTTTCTGGAGACAGCTCATGAACAATGAATATTTGGGGTTTGTTATTGGCTGCCATGATTTTATTTATTTATTTTCATTTAACCAAGAAGTCCCACTGAGATTAGGAATCTCTTTTTCAAGGGAGTCCTGGCCAAGAGGCAGCAATGGTTACACAACATTTACAATTGGATTACACAATTAAAATTCCATACAAAACTGTGAAAAACAGCCACAGTTTAAGGAGGTCATCTCTAGAGCTCTCAGTCTGGACTGAAAAGCGCTCAATGAAATAAGTTTGGTTCATTTCCGTTCTTTTTTGCAACGTGTTCCATGTAGACCGAGATGAGTAAACGAAAGCCCTGTGCAGGGAACAGGAACAGAGAGCAAGAAATGATCATTTGAATGCAAAGAGAATCAATGCTTCTCAGTGTGATTAACTCACAGATGTAGGCCGGCAACAACCCAAGCATGGCTTTATAAATAAAAGTGTACCAATGTCCCAACCTCCTGGTGGTCAAAGAAGGAAACTGTTAGAAACTGAGTGTGGAAAACTTCAGCCGCTTCATGTTTACGGATAGAAATATAAAAACAGTAAAGTGTTTCTTTTGCTGAGATATTCAGCAGATGCAAAGGTTCTGTATATTTTTTTAAAATTGCTGATTTAAAATTAGTGTCTGGGAAAAAGACTTTAGGGTTCTTAATCTTCTGTAGACATATAATGAGGCAGTGCTTCATGAATGATAAAGAAAGTCTACATTACAGGACACCACAGAAGAAAAAGTGAAGAGTTCACGAACCACTTCTTTTTCCACAAAGCTATAATTTCAATAACATCTCATCTTAAGGCAAACATTTTGCTAGCTTGAAGAGTACCTGGGGACCACACTTTAATAAACACAGTTTCGGAGCTTATCAGAGCTGAAATGTTGTTTCTGTCAAATTTCAGCTCATTAAACGAAAAGTTCTCTCAGTTATCTTCAGACGTCCGTGATGTGTTGCAGCTCTGTCCCTATTTGTCATCGAGCCGCATATTTGTTGCTTTATTTCATGTTGCTCCTGTAACGTGTCCAACAGGCTGAGGTCAGAGATAGAACGATGGCGAGCGAGAGGAAGAGGAGAAGCAGATGCTCTCTCAGGAGGAGGCTTGATCTGCCCCCGTTTGTTTTCCACCTATTTAATTCTAAGAGCATATGGGCATAAAGGAAGACCGCGGGACAACAGGACACGCTGCAGAGCTCAAACAAAGAGAAAGAGACCAAGGGGGAAACAGAAAAAAAAGACAATAAAAGGGGCCAAGGATAAATGAGAGGGAGGTTTTAAAGAAACATGTTGTCTGAAATTAAAGTTGGAAGGAGAGTGAGTGCAGGAAAATAGCAAGCATAGCTTAGTCCGTGAGGCAGCAGGCAGTTCGCCTGCCGAGGCAGGGTGTGGCGAGGAGATCCTTGACTTCATTTGCGTCCCTCTCTCTGGCCTGAATCTAATCATCGTCAGGCTGAAAGTCTCTGAGGCGCGTCGCTTTAATAAAACCACGTGCACACGCTGCCTCAGTCAGGGATATCGGAGAGTCGAATCGTGAACAAACTCTCACTGAGTTATGGATCACATTTGCCGCAAAAAAAAAAGGCAAGTCATGTGAGATGAATTCTGTTGACTGATGGTTTCTGTCCACCTAATGCGTGATTGGGCTGAGATGTAAACAAAGCAACATTTAATGAGGTCACGTCCCATGAGCAGAGGTTTTCAAGAAACTATTTAATTAGACTGTAAAGTCGTGTGCAGAATTCTTGAGCCATCCTGCTGTATTTTGTGTATAATGAGCCAGACTTCCTCGTCTTTTAGCACCTTGAGTGATACTCCTCTGAGCTTTGTGGGAGTTTTTGAAATGTTTGCTTTTTTACATTCATTTTTTTTCCTCATGTTCGGCTCACGCCTGACCATCTTCTGATTGTTTTTGTTTGGTTTCTTAAGCCATTTAAAACAGACGTTTAAGCCATTCAAGTATAAAAAAAGGGACCTAAATCTCATGAGGTGAAGCAGTGTTGCAACACAAGACTGGAAACTTTGTCAAAGAATATATTTTTTTTAAATTTTGTACTCTCAGGCTCTTTGGTAGCAGAAGCCTGTAGTAAAATAAAACAGTAAGTTGTGTTGTTGCTGTCAGCAGACAGTGTTGCCTCAGTTTGGAGAAGTTTTGAGCAAAGAGTCGAGCTAACAGCTAGTCCGAGCGGCACCAGGACTAAAGCACATTTCTGCCACTTTTACATTAGATTGCGATTTATGGTTATTTACACAAAGAATCAATGCCTGTTTATATTTGATCAGGAATGGTGTTGCTTGGCTAAGCTTACATCACAGCCTCTGTTTTGTGAAGGACAGATGAGTGGCAGGGTTGTGTTGTTTCGACCTGTTGTGCGCATCCCGATTGTTGCAACTTGTTGCATGCTGGTCGAGCGGCGAACTGTAAACGGAAAGAGCAGCATGGCAGAATCTGTCGGCTTGATTGTTGTCACCCGTACAACTGAATAGAGGTCAAGAGCGTTGAATATTTCATAAACTTCAACAACTGCTTAGATAAAATGAAACTTTTCAGCTGTGTTTTTGTATGAAGACCATACTTCCTGTGCACGACCCTTCCTCTTGCGCCATTCCTGCTTCAGCCATGAGTCACGTACCAATATAATCTCGCCTCAACTTGAACTACGATCCGTTGCCAATAACGATCCACGTTGAACGTCTGTTGCAAAAACGACGCAATAAGCGTGCCTGACCAGAGTACCTGCCTGATGGAGAGGAACAGTGGTGAACAGTGGTGGCTTGAGCTGCTTAAACGTTTTCTGTTCTTACTGCAAAAGTTCTGTGAAGACAGTGCAAGTTTGTGAACCAAACAATAAAAATGCTTTTACTGCTTTAATTGCAAATATTAATTAGGGTCTTAAAGCATGTCAGAGGAATAAAAGAAAAAAGATCTTTTTGAAATAAGGATTAGATTCATATTGCAGATAAAATACTCATTTTTTTGCTTGTCTTCATTTAAAATGATGTGATTGTTGTTAAAAAAAACAACCAGTCAATTCAAGCTGTGGTTTATTAATTTAACAGAGGGATGTCACACATTAATCAGACATGAGGACAATATTAAAGGCATATCATATAAATGTGTCCGATTTAGTCATACAGGCAACGTGAGGCATAATCAGCGATCAAGAAAGCAAATGAAAAATAAAATTACTAGATTTAAAACTGTGCAACATCCATTTAAACTCCATTCCTCGGAGGTTGCTCTCCTGAATATTTTAGACATGTTCTTTCTTTAAAACACCTGCTTTAAATGAGTAACTTGTTGCCATGCTCCAGGAGAACTTGATGATTTGGTGAGGAGGTAATTAAACACTTTGGATCAGGTGTGTTGGAGCAGAAAAACCTAAAACTCCCAGGACCTCAAGGCCTGGAGTTTGACACCCCCAAGGCAAAAGAGGAACATGCAGTGCTTTTATTATTTACTCTTTTTTTTGTTGTTAAAAAGAGGCAGCATAAATCATGAACTAAACTTTTCTTGACACAAGCTTTAAACTTTAGCAATGCTGCTTCAATAAAGGTGAATAAAACCAGCTTTGGAAGACTTCATCCAGTTCCTTACATTTCTTCTTTTTTTTGTCATTAGGAACATTAAAGTTGAAAAACACATTGAAATAATTATCTGAATGATTCGGTTTGAATATCAAATGCTCTAAAAAGACAAATCTAATTCACAAATGCGTACTATAAGGGATGTTTTTGAAGGGTAAGGGACACTTAGGATCATATTTGAGCTTATAATGTGGTCATGTATAATTACACCAGATGTTTTCTGGTGCTTGGAGTTAAATTTGAAGCTCGCTGTAGGTGAAAGGACACTTTGGGAGAATATTTGCCGTTGCTCATTACAGCCCAGATGTTGCCTCATGTGGTACTGATGAGCTCATTTCACTGGCCAAATGACAAATCAAACTCCTTTCTGCTCACAACAAAACAGCACTGCGAGGTCAGTGAAAGTATTATTTGTCTGATGAGACATTTTAACCTTTGACCTTGGCAAGAGCCGTACAGGAGAGGCATGCGTTCGTTTCACAAGAGGATCCGGCTCCTCTGAGCTGCCTCGAGCTGACGCGCCGAGCCAAGAATGTGCTGATTTTCAATGTGGCGCATGGCAACCATGATGATTGTCAAATCGTTGCAGAGTTGTTATCGAAAACACGTTTTTCTCTCTGCAGGAGCCTCTCGCTCCATTTCGACGAACGCTGATGAACCGCAGAGAAAAGTAAAAATAAAAGACTTATTAGTGGATCTGAGGGCTGATTTTACAGCTTGTGTGGCGTCGGGTCTCCATAAAGGACCAGGAAGTGGTGGCGTGTGATCTCCTGACAGAGTGGCAGATTCCTGCGACCGTCCGCTGCTCTTTAGATGAAGGCAAACGCTGAGGAACCATTACTTGAATGCATCAGACCCAGCTGGGACTTTATGTTGACTGAAACTAATATTTATGATGTCTGAACTAAGGACGGATTGTGGGAGTTTGTGAGATTCCTTTGATTAAAATCCTCAGAGAAAATTAACGTTTGCAAATGCAAACAATAGCAGGAGAAATTATGATTAATGTGCTACAATAAGTTTAGGTTAAAAGGGTTCCTCTGAAATTATGCCAATTAATAACAGATCGGGAATGTATTCTCTTAATAACATTAGGCAATTTTTACAATCTTATTGGACTACTAATTTGATAAAAGTCCAAATAAATCTTTGTTACATCAGCTTTGTTTCGAGATCTCAAAGTGTTTCTTTGGGAACTCTCTGACCAGCCGCCATCAATTTTATGGGGTCAATGGAGAAAAATTGGGGGTGTTTAGCACATTACATCATGATAGTAATCCTGATTTCACTTAAGCGGAGTGTTTTTAGGCAACTCGCTGGTTGTTTGTAAGTATTTTAATCTAATACACGAGCAGCATTCGTCACACTGCGATGTTTTGGTTTAGTCGATAATTGCATTACTGTTAGAACTGGCAGCATTGTCAAACAAGACAGACATTCTGATCACACAGGATGATTTAGTTAAAACAACGCGCATAATTTCCCGAGTTTAGCAGTCATGAAATGTATATTAATCTGTGTGTGTAGTCTATAATTGAACTAACGGCATGCCCTGATGTTATTGTGAATCTCTGCATCAAGTGTTTGAAATGTCCTTTTACTGAAGCTCCAAGCTGCTTTTCTACCCTGGCCAACTTCTTTTTTTTTCATTGAACTGTATTTAATTTCATACTCATCTAGTGTTTTCCAGACAAGTAATAAATTATCCCTGTTGTGCTGTGTCTCAAGCTGTGTGAACATTTATATTCTTTATTATAATAGCCTTATGATGCGTACTACCTGAGTTAAAAATCTGGGCCCGGCTACGACAAATTGAAAATTTGAGTTTCAGGCACACTCACGCTGTTAGATGCTGTTTTCACAGCTGATACTCTGAACATAACCTCGCTGTGTTCTGTTTTCTGCAGCAGTATTAATAATAGCTTGCTTACAGGCTGGTGCATATAAACAAATACTTGGATCTGTCTTTTTAAAGAAAGATCATCTACATTCATACTCCTGCCCACGTGTTTTGTGGTGAATTCTGGTAACAAGATCCCACTAACTTTGGTAAAACTTTGACATCGACCATTTGTTTGTCAACTTTTTAAAAATTTTCTAAAGACTGCTGTCGTCTGTGGCACGCACATGCGATTTCACACATTGCGGCTTCCATTGAAATCCAAGTAGGAGTGTCTGAAAATCTCCACTCTGAGACCTGGGCTCAGAAAGCTTCGGTTTCAGAGGAAACGAGCGCTGTTGTCGTGTACATGAACGGCTGAACGTCAGCAGAAAATCTACTACTTCACTTAGAAACAGTATTGTATAAACAGCCCCTTTACTGCAGTGGTGTTTTAGCAGCCCCAGAACAGTGAAACATTCTTGAAAGGTCACTTTTGTTTTTTTCGTGTAGACCAGTGGTGTCTAACCCTGGTCCTGGAGGGCCACCATCCTGCAGGTTTTAGATGTTCCCCTGCTTCGACACTCCTGATTTGAATGACTGAGTGATTAGCAGGCTTCTGTAGAACCTGAAGCCCTGCTGAAGAGAAGGGAAAGAAGGAAAAAAACTAAAACATGCAGGATAGTGGCTCTCCAGGATCAGGATTGGACACCACTGGTGTAGACAGTCAAAACGCAACCAGTTCAAAATGTCGTAGCTCCACCTCTAATCTAACCTAATACACAAGGGTGTAATACAACCTGGTACATATTACCCAGATACCTATCAAGTAGGTAGGTACCAGGTCGCATAATGTACTGCTATCCTTTTTTTTAAAATTCATCGTCCAAGCTTTATGCGCACTCTCCACACCCTGTTTGCTGTTTTTGATGATGTTTCGCAGCTTCACCACAGCGCCACATACGGGCCTGGCATAGTTATGAAAATGTTTCTAGATTTACAAGGATTCTTTCCTTTCAGAAATACCAAAAATAATTTTGGAAACAGTGCGTACGCGTGCGGACATGGTCTTTGAGCTCAAAGATTAAGTTTCTTTTGTTTATTTTCAAACAGAATTTATCATTTTCTTCACTATTAACTAACTAAAGACAGCAGCTGCGTGTGTAAGAGGTAAAAATGGCTTTTTGCTAGAATCCAACTGCTGGTATGATGTGCACATTATCCAGTAAAGTGAGATGAACACAACCCTGAAATTCCAGTGATTGCGTGTTGTTGACATAAATCTTGGGAAGATTACTCCCCAGCAACAGAAATTATAGCACCAGGAATAAAAAGAGGCTGACAGAAATGGTTTGGTTTAGATTATGTTCAAGCATGGAAAGCTACACTTCCACTTAATAGTGAGGTCCAGAGTAAAAGAAACAAAAAAAAAAACCCTGAGGTTTCTTGTAACTCAACCTTCTCTTCCAGAGGAAAACATCTCAGTTTGAGCTGGGAATTAAACTGAGGTCACCAGAGGTCATTTTCACCAGCCTGCCGTCTGTTTCTCCAACGTGGTGCGAAGAATTCAACTGTCGCCGTTCGTGAACACGACTGCATTTGTCCGATAAAACTTGTCAGGCTCGTGTCATTGCCGCTCAGGGGCAGTGCTGACAGATAAGAGCGGCCCGTGCGAGAGTCAAACCAAAATAAAAAGTGGCAGGTTTCATTTAGTGCTGAATAAGGCAAATCGACGATTGCAAAATTACCTCCCCCCTCCTCTCTTCCCGCAGCTCTCCAGCTTTTCCTCTCTGTTACAAACTGCACTGACAGAAATTTTAATTAGAGACAGATACGAGCTGCCAAATTCCTCTCATTGGTTCACCGAGTGTTGATGTCAGAGATTCAGCTGAGGTGAAAGATTTGCATCTTTTCAATTTTTAAAAAAAGTTCCTTTGACTCAGGTTATTTAGCTGAGTTTTGACAGCAGTCTGTTTTTATCACCCATCACCATGAAAGGTGGGTGATCATGTATTTTGCCTGTGTGTTTGTTTGTTTGTCTGTTCCTTTCAGGAAGTAACCATTAGACGCAAATCTACATCTGATTATCTTATGGAGTCAACTCGTTTCAAGATGGCTGCCACAGCTAATCAACCTCAGCAAATACAAAAAAGCTGCAACTCAATTAAGCTCAGATTTGGTGTCAGTAGCTGAGAGTCATCCCCAACTCACGCTCTGAGCATTAATAGATTGTGTAAGATCTTTATTTAAAAAAAAAAAACATTAACATGCAGGGCTGCAGTTGATATGTGTTCCTCTAAGGACTCATTGTTTTTATCAGAATGTTGATAAAAATTCAATTAACCCACAACGTTTTGATGTTTTTCCACACTTTTACCCTCAAGAAAATAAATCAACGCAAAACGCTGAAGATACCTGGAACATAATGAGTTTTATGAGCTGTATGTTTCTTTGAGGTACCAAAAACTGTGTTTTTACACTTTGGTCTTTTATCAGTATCATAAATATCGTTTGTTTTTGATGAAGCCTGCACTAAATAAAGACACACTGGTGAAATATTGAGTGCAAAATCAAAGCAAGCACAAAGAAGTGAAAAAGTGTTTGACATAGAAGGTTTTTTTTTACCAGTATTAACTGGTATGAAGACTAATAGGATCAGTTTTATTAGTGTTGTCTTACGGTCACAAGTGGTTTAGATTTTGGAGAGGTCAGAGGTCATCATATGTCTTAATCAGCCTGTAATAAGTATCAGCATGAACTCTCACCTCAGTCTATTGCTCCAAAAACAGGCAGGGACTGATGTTCTGCAGTTTTTCCTCATAATTTACACTTTTTTTTACAGATCTTTGTTGACATTTGTATCTTTATTGTGTTTTCTTGACTCATTAATTCAAAGTTCATTGTGTTAAGATTTTATTTTTTAGTTCTATTGCAGATCGAGACGTGATGATCCAGCCAGGCTCACAGAAAAAAAAGGGAAATTTCATTTTCTGGGAAAAAGCTGAAGCTGAATGCTGAATGGCCACGAACGTTGAAGCAGAGTCGTTAAAGCTAAGCATATTAATATTGATCAGACAGAAAAGTCTGAAATGATATTTAAAAAAAAGCTAGCTAGAAACTAAAAGTAGAAAAAGGCTGGCTAAAAACAAAAAACTGCGTAAAGAGGCAAAAGGCACAAAGTAGGAAAAAAGCTAACTAAAAGCTAAAAACTGCAGAATGAGAGCTAAAAGCTAAAAGTGTTAGAAGTTAGCCACAAGTAAGATGTAAAAGCAGCATAAGAAGACAAAAATAGAGCAAGAGAACAATGTTTGTAAAGGAAGTAAAGAGATCTCTGTGTATTTCTGCAGGGAAAATATTTGTTATTTTGAAAAGTATAAAAGTGACAAAAACCAAGAACATGTTAATATATGACTGGCTAAAATAGCAAAAAGCACGCAGGCGTTGTTAGATTGCAAAAGAAACACAAACAAATGAAATGAAGGAACAGGGAAACAATAAAGTGACTCATCATCAGAATAAACATCAACAGTAAGATGCATGTTTTGAGATGGAGTCTGTCTCATAATGAGAAAACCTGACACCCTCAGGAAAAGACACGTTAGACGGACCCCCCAGACGTCTGTGTGTTCAGCAAATGCGATTAGGGGGTCAATTAGGAGCAGAGCATTTTGACACATGTCTCATATTTAGAGCGAGACGCATCAGATATTGGCTGGGAAGAGGGGTGGTAATTGTGTGAAGGATATTTGATACAAGCGCTGATCTAAAATCCACAAGGTGCCTTTAAGTTTACGGCACGAGTCTTAAGCTGAGATTTCAAGTAAAACACCAGTTTTTGTTTTTACCCCGCTATTCTTCTGGCCCTGCAGCCACGAGCACCAACTTTTTTTTTCTTTTTTCATCTTAACAAAGGCCAGGATTTCATTTTCCTATGGAGTTAGTCCAGAGCACAACACATTCTGGTGAGAAAGTACACTTACAAGGCTGGCGTGACCTCACAATTCTGCATACGTACATGAGGCAGAAATACATCCAAGGTTTCCTACGTCACTGCATAGCTCTGTGAAACCACCAAAGCAGAGCTGTGCGCCTTGTTTTTGTAAACACTCCTCTAGAAACCACCCCGATCAGAATGTGGCTCGGCGGCTGCTGCCAAAATTAATATGCGGTTAATGACATGGTTTGGCAGGCTGCCCCAGCTCTATTGATCAAATGGTGGATCAGTCCATGTCCCCGCCCTGACGTTAAGAAAAAAAAAGACAAAAGAGTTCAATAAATAAATAACTAAATCATCACCTCTGCTGAATAATGCACAGCGTACTGGACAGTGCTCAGCTGAGTGTTTTCCCCTTTCAGCCGCAGGGTTCTCACACAGAAACCAAATATGTCAGATCATCAGATTTGCATCAGATTTTCATACTTTAGTCCTCGGCTCACTAAAGTGGAGCAAAGGGCTGAGAGCTTGTTGCTGAAAAGTGGGCGTCAGTTGTGAGGTTGCTCACAGGTATTAGTAACACGTTCTTTCCGATTCATTTTAACGGAAATCTGCAAGTAAGGACCGAGGGATTAAAGGGAATGCTACATAAAATGTATTGCTCACACTTTGTGCCTGGATAAAGAATATTTTCTTTGGTGAATCTGGGGGCAGATGATGACATCTGGAGATGATCTGTACATGTACAGGATCTTTGCAGTTGGTTTGCAGGAACATTCATCTGCCTCTGTTTCTGTGTGTCTCTGCGGCTGGGATGGACTCCAGGTGTGTTGTAACACTGTGGATAATCTGGGAGATTCTGTGCTCAGGCGCCAGACTGATGCGGTTTGAACATGATAAGTTTCAGGGAACATTTGGTTTAACTGAGAAAGAAGTGCTCAAACTCTGAGACTAAAAATCTGTCGTTCGTCAGAAATTAAACCTGGGCCATCGAATTCGGTTTGGGTTTTAAAATGGTAGTTCTGATCTAAAGCGAAGTTCTGTGGAAAGGTTAGGGACAGTGAATATCTTACCTGCTGTGGATAGCTCTTTAAACGCTCATAACTTTTCCTCAAAACCCCACTTTAAACAAATCTGAACTAATGCTTTTAGGACACTCTTAAAATTAGTGTTTTGAACCACTTTGTTATTTACATACCAACATATTATAAGTTTTGAATGAAGGGCAGCTGAAAGATCACCGATCTGCATCTAGTTTAAGAAACCAAAGGTGTAACATTTTTTAATGCATGACATTCCTTAAAAGACTAAATTTGTTGTTTTGATGATCACAGTTTTAGGGGGTTAAATTAAGGACAAGAAAACTTTAAATAGATTATTTGTTGCTACTACTGTACTCCTAAGGAACTTGTTAGGAACCAACAAGTTCACTAACTTGCATAAAAACATAAACTTTCCACCTTTTCTTTGCTCTGTTTGGCTTCATTTTCAAGAACAGTTTAAATAACCTCAATCTGTAGTGACTTCCTTTGTGAATTTGCTATTTTACTTACTTAACCTACAATTATAAGCATATATAAGAGGAACACTCTTGTCTGGTTTAACAGTAAAAGAAAAAAAAGAAAAAAAAAAGTATTACTACATTTTTCTATGCAAGCCTCATCCATAAACTGTGAAGCTTTCTTTGACCCCATAGTATTACTTCCTGTGTTTGGGGATGTTTTTACAGGTGGAAAAAAGAAAAAGCCTCTTTCTCAAAGTGTTGACATAAATAAAAAAAGCAGAAAACAATCTCCCGAGTTCTGCTTCTATGCTCACAAAGAGGAAAAGAGGAAAGGACTCAGTGACAGCTGCGTTATTTGCTCTGTGCTCACGAGTAAAACACACAGTGAGTAGAACAAATGAAACATATAACAAAGACCTGAGGATAAATCATTAAAGAAAACCACCAGGGGCTAAAAGAATGACATACAATAATAAAACATTAAGCAGTCCAGCCATCCTTTTACAAATGTACCTGACAATAGTTGTAACTCTTGAAAAATTGATTTCAAATCCAGGCTGTGACTAGAAATGCTCAGTACAGAAGCACAGCCAAAGAGCATTTTAATTGCTGAATAACGGCAAAAAGAAAACAAAAATCAAGGCAAACCCCCCCAAAACATTAAAAACAAGATTTATTTTAAAATCTATACATATATGTATATATAGGAATAAATAGCTTCATATGCATATGTGTGTAACCCAATTCACTCATAGATTTCAGTGCATTATTGAGTCACATGTTTTGTATTTTAAAGGGCCGTTCAGATAATTTGAAATAGATTTAGTTTGGTAGGTATAGACTTTAGTTCTGACTGTATTAATGAGCTAACACCTAGTCTGAGCAGGGCCAAGACCCAAGTGGATTATTGTCATCTTGAAACAACTAAAAATTTTTACAGCCTTTCATCCAAAGCGCTATTTTATAAACCCTTATACCACAGTCAATATCGCATTACACGGTCAATCCAGCAGAAATATTATGATACTCCTGCCTGACGTGCCCTGGGCTGGAATTGCTACAGCTAGCTGCCACTGTTTGTGTTGCAATTACCCATGGGATTTTATGTAAATAACCATGTAATGAAAAACTGATGACAACATATAGGTTTATAGGATAGTATCCACACGAATTCTTGTGAAGCTGTTGCGTTTGCAGCCGTTTTGAAATGAAAGAAATTCACTTTGGTCTTGATTCTGTTCTGATTTAGCCATCAGCTCATCAGTCCAGTCAGAATTAAACTCTGTTTCTCCAAACTGAGGTCGTTCAAAGAGCTATGTAGAACAGGCAAAATATTAATTTCCACAGAACTCTGCTTCAAAAGATCCGAATTGTTGCTCTGAGCTTAGAACTGTCACCAAAGTTTGTTGTTCTCAATCAGACTCATGTTCCCTTTTTTCCCCTCTGTCAACATCTCCGCACATCTTCATTCGTACTTTTCTACAAAGACACTTTTGCAAATATATCATAAATTTTTTGCAGCACTCTGTCTTCACCGTCCCACCTCAAACTACTTCCTTTTTATCTGGTCTTGTCATCTCTCACCTTGTTGTTACCCTATCCTGCCCTATCCATCTATACTCAATATGCAATATTTCTTCTCTCACCTTGTTTTTTTTTTTTTTTTCCTTCTCCTGTCTGTGTGTTCTCAGCTGCTTCACATTCCTCTCTCTTTTTTCTTCAGTGACAAACACGGTCACTGTAATATTTACCTCACAGCTGAAATATTGACAAACACGATGCGAATATGCCCACAGAGGGCTATAAATGTGAACCGAGAAGCCAAAGAAATCCAAGCTCCGTCTGGCTCAGATTGTTTGAGTTAGAGCCTTTGCATCTTTGAGCTTCGCCTCTGCTCGCTGCACACACACACACACACACAGGCATGTGTAAAGGCTGAAGGAATTGTTAAAGTCCAGCTGCGTCCCATTCGAGGCCCCTTCTCCGCTGCCAAAGGATGATGACACAGATGATGAAGTTGTGTTCAATAGCATGCCAGCATTGGTCCCATGATGACATCACATGCTGATGTCAAGCTGATGGGTGTGGTGATTACACAGCCAGCTGAGAGGGGTACGTGTGTGTGTGTGTATTCTTGCGAGTGTGTATGTGCATTTCAGGGCAGGGTGAAAGAATGCAGAGTCCTCTGGGGTTTTCTGCAGTCAGAGTTTTGGATGGACGTGTTTTATTACATTTGTGCTCGAAGAGGATAAGATTAAGGAAGAAAAGTACAAGGAAACAAATTGAGGAGGAAGGGGAGAAAAAATGGAACAAAGATGAAGCTTGATGGCGTAATGGATGGAGATGTAAAGATGGAGCTTTTATACCTAAACTAGGATTGAACTGGGAAATAAAACTAACAGTGTCAACCAGTCAACCTGCAAGACTAAGCTTGGGAAGTTGATGCTTATCCTGCTATTTCTTTTATTTTGCTTGATTTTGGATTATTAATTTTCTACTTGTCATTTGCTGAAAGAAAATTAAAACATATCGTTTGGCCTGAGTAGTAATAAGATCCAATACCTTGACACATTTTCTTTCTAAACTTATATTCTGGATTCAATCTTCATCTGTAGCTCTAAAACACTAAAAACTTCTGGTTGCTTATTATTTTTATTTATTTATTTATTTTGTGCATGTTGTATTGACTTCAGTATCTTACTAGGCGAAAACCTTTAACACCAAAATCCACATTAGGAGAAACGAAAACCATCACTTCCCCCAAGAGACAGAAAATTCTTGTAAATCCTGAGTGGAGACAATGAACTAGACCTAGTTAGGCAAAACCTTCTCCGGCAACAAGCCTCTTCTTTATTATTTGATCACTCTTGAAGCACATCATTTGTGCTGTAAATACCATGTCATCAGCAGAGAAAGTCATGTTACCAGCATAAAAAAATATGTAATTAGCATAAAATGTCATGTCATCTGCATAGAAAGGTCATCAACATAGCAAGTGATATCATCTGTACAGAAACATTTTTCCAAAGGCTATTTCAGTTGAGTGAATTTTAAATACAACTAATTAGATTAGTATTTCAACATTAAAGACCATCCACCAGTTTTAAAGGAAGGGTGACACATTTTCAGTGCTGTGTCAGTGCTAGCAAGTCAACCAAAGGCATCAGAGTCGTATCCGGTGCTGATGTGCTGCTAGAATCATATCTACAGTCAGAAGCATCATATGTGATAATTAGGTCGAACGGTCACAAAATTTAGACTGGAAGTTTGAAGATTTTGCTGTAATTAGCATCATAGTTTGTTGTGTCTGACTTGGTCTGATGACAAATATATCTGCATATTAACACTTGTTAGCAAGGCGTAAGATTTTTGGTCCTGCGGTCATTTTTTTTCAAGGGGACAGTAGTAATGATCGGCCATGTTTTTGCACATGTTAGTAGCATCCATGTAGGTATTTTAGGAGCAAATAACCAGCAACGCATGGGCGTCAAAACAAACATGAAACCATTGACAGTTTATTTTTTACTTGGGTTTTAAATTTCATATGCTTTAACACTATGACAGGCGCACAGGAAATCTGAGCCCAGATGTTGATTTTCTCCTTACTAAGGTGTCTACTGTCTGTAAATGAAGCTGTTACTACCTGATAACCATTAATAACTACTAACACTTAATAAAACCTGATGCTGGCAGAAACATTGATAACTGTGCCATTATTATTTTAAGAAACAAAATACAGATAAAGAACTGGTTTTAATGGAATGTGAGTGTCTTAAATGTCATTGCATTACATTTATCCTGCTGTGAGACATGCAGCTCATTAAAACCTGTGAATACTGATAAACTGATTCCATTTGCCATCGTGGACACCAGAGGATTACAGGTCTTCTTTTTCTGCTGTCATCCTTTCAGTCAGTTAGAACTGTTGGACTTTGTATGGCCTCCTTGTGGCCTCCCACGCAGGAGATAAGAACATATCAGCAGTTTCACGTAACGATAGCACCAAAACAATGTCATCTTTATATGGTACGGGCTGCGAATATAGTCCACAACGGAAAAAAAAAAAAAAAAAGTATTTTTTTTTTCTAGTAAGAATACCAGGTGGGAAAACTTGTTTTGTCAAAATAGAGGAAAGGACAATGAGTCTTTATCAGATAACAGGCCAGCAGTGAGTCATGTGTGGGTGAAAGTAGGCCAGTCAGAGAATGAGACACACAGGTATTCAGGTGTGGGATGTTACCGAGGATTAAAGACTCAGATCACCTGTGTTTGCACGATCTGGAATACAAGGTGTGGTTATTATACATTAGACGGATGCCGTTTATTTACTTATAGTTCAATGAAACATCTCCAACTGCTCGCTTCTGCAATCTGGTATTCGTCTTAGATTCCCTGATTCAGAAACTCTATAAACTGAACACAATCTCACCTGAGAGTGGATCTGATTTGTGTTAAAGGAGAGGAAAAAAAATTGCATGTAAAGAAAAGGAAAGGCACACACACTGTGATGTTCTGTTCGGAGGGATGAAACTTCTAAAACCTTCTGTATGAGTTCACTCACCAAACATAAACCCGACCTCTGTTACAGTCTGATGGCTGAATAAACCATTTTATAAAAACCTTTAAAAAAGCCAACAGAAATAAGATGCAGTGAGATAACAACTTATGCAGAAGTCATTTAATTGTGAACTTGGCCGACTTTCACTCTCAAATCCGAAAAACAAAACAACAATTATCAGAGTTAAACAGATGAAGCAGTGTTTAACTTTGCACAATCATTTACGTTTATTTGAAATAGTTATTACTGTGCCCTCTAATTTTTCCCATTGTGGAGGGTTCATTTCTTTTTGAAAAGTTTGAACATATAAAAAAGAAAAATTTCATGTTTGTCATGAGAAGCTGTGGTTACTTTATCGTATTTTTAGGAAACTTTAAATTCAAAGTTTGGAGCAAAGATCTCACATGATCTGTTTGCAATCAGAGTGTGTGTTGGGGATGACTCTCAGCTACCGTCACACCAAGTCCTCGCTCAATATCTGTAAAAATGACTATTAGAGTCATTTTTTGGTTTTCTAAGATCAATTGGCTGTGGCAGCCATCTTGAATCAGGTTGACTCCAAATGTTAATCTGCTGTAGATGTACATCCAGTGATTCATTTCTGAGCATTTTTATTAAAATCCATTCTCTGCTTCATGAGATAATTTGCTAACAGACAGACAGACAGACAAACACGATCGCCTGCCTTTCATGGTGGCGGGTGATAAAAAAGTTTCACTTCAGCTAAACTAAAAATCTTTATAGTCAACAACGTATGTTTACTGTTAAAGTTTATGTTAAGTTTGTTAAAAAATGTAAAAAAAAAAAAAAAGAATAAATAAACCAGAAAAAGAGCACCACTTTCATATCAGCGAATAAATACTTCCTGATAGGTTTTACTCATATCTTAAACTGCTTGGCTGTGACTCCAGGGACTGCGTGTTACATAATTTATTTAAGGGTTTGTTTTGCTGCTATGACGCAGCTTCAAATCTGGCCCCACAAACCCCGGAGGTTAAGTTTATAGATGTGTAATTTACTTTTTTAAGCCCAGCTTTAGCAACCAAGAGGCAGAGATGAAGAAAGAAGGAGGAAAAAATCCTGACAAAGATGGAGAAATGCTTCATCGCAGGGCATTAAAAGATTTTATGAGTGAGTGTGTGTGTGTGTGTGTGTGTGTGTGTGTGTGTGTGTGTGTGTGTGTTTCCCTGCAGTTTGTGGATTTGCTCTCTCGGCTCAGTAATGGTTAACACCGAAACTGATACGTTCCAGTAAAGTTGCTGATTTCCGTCTGTGGGTATTTGGACAGCGATATGGTTTTCATTGTTTTGGCTCCAGTCCTGCGCCGATATGAAATGAAACAATGACCGTGAGGATGTTGGACACAATGACTTTGACTGTTAGTAATAATTTAAGAGTTTACAGCCTGACGGGGAATATTGACACACTGTAACCTGGTTAATTTTTACTTAAAATCCAATGTCATTTTAAATGCCTAACAATTACAGTGTGCGCAGCAAGCTGTGTGCCAAATATATAAAAAAAATATATTTTTCCTGCATTTGGATGACTTATCCCTGAAACAGAGAGACTTTTTTGTACTATATTAAGCTATCATACTACACTGTGGCCAAGCTTTTGAAACACTCCAGGTGCATATTTAGTGTTCAAACATGAGATTGCAATCGGTTTTCTCAGAAACAAACCAAATATGTGTACTCCCTAAAGAGTTTCATTTATTTCTTCATCTTCCTTTCCGTGTGAAGTATTTTTAAAAACTCAGGAATTTTTTTTTTCGCCTGGAAAACACAACTTGAAACATATCCAGATGGATTTCTTTTTTTTTTCTTTATGAAAAATGTATTATTTTGAGAGAAACCAAATGTTTAAATTGTACTTGATGCCATAACACTGCCATGGAGAAAAAGTAAAATGTGAAATTAAACGTCATTGCTTTATCTCAGGAGCAGTTTTCTTAGCTTCTATGTTTAAATGTGCAAATCAGACATAAAGAATATAAATAAATGCCAGTTTGCTGGAAGTTAACGGGGCAGCACCTTAACACTAAGATAAATCAGGCCTGGGGCTGTTTTTTATTTTGTCATTTCACTCCATTTTATGCGTATACAGTACATAGCCCTGTTTTTTGTTTCAAGAGGGAATTTGATCTTTTTTTTAATCCCCTCATCAACTAATCAGAAGCAGAGGTGGATTTAGTTATTTTAGGGCCCAAAACAGATGTGGGGCCCCTCCACTTCACTTCTTTATTTCTGAACCCTTATTTGTTGACCTCCTGTTTGCAGCTAATTGCTGCTCACTGCTACAAGTTAGACATATTTATCAAGTTCCATCCATCCGTTATCTGCCGCTTGTTCCAGGGTCGGGGTCAGCAGCTTGAGCAGGGAGGTCCAGACATCTCTCTCCACAGCCTTCTCTTCCAGCTCTTCTGGGAGGATTCCAAGGCGTTCCCACACCAGATAACCAGATACCTTAAGGAGAAAGCCCAGCTTTGCCAAGTTATTAATATTTCTCTATAAAAATGTCATTGTGGCATACTGAATAGGTGTACACAGAGTGTGTGGCGAGCTAAAGGTGCCCTCAAGGAAAATATGTTACTGTGACTTCCAGCTTTGGGCTTACAGTAAAAGTATTTATACTGAGAGATGATGTGACTTTAGGGTTCTTTAGGGTAGTAAATACAAAGTTACCTTGACTTTTTTCTCAATCTTGTTGTGAATAAAATGTTTTTAAATGTGCTTCCCTGGACACGAACCCTTTTTCTGCACATCATTAGTAACACAAATGCAAGCAGCATCATAAAAAAAAACATTTCTCGAAGTTTTGCCAAAGTTATTTCACTTTCTTCTGCTTCTCTCCTTTCTTCCCAGCACCACGGAGGCGGCTTTGTTCCACTACATGCTGACATTTGTTTACATCCTCACTTCATTTGTGCAGAAAGACACTGGCAGTCCACTGTTCAGAGAGGTAGGGAAGCAGGCGTTTATTAAATAAGCGTTTTTTACGCTAACTTTATGTAAGCTTCTTTGAAAACATATTAAACAGAACAAAATTAAAAACTAAATCCTTGCTTCACGTTTGTTGGGTATTAAACGGGGCTTTTGAGAACTTGGGACTCCAGGCATCTGCTGACCTTGGTCTGGAAAAGTTCACCTCTTAGAAGAAGATAATGTCGACAGTTTCGAAATTTTTACTGCTGATTACTGACAAACAAATGCAAAATGACACTTTCAAAACCTGTTTAAAGACTTATTTTTATTTCTCGGCTGATATCTTTTATTTTCGTATTTAGCCTGTTCTGTGTTTTCAATTGTATTTCATTACTGTTCCCTCTTTTCTTGTATTTTTTTACTGTTTCTTGGACCGAGACCTTTTGTCTGTATGACATTTTAATCAGCGCCTGTTGTTTTTAAATGTCCTCGTAAATAAATCTGACTTGACTTGACAATATGTGCTCACATGAGAATTCAGCAACCTAAAATACACCAATAGTCCAGTTTGAAAATGTTGTAAATTGCCTTTGCAGGTACAGATTTTTCTCTTTTTTATTTAAACATAAATGGAAAAAAATATAATACCAGCTGTGTTCTTGTTCTGCTTGAGAATCTTGAACTACTGCAGGGGTTAGATTTAGGCTCAGGAAATAATTAGTTAGGATAAAGAACCAATCAGACACAAAGTGCAAACCCAGCTCAAATAGCGTCTTGTTTATGATGCTAGATAAGAAATATTTTTTTATCACAACGTTGATTAATGTATTTGAGGACGTGATAGTAGAAACGTCAGATTTGACCTAATAAAAATTGATAAAAACATCCACCTTTCGTAGCTGTGTGGATTTGGTCGAGGATTAAACGGCTGTTTGCTGTAAAACATTGCCTGAAAAGATATATTTTTTTAACATAGTACCCGTTTTTTGAATTGGAGGGCAGGGAGAAGGACTGTCAGACCGTTCCACTGACAGGTAGTGAGGTCTGGTGTGGCTGAACGCCTGCCAACAGGGTGTGGGTCCTCTTCCTCTGCCAGCTTCGTGTCAAATCGCTGGCACACCGCTTCAGGTCCTCTGGTGGGTGGGGAGAGTCTGTGTTGTCTGGTGGAGAAGTGCCCCGTCATGGCAGAAGAATGAGGGAGGGGATGAGAAACTGAGCGTGGACGCCGTCTAAAGTCTAAAGCATCACTGGGTGCGTAGATATCCCATAGCTGCTTTGTATGCACAGGCAGGCGCATGGGTGGGTGTGCATTCCTTCTTGTGTGTTTCCCTCCAGCTGACAGCCGCTTCCTGTTGTAGTAATTGTCTTTTTATAGCCAGACTGAGGCGCCCCTTTGGCCCAGACATGCACCTCAGATCACCTGAAGAAGAAGCGCAGTAAATGACAGCAAAGGGAAGCGAAAGGGAGCAGACAAGACTGAGAGTTCTGCGGCGAATCAGGGGAAGGTTAAGATCTCGCAAGGCCCTACGGCTAATCAGAAAACACTTAAATCAGTCTGAAGCGGCAGCCGTAACTCATGGTGTTGCATAACTCTTGCTTCAGTCTTATCTCAAAATGTGGCCCCCGTAAAAGGAGCCCAGTATTGTTACCGAACAGAATAGTAACAAGATTAGACCTGGCTTGGCTTTGTGTGTGTGTGTGTGTGTGTGCTGTAACTCCACCTCTGTGGCATTCATAACACAGACCTGGGTCAGAGAGAGGATGAAATAAAGCAACGGCAGCACTCTTATCCAGCGCTCCCCTCCCTTCTCCCTTCCTTCCTGCGAAATCAGATCTGAGCCTGTCTCTCCTGGCCTGTCTCTCCACCTAGCCTCCTGAGGGGGAAAAACGGGGAATCTATCTGTCCTCGGCGCTTCCTCCGCAGCCTCGCCAGCATGGGTGGTGCTGCGACTGTTGCATAACAACTTTTTGATAGCACAATGTTGTGAGGTCATCATCATTTAGCTGATATTGGGCCACCGTTCTGTTCGCTCAGCCGGGCTCGAACTCCTGCCTGTTCCTTCCTCTCCTGGTGCTGTGATGTAGTGAAATTTTGTCAGGGCAGACTTTTTTGTCTCAACTTCAGATTTGGCCATTTGAGATGTTTATAAACGCGTCTCATTGTTTGTTCTGAGCATTGTGAAGCATAAAAAAATGTGCACTTTGGGCCTCGCCGTACGCATAATTCTCTCTTTTCACCGTTTAATCTACATTTAGACTCAAATAGCTCCAGGTGAACAAATATCACATTCTGACACCTTCCCACAGCTGACCCTGTCCTTTTTTAGCTTTGTACCAGTAATCTCTGATGATATAAAACCGTGTCTTTGTGCTTATCAACGAAAGCATCAGTGGACTCAAACAGGAAATGTCTTTTTAATGACCATGCTGCCCTTGTACCGTAACGCTATGCCAGCCAATTAGCTGCCAATACTTACATGCTTGTGTGTGCTTAAGAAATGGACCTTAGCTTTGGACGCATTTATTAGTTTAGTTTAGACAGCGAACGGACAAAGTGACAAAAAGTCTCTTTTACTGGCTGCTTGGGTGATTTGGTGGCTCAATCTGATCAAACTACGAGCGAAGCTTGGACTCCGTGGTCCACTACAACATTTCCTTTTTGCAAAAATTCAAACCTTTTCGCAGCACACGGAGCGGAGACCAAGTGGCGCGCTGAGACATGGATAAGCATCAAATTGGTTCCCGACGGCGACAAGAACTGTCTCTGTTCCTCACACTTGTGGCTCGGCCTGAAGGGTCAAAAAACGGCAAACGGCCTGAAGATCGTACAACAGATTATAAGGAGCTGATAGAAACTTAACATTCTGAGGATTAACAAAAAATGAAACTCTTTCACGCGGATTTGTATCTTAACATGCAGCTGACCTGTGTGAGTGCAGGGTTTTATTTCTTTGTTTGGCTCCTTTGGTTTGTCGTATTTTAACTCTAAGGAATTATAAAAATGAAAATTTACTCTCCTCCCTACAAGGTTTGGGACATTTTATCAAACATAAACCTATTAACTGTGATCATTTGCAAAACATCTAGAAAATAACAATTTTGTTGATTTTTTTTAAGGCATTTTTTAAATGTTGGCACAGGGGAGTAAAATATTAATTTTGTAAATAATTTGGTGAATCAACATGATGGGTATGAGTCGTCCTTAATGGAAGATTTAGAGAATCTAGAAAAACCATGTATATATTTGGCGGTTTTTAGACTCAAATAAAAAAGTACCATTCACTCGTTGTTGTTGTTTTTTAATCAGCACACAGTTCAAAAGTTACTAGAAGCCAAAGGTGACCAAATCAAATCAATAAAGTGGCATTACTTGGTTGAATTTCAAAATAAAAGCATGAAACAAACAGTCATGCAACCTCATTCACCTCATTGTGTCAATGATTTATTCAAACTGGAAATTACAGCAATTTTTATGAATACAAAATAAATTTTGTGCATGTTTATATTTAAATCTATGTTTTACATAAAAGGCATACATCTTATATATTACAAATTAATGAATTCACAATCTTTGGGCTGCAGTTCATCATAAGTTAATTTAAGCTGCCACTGTTGCTCGTCAACACTTTTGAGTTGCCAATAAACATTTAGGTACAGCTTGAATACTCTCTTCTGGGTCATTTTTCTTAATTAGAATGAGGTCTTTCTCTCTGAAGGTCTTGCTTAATTCAGCAAGACGATCCCAAAACACTGTCAGCATGTGTGAAGATAACTTGCCTCAAAATTGGCTTCACTTCTGTCTGTCGCCTCCTGAAAAATGCAACAGATGAGGTCTCAAACAGTTGAGCATTTTATCCCATTCCAAATCAGTATTAATCATTATTTTACGCTTTTACTGAAGACGCTTGATCAGCACTTTCTCACCTCTCTGTGCAGCTATTTTGGCTGTCACCAGTGTGCACTGGTTGAGATAAAAGGTTGCTCCTATCTGTGGGCAAAGGGTGTGTACGCCACCATCAGCACGCACATGACGGTGGAGTGAATATTTACCCTCTGGCCCGGTGCCCTAACTTCTCACCCACAACCTCACATGGTTCTCTCTGTGTCTGTTGAACAAGTCCCGACAGTGGACGGTGACACATTTCGATTCGTGCCAAATTTTCCCAGTTTGGATCTTTTTTTTTTTTTCTTCCTTTGATTTAACATCCTAACCAGCTCATGTAGAGTCATGTAGACAGCTGATATGATGACAGACCATTACTTTTAGTCTCCGATGTGGCATTATAATTTAGGTAACACCCTCATTATGTTTTAATGGAGTTGTAATGGTGACATAATACTACAGAGACTCTTAACTCACTGGAAAACCCCCTTCAAAAACTAGCTTTCTATGACCCAGAGTTGCGTTAATGGGTCCAGCACACCTGCTGCTCGCCTTTACGTACTTTCTCCCTCTCACTTACTCCACAAGTTCTCCCTCTTTTCTTCACATTCTTTGGTAGCCGGTCCACATCTTGGCTCACTTTTGTTCTTTAACCCTTTTTATTGTTTCGAGTTTCTTATTTCCCTGTTGAGAAGGGGAAAGAAACAAAGTTGCTGAACATCGCCATGGAGACGATGTAAATTACATAGCACGATCTACGTAATGATGTAAGGCTGGCTGCAACGGTGAGTTGTTCTCTGATTTTTACCATATCTGTCATTTAAACCAGCTTGGCACAAAGAACTCGCTCTACAACAAGTGCATCAATGAAGATGATGAAAATGAAGGCAATAATAGTGGTAAGAGTAATGGAATACTACTCTATGGTCTGTAGCAACTGCTTACGCACATATCAATATGACTCACACGGACGGGAGGGTCTGTCCTCCCTTTGCAACTTTGTGGTGACTGAAGTATTTAAATAGTGAGGAGGAGAAAAAAAAACTGGTTTGACAGACAATTGCACAATCTGGATTCTTCCCTGATGGAACGCAGGGAAAGTGGTGCTGGATGTGTTGATGAGTGCTGCGTAAATCCACCCTATGAAAAGCAAAAATGAAAGAGGAGAAAAAAAAGAGAGAGGAGTCCAACAAGGCAGAAAAGAAAACCTATTGTTGTATTTACAATAGGTTTTGGTTTCATATAACTAATCATGCTTCATTAGGTTGATTTGTGGGCAAACGTCCATGAAGGAATGCATTTTTGCCTGTCACGTTACATGCCGAAGTTTGACACAAAGATCTTGTGCAATCTATTAGTGTTTGGAGTATGACTCTCAGCTACTACCACACCAAATTGTAGCTCTGTATCTGTAGAAATGAAGGCGCTAAGGACTAGGATTAGCTGTAGCAGACCCCTTGAATCAAGTTGACTCCACAAAACTTATGTCAATATTCTGAAAATTTCAAAAAGTTCTGTCACATTTTCATCTTCCATCCATCCATTTTCTTTGCCCGCTTCTCCATTCTGGGTCGCAGGGAGCTGGTGCCTACATTTTCATCTTTTTTTCTATAATTGTAAATACATGTGCCTTTTAATTATGTCTTTTTGTACTTAAATTTTTATATGAATGTTCTTGATTTGTATTCATGCCAACGTCTTGACCAGGACTTCCTGGAAGAAGAGATAGTTTATCTCAACAAGACCTTCCTGGTCAGCTAAAGGATAAAAAGAGAGAAATAAAAACACTGAGTTGATTGTGTTGAATTGAACAAGAGATTAGGTACACCCTGCAGAGATTTCCAGTAGTTATTACAGCAGACATGGTGTTTCTGTCGGAAGGGCCCTTGCTCCTCACAGGAGGGGCTACAGCTAGCTGCTGCTGTTACTTTTGTTTGAAAATAACCACAGATCTATGTAATAATTCCTGTAATGTAAAGTTGGAGTTCTTCAGACTGTTCAAAGAGCTATCTACAACAGGTAAGATATTAATTACCTTCCCACAGGACCCCACTGCAAATAATCTCAACTACCTCTTTTAGTCTTTTTGGTTTCTTTGTTTGTTTAACCTCCTTCTTTCATGAAATTCATATTTTAACGTTTATTTAATCTTTAACAAACAGAACGATGGGAACCAAATACATAAGTCTGCCACAGAAGTGGAACAAAGCTACCAAACCAATTTTCTTTTTAATTAATGCCATTTTTACATAACTCCAGATAAGCTCTAATGTCAGACGTGACTAGCTCCCAAAAATAGCTTCATGTCCTCCTTTGTGGTACTTCGCTTCTCTGTCAAACAAGAGGGAAACTGACACTATATATTCTTCCAAAGCATATAATACTCTGGTCTTTCCCACAGACACATGCAGAGCGAGGAAATGAGGATAGTCATAGCTGCCGGGTATGTGTGAGCACACAATCTATTTGGTTCTAATGACACCTCATTCGCACTAGATGCACAAACTGTTGATTGTTCCTCTCTTCACGTCATCTTTCAGACACAGAGCCAGCTCATGCACTTGTTTGCTTATTGCTGGAAGGAGCCCCTCACCAATTTAACAAGAAAATACACGGCCATGTTTAAAATAGCAAAATGACTTTTTCTTTTTTTGGACCGTCTTGACTGTGGTGCTGAGGCCTCCAAGGAAAGCGAAATGTTGTATTTTTCCTTCAGCACACATCTTGAATGTGTGTCTGTGCATCTGCTTACATGGTGTTTGCAAGCCCTCGTTCCTCTGGCTCTTTGTGCGGCTCCATAATATGTCGACAGCCCGGTGCTCTGCATCACATTTTCCTTGGCACAGACGTAACCAACACACGTCTATAATGTATGTGAGCAGGCGTACATACTGCAGCTTGTCATAATGGAGCCGTGGAATAAGTCAACACACACGTTTCCTCGCCGTGAACAAGCTGGACAGCATCCACTTGAAGGGTTATTAACCAGTGGACAACAAGGTCACAAAGTTTGAAAGAGCCGCTGAGTGAGTCACGCAGTTCTTTTAAAAAGTCTGCTGGCTGTTTGCACAAGACGTAAACTAGAGTACACTGTAAAATCGAACATGTTGTTTCAACTTTAAAATATGAAGGAAATGGCAGCCTTGAAACTTTAGGTAAGAAACAAGTATTTCAACTAACATTAATTTTGTTTGCTTTATTAAAAATCCCTTGTGTAGTTTGGTTGAACTGGATTTAATAACTAAATAAACTCCTTTGGATAGTTGGATCTTGGTCATGTATTTCAACTTAGCTAAAATGATAAGTCACTTTTGTTTCTTTTAAGATGGCTTGGATAAATTGTCACCATGAAAAGGCGAACGATAATGTATTCACTTGTGTCTCTGTGTCTTTGTTTGTTAGCAAGATACTCCATGAACCAGTGAACAGATTTAATCAAACTCTAAAAAAGCAATCAGTGGATGTATATGTATAAATGATCAACTTTAGGTGTCAACAGGATTAAAACAATAGCTATAATTCAGTTATTTTACAGATTTGTGCAAAAAGTTGTTCTGACTGTAGCTGAGAGACATGTCCATCATATACTCTGAGCGCTAACAGATCACACAAGATTTTTGTTTAAATCTTTGGCATCTAAGTCAGCTGGTGACTTGCATTTCTTCAAAGAATGCTAGTTTTTAATAACTGATGGAGCTGCTTACAGTAATTATTTGAATTTACAATTCTATTTTAGCTTAATTTAAATGAAACTTATTAACTTGTTGAATTAAACAACATGTCTATAAACCATCCATCCATTAATTTTCTTTATTCACTTTTCCATTCAGGTTCACGGGGGAGCTGGTGTCGATCTCCAGCTGTCACCGGGATAGAGGTGGGGTACATCCTGAACAGACTGCCAGTCCTTCACAGGGCGACTAGTCGTACAGACAGGTTCATGACTGTGAACCTAAATGTTTATTTCAACATGACTGATGTGATTTCTTGAAACTATTTTGTCATGGTACGATACACATCTGTGCAATAATTAACTAATATTTCAGTCATTCCAAAATTCACTACCTGTTGTTTGGTCAAAAGAAATCTTAAACTCCCTTTAAAAATAATATAGATCAAAATTCAGCCAAAACTTGAATGATGGTCTTAGTGGTCAGGAGGAGAGACAGAGTACAAAACTGATAACGCTGCAATTATTAAAATCTACCCAACATCCTGTCTGACCTACAGCATCAATATGCTGTGGAAGATTAGTGTAACATTTCTTTTAACATTTTAACTATTATTTTTATCATATTAATTTCAACAAACGTCGGTGAAAGTGACAAAATGATTGGTTAGCAAAACAAAAACAGATTTTACATTGTAGTGTTATGTCAGATATGCTTGAAAGGTAAATGGACTGTACTTATATAGCCAACCAGGCTACTCAAAGCACTTTACATCACAATCTGTGCCCTCATTTACCCATCCACACACACTCTACTACATCTTTACAAACCTAATCCGAATAAATCACACTATAGAGTCTAATCAGTGCTACACCAACAGAGCACATCGGAGGCAATGAGGGGTTCGGTGTCTTGCCCAGGGACACTTGGACATGTGACTGCTGCCAGGAATTGAACCTCCAACTCTCTCACTGGAGGACGACTGCTCTAACCACTGAGCAATCGTGCAATGAAACAAACAATTGAATAGTGGTTACGGTTTACTGTCCACCAAAACTTGAAATGGATCTAAAACATTATCTAATGGTTGAGATGAAACTTTTGGCCAAATTTGTTGAAATATTTATTCTGTTGCACTGGATGCCAAACCACAACAGCTCTGTCAGTAACATGTTCAGACGTCTAAGTGAGTTTGTGGAAGAACTTAAAAAATATGACAAGAAAGACAAAGGAAAGATGCTAACTTTTGTTTGTTTCAGTGTTTCAAGATTACTTAACAATGAAAAAGAAATGCTTTTTTTAGTCCTTTCTATGCCTCCTTTTCCTACAAAATCCCTAAAATTTGTGGGAAAAAGCACTAATAAGAGTGCTACAATATGGCCAACTTTTAATGATTACCATGCTTTTGTCATGTTTATGGCCATTTAAAGTATGTGAAAGGTTCTGCCAGAAAGATCCAATTTAATTCTTCATAACTTCTCAATGTTTTCTTAAGTCTACTTGATTACAGTACCATACAGTCTACATGTTGTGTTGTGAACGCCTTTAGCAGCTGGTTAATTTACTTTAACAGCTTTAAAGTGCACTATTGATCGTAGCTGGTATGAAAACAGAAAGCCTCTGAAGTTGTTTCAAAAATGTCCACAAATGACGAGCGCAGTGCTGATGTGGCAAATTTCCCATTTTGGTTCTAAAGAAATCCATGTGAACCTACTAATTTAGTTCCCTCCTAACAGCCAGTTTTCTTTACAGACTCATTAATTCCATGTGTCTAATGAACAGTCTGCTCAGTAGCTTTCTCGCTGCAGTAAAGTCATGCATATGTGCTAAGTTCTGCAGCTTCGTGTTGAGCTCAAAGAAATTCAGTCATGCAGTGAAGACTGACAATGCTGACATGTTTAATTGAACAGGTTTAATTTTCACCATTTATTGCCAGTTTAAATATACAAAAACTGCTAATAACAGATGAGCGGCGTGGCAGAGCAATGGTTAGTGCTGTTGCTAGCATGGTGCTACAGCCTCAGGTGTCATGTCTTCGCTAGGTTGTTTCCAAGACCTTGTCATGATCACGGTTGCAGCCTAGCCACAAGGCCAGCTGAATCAGTCCTTCTTCAAATCCGCAACAACCAACCCATGCCAATCGACTGTCATGTCATGGAAACGCTGCCACCATGCTCCCCCACTTTCCACATAGCCCCCCAATATGTTGCCACCACAATGATAAGCCTCCACAGCCTTACCACAAAAGTTTTCTGCATGCTCAGAACCATTGTGGACCTATCATCACATGCAACGGAGAGATTACTGCATTTCTAACATGCACCAGAAGACCTCACCAGACCCCTCAAAGACCACCCATTTTCTGGCTGTTTTTTTTATGCTGTAGAAGGGGTCACCATTCTTTGTGAAGGGAGTCTTATTTGACATGTAATTTGGCCTTAGATGTGAGTGTGAGCATGCATGGCGGTCTGTATTAGCCCTGTAATGGACTGCACGGGGTGTTCTCTTCTTCTTGCCCATTGACAGGTGGGATAGGCGCCAGCCCATTACAACCCTGAACACGATTAGGCAGGTACAGAAAAAAATAAGTGAACGAGTGTTGTTGCTAGCTAAAGGCACATATTTACTCTAAAAATCTCTCCTTAAAAGTAAGGAAGTAAATAGTGTAAATGCCATAATCTTGAATTACTTTAGTAACCCCAAAGCAAGTGAGCACAGTTTTTTCAGAATGTCAAACAATGCCCTCAAGGTTAATTATTAGTCTATTCAGGCTGTTCCAGTGTTTAAAATCCATGCAAAGATAATACTATCACAACTTACTACACAGTGCCAACTTTAGGTGTGTTTATGATTAAAGAAATGGTGTCAACTTTCTACTATTTGTCTCCAAATGTCAGTTAAATGTGACTTCATTATATAATTTGGTGTTATGCTGAGCTAAAATAGCTTTTTAAAGTACAAAAGACAGAGAGACAACCAGTGGAAGAGGGTGGGGGGGGGTTGGCTGTTAGCTCATGAGCTGGTGGCCCATCTGGTTTGAGTTACTGAAACCCCCTCCTCAATTAGACTCAGCATGATGTCAATAAAACGTCAGACTAGAGAAGCCATCACTTAAATTGGGCCTGTCAAGTATTGTTCTCTCCACAGCATTCCAGCAGGGCCGATCAGTCTGCCATAAAATGATTTGTAGTTTGATTAAGGTTACCACAATGTGCCATTTCTGATTCCATTTGGCCGCTTGCCTTGAAAGCATTGGCTGCAAAAGTTTTAACGTTACTGGGGTTACTGTGTACAGAGAAACTAAACTCGATGGAGAAAAATCGCCTTCACACTCAAATTGATTTTCGAGCAAGCAGAAGAAATCATTTTGTTCGAGTGCTATATTTTCAAATCCTCTAAAGTTTTGCCATGTGGTCCTCAGATTTATGCATGGATATTAAACTGCATACCATGGGTAGGTTTGGAGAAACAGCGGTGACGTTTATGCTTCTCTTCTCTTATTGCACTGCAAATTTATTAGGAGTTCCCTGCTTTTTGTGAAGGGAGTTTCCCACCAAAACGGTTTCCTCTCGCCTACAAACTATGGATCATCATGCAGTGCCCATGAGCTAATATTCAGGATTATTGTTGTCACTTTACATCCATGAATGGTTGGACCAATTATATTGTATGTTTCCAGAGAGCCAGTCCAGGGCCTGAAAAACAGTGATCCGTGGAAAGGTCGCACATTCCCAACCACTCCCAGAGGGAAAACACGCAAGTCCACACCTTCATAGGAACGCGGGGGCCTGCTACCCCCGAAATCTGACTGCAATTACCACATGAATTTCAGTACATTCTAATTCCAGGCACTTTGTTTGCGGACCTTTTCCTCAGTTGTGTTCAACAAGTCTGGTGTTCGTCACCAGAGGACGCATGGGGAGTTTGGTAGTTTTACACTGAAACATACACATATTTAAGCTTTAAATGTGCAGTGGCATCCAGGTTCAAAGTGACGCTAAATGACAACATTAAGGCAACATTTCTCCATTTCGAAACCACCAAGCTAATATCACATTGCATCTCAAATTCCAAACAGATTCTGGAACATATAAATCTAATCAAGTGTTTCCAAAATGTGACAGCCATGGTGTATCGTAAGAATCAATGGTCCTTTAGCTGGCTTTAAATCAATGCCAGTGTTTTCTTTAAGGTTGAAGAATGCCTGTGATTATCATAATTGATGTGCAGTGGGGGTCAAGAGCAAACTCATACAGTGAAACATAAAACTTTAATACGTAAGGATACTTATGACGATTATATTTCATTTAGATGGTTTAAATATTAAACACAGGCCAAAAAAAAGAGTCAAAATGTTCTCAGTATAAATCCTTAAAGGACTCACTCAGTACTGTCTCACTAACTTTATCCATTACCTTGGGATGAATTTCTCTTGTAAAATAAGATGTATTTAAAGCAGTAATTCAGATCTTCTGCAATGGGATTCTGTGGAGAGGTTATGAGCAGCAAATATCTTACCTGTTACAGCTCATTGAGTGACCTCTCTTTGGTGAAATAGAGTTTAATTATGACCGAATAGTTGAGATAACAGCTGGTCTGAGCAGGTTCAAAACCAACGCGAATTGCTGATGTCTTAAACCAGTTCCACTCTCAAAAATCACACAGTAGTTTGGGCAAGTATTTACATAGATTTACATAGAAAGCACAAATAGTGACGGCGGCAGCAGGCTGTAGCACTTCTGGTGCATCCTATGGCACCTCCAGAGAGACATCATAATATTTCTCCTTGAACGATCCACTTTGACTATCACCTCTCAGACTGACCGTTAGCTTGTCAGTATTATCAGAATTAACTTATTTCTTCAAACAGGTTGTTCAAAATTAGTTTTGTATTGATTTGTGAACTCTAATAGTTTGTTTTATTACTTTTTTCACATCTGTTTTGTGCAGCTGTTGCAACTAAAGCTATAAGAAATATGATCACCAATCACAATATATAAAGAAAGTCACGGCACTTACTTTTTTAATGAGCAACTGTAGGGAGTCTATTAGCTTGGTGTGAGTAAATCAAAAGTGTTGTCAGTAAACTAGAACAAAACTGAAACAAACCAAAAAGGTGGGGGGCATAGGCCAGGTGACAGAGAGAGGGGACAGCGCTGGCTGAACGATTATTTCCCTTTGTTTTTCTAGTCAAAGCCCACCAAACCTGCTTCCACTCAAAGGCAAACACAGAAACCTGTCCTGCACCTTTACACATCAGCAGGTTGGGCAGGAATTTTCACACAAGTTACCAATTCAACTGGCAGTAAAACAACCACCAGATACGCTGCTACTTCCATTATGAAACCAGTTAGTACATGTGCTGTTGAGGCTGAATGCCTCACCTTTACTTCTTTGGATATACTGCTGTTCACTGTGGTCAAACAACTCAGTCCTTCCCTCATCTGTCCATAAAACTGTTCCTCCGAGGGCTGTTATTTCGTCCATGTGCTCTGCAGCAATATGACTTTAAGCTTGAAGGTTTTAGCTTTAGAGCAGGCACTTTTTTAGTTCAGTCCGTTTGCCAAATTGACTATTAACTCTGATCCTGGTGTTCTAGGTTTACGTGCCTTGGTGACTCCTGAACTGTAAACTTGATGCTTAAAACGTAAAAGATAAACAGCTATTGACAGTTTGGACCTGCGTTTTAAAACAGAAAATGTAAAGCTGTCTTTGCATAGAACAGTTTGCATACAAATCTGTTACCTCAAATGTATCAGCACTGGATGAGAAACAGTACAAATCTGTCAAACATTACGGCCATGTGGTTGGTAAGCAGTCCAACTTCTCAGTATGTCAACAAGGTGAGCTCATGGTAAGTCCCTGAATCTCCCATGTCAGGCAGACAGAGAAACAAATTTTCTCCAGCTCTAGAAGCCAGGTCCCAGGCCTTTTCTTTTTAGAGGCTTCTAATCCTGGTGGGTCCGTGGCCTGACGTCACAGGGCCCTCCTCCCCAGCCCTCTGTCTGCCGACATGCTTTACCCACACTCTCATTTCCTCTGCAACTCAAGAACACCAATCACCGCTCTGGTTTTCCCCAAGCTTCTGACGTCCGAGCATCTGATTAAAACAGGCCTCCTCATCTGGCCAGCTGAGGCGCCTAAAATTTGGAGAAGGGAGGTGCTGGGGGAACATGTGGGCTGGTGTGATCAGCCAGCCTTGCTCTCTTGCTCTCTTTCTCTCTTTCCCGTTTCCTCGCCCTCCCCCCCCACTTTTCCCCCATTGTATGTCTCTTACTTGGCTGCCTGGACTTCATCATGTGACCAGGAAGCATGGCTCCCATCCATTTCCCCCCCCCTGACAGAAAGGAAATAGTCTAACAGAAGGAGGCGGGCGCTGAGCTCTGCTACGTTGCTGGTTAAAAATAACTGGCATATTTAAGGCTGTTGAGGAATCCCAGGGCAGGCAAAAGCTGGACAGCTTGCCGCCCGGCTGGAGTTCTCTCTGCTTCCTCGCAGTCCGCTTCTCGCGAACCTCTCTTTTCTTTCTGGCCCTTCTGATTTAAACCCCCACTTACAAAACCTTGTAACACGACCACGACCACCACTCCACACCTCGACCGCACTTTCCTACGCCTGTGGAAGCCCAGCGATGAATTATACAGCGTGATGAAAGCTCAGCTTTGCTTTGCTGCTAGAGTGTGCATCTATGGAGGGTTGGCTGGGATTGCCCAAACAAAAGACTTAAGTAACTCAAACCTCATGTATGTGCAGCTCAACTGTCAATCAGCACATGTGTTGGCAAAGAAGATTAAAATACAAACCCTTTCAGTTGTGAGTGAACTAAATTCTGCCACTAATGGTTTGTATTTTTGGACCTCAGCAACATTTAGATCATGTTAAACTGAAGAATAAATTCATTAACAGCGCTTCGTCTTTCAAATTAAAAAAAAAAATTTAGTCTACAATACCAGAATAGGTGTCTTGACTCATAATACCTGCAGTGACCAAACATGTTTAACAACATGAAGCATTTCTTGAAGGAATGCATATCTACTGCTGCCTTGCATGCCAAAGTTCTGAACAACTATTTTGTGATCTGTTGGTGCTCAAAGTATGTATTGGGGATGGCTCTCAGCAAGGTCCATACCAAATTTTAGGTCTATATCTGTAATATTGACTGAGTTATATCCATTTTTGTATATGATAAGGTTGATTAACTGTGGGAGCCATCTTGAAGGTGTACATTTAGAGATACTTTTCTGAAAGTATGATTGAAATCCATTCAGGGATTCATGAAATATTTTGCAAACAGACAGGGTTGACACCAACAAGTAATGCCAATGTTTCAAACAAAGTTCTTTCATGATTTCTTAATGCTTCAGAGTTTGTGTTGAGGATGAGTCTCAGCTACTACCACATCAAACATTACGCCAATATCTGTAAAATTGACAGAGTTGAAGCAGTTTTGTGTTTGCTAAAGATGATTAGCTGGGGCAGCCACTTTAATAAATCATGCAGAGTCAAAAAGTTAACCATTTATAAATGTACATCCAATGATTATTTCCTGAGAGTTTCAATAAAATCTGCCCACTGGTGCATGAGATATTTTACTAACAGACAGACAAACAAACATAAGGAAATTACATTAACACCCGCCTTCTATGGTGGCAGGCAATAATGAAGTTATAAACTTCTTGTCGTATAATTCAGCTAAACATTTTTTGGTTTTATAAAAGTACTTTCGTAACAAAAAAACACAAATGTTTGGAGCTGAAGTTCAGATTACTGCCAAGTTATTTAGCTGAACATAAATCTCTTTCTACTTTGACGATCTATTACTTTTTCAGTTTACTTTTCAGTCAACCGGTATCGTTTTCTGCTTTTCTCACCGCATTCCTGCACATTTTATGGGTTTTTCCTCTTAAAGTGTCACAAACTGTAGAAACCGAGGGAATAATTCACTTGGCTCTCCGTTGTTGCCAGTTCTGTTCGAAGAGCAGGAATCTTCCTCGGCGTTTTCGCATGGTGTCAAAACCGAATTAAGGTTCCCGCATACATGTATAATTGTATTAAATCTAAAGTGGGGCTAAGAAAGGGGGGGAGGAAGTACAGCAGAGAGATTCAACAAAGCGTCACTCGACTTTCACAAATTAAGGGAAGAATGAAAGCTATTTTTTAATTACCGAACAGCATCTGGAAGAGAGCTCCAAAAACCTCAATATCTGGAGTTATGATCTCCTGATACTCATATTTACTTGGGTGCCTTCCAGTAAGTGGGTGTGTGTGTGTGTGTGTGNGGGGGGGGAGTGGACGTGACTGAGGAACAGCAGGAGAAACAATAAGGGGAAAGTCAGAAATCTGAAGGGGTGTGCAGATCGTTTGTCCGGTATTCACGGTTTTACAAGGTTTTGCAAACTGAGGAACAGTTTATTTGAACGTGACACGAGGCGCGAATCGTCTCCGGCGCCACTTTCAGCTCAGCCAAGAAAAACACCTGAGCTCAACTGCTGATAGCCACGGAAGTACAAACCTCGGGACACCTTAAGTTCACACACACACACCTCTCCTGGCTGACACCATTTCCTCATCCTCACCACATCCGATTCTTATCTCACCACAGCTTTTGACATCATGTCTGTGGCCAATCGGAAAGAATTGTCTGCGGCGATGTTATCACAGATTGCTCCTTCCGACTTGAGTAATACTGGCGTCACGTTAACATGGTCCTTACAACGATTTGGTGTGAGTTTCTAAAATTGTCATGACTTTATTGTGTCTGGGACAGACAACAGCACCCAGCGGTGTCATCTTCTCCATCTTTATGTGTTTTCTCTTCCCCTCTGCTGTCTGTCATTATTCCAAAGCAGAGCACCTCAGCTGTCAAAGTCAGGTTTTTGTTTTGAGGATCACTTTCGAAAGCATTATCCCCCATCATAAAGAAATTGGCTGTAATGACATAGCCTGCATTGTCTTGGTACCTGAGTTGGGAAGCAGGAGACAGAGTGACGAAAGATAGTTTGAAGTCCTTCACGTCTCTGCAAACATTTCAGGAAGTCTGATAAACACGTATGTTCATTTTCACATAATACGGCTTTTCAGACAATAAACAGGATGCCCTCCTTCAATGGAAGCTATGCCATTTTTGTTTCCCCACAGGTTTTTATTTGCTAAGCTCCGAGCGCTCATTGCAGCTTTGGACTTTTGCAGACGTTTGCGGCGAACGTGTCCTGGTTGGAATGACGGCACGTTTGTTGACATGCCCAACAGACGACATCCTGATGCAGCAGGATCAGCAGGCGAGCGCTTTGTTTGCTCTTGCAGTGAACTCTTGAGTCAAAGTGTCTAATTATGTTGGACAGCGGGGCTTGTGTTCGCTCTCAAATTGTGTGCAAACAGAGCGAGGGCTCAGCTCAACACAGGTGAGATGGGGCTTTTTCTTCAAACAACGCATTTGTGTTAACCTTTTTTTTTAACATTTAAAAAAAGAGGCTGGTTTGTTTGTTCATTTTGAAGGAAAACAATAAAGGTTGCTTGCATAAGATAATCTTGATTAGGACATTTTTTCTGAACCGTTTTAAGAAACACATAATCTGGAATTTTGGCTATGAATAAATCATAATTTGCTACAAACATGCTTATTTATGGTCAAAAAGCAAAACAAAGAAAGAAGATTCATCTATTTTATCAAAATAGTTTGAAACCACTATTTTCCAATAAGTTTAAATTTAAATGCCATTACATTTATCATTTAATGAAACACTTTTAACCTTATGGAAGTGGTCTCTTCCTGAATGACAACACACCTCCAAAGGGCTCTCAATGAATCAAATGTGATCACACTGTTAAAACAGTCATAACAGATCCATCCTTTCATCTATTTTCAATCGCATATCCAATAGAGACTGCAGACAAAAGCAGGTCAAGGAGAGAAGACCAGATTTGCCTCTCTCCAGTGACATTCTCCAGCTCCTCCTGGAGGCATCTAAGGTGTTCTCAGAGGCTGGAGGGGATATACAATCCTTCCAGCTGGTTTTGGGTTTGCCCCATGGTCTTCTCTGGGTGGGAAGTGCCAGCAGATATCCTAATGAAATACCTCAGCTGACCCCTTTCTATGCAAAGTTGACAAATCTCCTCACCCTATCCATAAGGCTGAGTGCACATGCCCGACAGAGGAAGCTCATTTGTATCTGGGTTCTTGTTCGTTCGGTCATCGTCCGTGTCTCATGACCATAAGAGAGGTTTGGAACCTAGATGGTCCAGAGGATCAAGAGCTTTGCCTTCTGGCACAGATCTTTCTTCACCATATCAGACTGGAGTAACGCCCTCATTACTGCTGACAATGCCCTGATCTATCCATCTCCTGCTAAATCTCACCATCGCTCATGATAGAGACAATGAAATACTTGAACTCCTCCACCTTCAACACCAACCTGCAGAGAGCATTTTGCCTTTTTTTGTTCCCCCCTGGTTGAGAACAAGTCCAGTTCACACTGAGGGTCATGCCTTGAAGACCCCAACAGAACTATGGCAGCTGCAAAAAAGCAGAGATGCCGCCCTGAAGTCCCAAACCAAACACCCTCCTCTCTACAGCTGAACACCCCAAACAGGATCAAATACGGAAGATCAGAGATAGTAGATACTTTATTAAAGTGAGAGAAGTTATGTCACCGCAGCCAATAATAATAACATCAATTATAACGATAGCATTCTGCACCAGAATTAACAAAACACCAAAATATGTTTTATTTTTTTCAGCTGAGATCCAGGAACTCACGGAATCAATGCCAAGGCACACCGAGGCTGTGATAGTGGAACAGAGAGACCCAAGACCTCGCAAAGGTAGTTAAAGGGACAGTTCAGATTATTTTTAAGTGATTTTAAGCTGAGTAGTTATGAGTTATTAGTGTGTTAACTGCCGTAGACAGCAGTCAAAGTGATCCCAGGGAGAATGAGGGAAATTTTCCAATAGGGAAGTAAAGCTACCACAAAATCCACTACATAGTGTTAGATTGAACAGTTATAAAATTATTGTGGGTTGAGCTGTCTTAGATTCACTCTTAAATGGGCCATTTCTCAAGTGGAGGTTACCTTGACTCCTCCACGAGTATTTCTCCTTGATTCTCCTAACAGAGGTCTGTCTGACTGCTGTCTATTGCATGTAAGACACTAACAACTGATCTCTGCTCCACATAAAACCACTTCAAGAAATTTAAGTATTGGTTTAGGTTTTATTTTATGTTAGGGCATTAGAGATGCATACACAACATATTATTTATTAAAATGTTCTAATTTTCTTTTGGTCCAGACCTTCTTTTAGACTCGTGGAAAGAAATAATAAAAAAATGCACATATGTTTAGGAGTATTTTTTATCTTTTAAATATTCATGCAAATCGATGCTTTGATAATTATTGCTGAAAGCAACATTCAGGCCTACAGGCTTAAGTGAACAAAGTGGCTGCTTAGGGTCCCCAGGCCGGCAGGGGGCCCCCAAGAGCGTTAGAATATTCACTTAAAACAAGCTGACCTATAGAAGTTGTAATAAGTATAACAGAGTGTTAAATTAGTGCTAAATTATTTATGTCTATTTCTTGAGTCTAACCTGGATCATATTTCATGCACACTTGGGATATTTTGCTAACAGACAGACACACAAGGTTGACTTTAATGGTCCTGCACAATGTGTAGCACTCCAAGTATGTGTTACGAATGACCCTCAGCTACAGCAAAACCCCATTTTATTTCAATATCTGTAAAACTAAATGCGTTTTGGGGATATTTTTTTGTGTTTGCTAAGTTCCATTAGCTGTGGCAGCCATCTTGAATCGGGCCCTCCAAGTGAATTTCCGCTTGGGGCCCAGTCCAACCTCAGGCCACCCCTGCCTATAGGTGAAAATTAACGTCATTATTTTAATTGGAGTAATTAAAGCAGCCGTGCCGGTCTGCGCGCGGCAATTAAAAGGCCTTTAAAGAACAATGTACGTGAATAAACGCAGAAAGGGCTGTTGCTATGAATATAAACAAACCCACTCCGCCTCACTCTCTCTCCCCACTGCCCCACCCCCGGCTCGGCTCCCTCCTCCTCCTCCCCTTGCTCCTCCTCCTTCTCCTCCTCCTCCCCGCGCTAATGTTTTCCTGGGCCGGTTGCTAGGCGACAGAAGGCGTTTCCCAGTGATTTAAGGATACCTCTCACGCGGTTTCCTCACTCAGCTCAGACTGCCGCCGGGTCCCAGCACGGCAACAGGCGGGAGGGATTCCCCTGTTCGTCGCCTCTCTGTCTTCTCCCCCTCCAGAGCGCTTTTTTTTTTTTTAATTTTTTAATATAAATTATCAATTTACCGGTATGTCCTGGAATCAAAGCGCAGCGTCCATTACGGAGCAGAAAGTTTAAAACCACAGAGGACGAGGAGGGCATTTATTTCACCAAAAGAGAAAGCAAGAAACTTAAAAAAAAAAAGAAAAAGGCACTTGCATTGAAGAATAGCTGACCGGACTCTAACTGATGAGGTGAAACTTTGGAATTATCTTCTCCTGGATCTGTCTGCGGGGATTTACGTGCTTTATTTGATTTTTTTCAATTTTTTTCCCTTGTGTGTAATTTCAGGCAGCCTCCAAATGACGTCGAGATGGCATGTGGAACCCTACTCCCATCTATATCCACGTTCACCAGCGAGCTCACTGACAGGAGCAGACCCATAGGAAGTGCCTATCCAGTGAGTAGTCTGTGGTCACTTCTTCCTGCAGCCGTGGGCATCAAAGAGTCTGTCAGAGGTGGTGGTGGTGGTGGGGTGGGGGGGCATGGAGTCTATTTAGAGGGTGTTTGTTTTCCCGGGAAGCTCCCCGTGTTATTACTGCAGTCAGGGCTTGACACCAGGCTCTGCTGCTCCTGCCGGGGCGTGCACCAGTGTACACAGCCCAGCAGGTCTTCAGGGATACTGTGCTGAAGCGGGCATAATGCTGATGCCAGCTCCGATTAGCGTCGTGTTCTCATTAGATTCTGCGTGTACCCTCTCGAGGTCCGGCTCTGCTTACCTGCGCCGCTCGGTTTGCCTCACCCAAGTGTTTCAGGGAACTTTTCTGCACCCGAGCAAGTCCCCCTAGCTCAGCTGTCGAGGCTTCTGCTCTTTCGTTGTCTTCCTTTTGCCCCCACCCCGAAGTCAGAGAGGAGAAACATACGCGTGAGACACAAACAGGTCATTTATGCCGTCTTAACTTTCTCTTTTAGAAATGGAAGGAGGAGCTGTCCCATCTTAAGCGATCCAGTGTGCCAGCAGGAAGCCTCTGCTCCGACCCGGAACACCCCACTGCCACCAGCATAACAAGCACCAGCATGTCCAAGAAGGACACGGAGCCAGACCTGGACTTAGACTTCGACTTTATTCTGTCCAACTCGATTCTGCAGCAGCAGCAGCAGCAGCAGCAGGAGGGCGCCATGGTGTGCAGCTCTGCTCAGGCCATGTCCTCCTCCCCCGGCTCCTTCACCTCCTCTTACCAGCTTCCCTCCCCTCAAGACACTGCCAGTGAGCTGCTCTATACCATCCCAGACATCAGCGACGTCTCGCCCTCGGGGGGCTTCGTGGCGGAGCTCATGAGGCCCGAGTTGGACCCCGCGTACCTTCAGCCCACCAGCCTCCACGGCAAGTTTGTGGTCAAGACAACAATGGACATGGGGGAGTACAGCCAAGGCATGAGCGTGAGCAAGGCCTGCGTCGGCGCGGCGTCGGACCCGGCGCCGTCCCGCGTCTCGCCGTCCTTCGCGTGCCACAGGATAAAGCAGGAGAACCCCGGCAACTGCACCATCTCGCAGCCCATGGACCTCCACCTGGCGGGGGTGAACTCTCAGGGCCGAGGGAGCCAGCAGCAGCAGCAACGACCCAGCCATTTGGATCTACACGGGTTCCCAGGCGGAGGACGGGCCATGGCGAGCAGCAGGCTATCCTCGTCCTCGTCCCTCTCACCGGACCATCCTCTCAGCCGGGAGCACCAACTGGGCCACCCCATCTCTCAGATCCCGCTACCTCCACAGGGGTACCACCATGGCGCCAATCAGGGCTACCCCTCCTACCCTCAGACATCGTCCCTGCAGTACCCAGGTCATTCTCCCTTTTCTGTTTTACACGTCCCTGTCATCTGAAAATGTGGAAAATCTATAAGATTACTTCAATTCAAATATATGGGTTGACAACAGAACAGATTAGCTGATCTAGTAAATCTTTGCCTGTTTAAAGAAGCCAGCAGGTCAGAAGGTGGGAACTCAATCTATTGGCTTGAGGATCTTTAAAAATAGCTCGACTAAATATAAAACATGGCCACGCAGATATATTTGGTTAATAAAATAAGCTTTGTTTACAGTTTGAAACTCTCTAAGCTCTACTTTATGATGTTCCTAATAAGGGTGCTCCAAAACAGGCTTTAATGTTTTTATATAAAGCCTCCATAATACAAAATGATCGATTGTTTTCTTGTTTACACAATAATGCGATTAAAAAAAAAAAGCTCAGTGATGACGGTGTTCGATGATCTTCCTCGCTCTGCAGAGGCCCTCATGATTTCCAGCGGGGACTGCCTGCCGGAGGAGCCCAAACCCAAGCGCGGCAGGCGCTCCTGGCCGAGGAAAAGGGTGGCGACGCACACGTGCGACTACGTTGGCTGCGGGAAGACGTACACGAAGAGCTCCCACCTGAAAGCCCATCACCGCACGCACACAGGTACGCGGCTTCTTCGACCGCCGCTCTCCGTCGGCCTTGCGGTGCGTCCGCGGTCACTCGTGTCTCCCAGAGCTGCGCGGCGTCGTGTTGTCACTGTCAATAAACACAAACGGCCTCATGAGTTGCACATTCTGAACAAACACTTTGCATTATTGAGTCATAATGGAGGTTAGATGGGTGGGGGATGGAGTACAGGGCGACTGTTTGGCAGGTGCAGTAAAACAGGTTGATACTGATCCCTGCTCAAACACAAACCCTACAGGCTGATTGCTGTGGCCATTTTTTTTTTTCCTTCTTCTTTTTGTACACACGAGCTGCGGGACAGGATGGATTTCTTTTCTCCTGGAGGTGGGGAAGCGGGGGGTTATGTTAACCTTAGGGCCCATACTAACCGCTCCATGTGCATTGTGTGTTTTTCTTCTTCTTCTTCTTTTAAATCAAAGGGGAGAAGCCCTACCACTGCGACTGGGAGGGCTGCGGCTGGAAGTTTGCACGTTCGGACGAGCTCACTCGCCACTACAGGAAACACACGGGCCACCGGCCGTTTCAGTGTCAGAAATGTGACCGGGCCTTTTCCAGGTCGGACCACCTTGCCCTCCACATGAAGAGACACTTATGAGACTTTGTCGGAGAAGGACGAGGGGACAAAAGCTGAAGGCTTCCAGGACAGAGAAAGAAAGAGCGAGAAAAAAAGAGTTTATATATATATATATGTCTTTATGGAACCCTGAACAAACTCCTCCTCAACACGTTTTAAAAACTTGCCTTCAAGCTGGCGTCAAGCAGCAAGACAAGCTGTGGTGTTCATGGCGAAAAGAGCATTTCTCCTTTAGGAGCCTTTCCTCTCAAGACTGATCCTTGGCACGCTCGTGCGGGGGACTCGACAAAACCTCTCAGCCAGGGTTGTAAAACTTTTATGAAAAGGGACCAAAACTGGAATTTGTCTTATTTAACCGACAAAACTTGGAGGACCAGGTGCCAGCAGCTTTTTTTTATTTTATTTTTTTGTAACTGGAAATGTCAGGGAAACCAGGAGCAACAGACAAAACATCTCCAGAGGCCTTCCTACCAGCAACATGCCACGTTCACACCACACACTGTTCAAAATACTGTATTAACAAATCTATTTATATCCAAGTTTCATCTGCCGTGCCATCCTTTTTCAGGTACAGCGTTAATTTATACAGAACGGTGCTCAGTATCTCAGAAGGAGGTTTCTTTTTAAAAGCAATAAAGGTACCAAAGATTTTGAGAAATGGTTAAAACAAAAAAAAGGGGAAAAGATAAAGTGCCATAAAGTTGTCGGTGAAACGTCTCTTCCACAATCAATCTTCAGGTGAACGCTTTCCTTCCATGGCGATGGCAATCTTTTTTTAATGCACTGCAGCTGCAAAGTGCAATAATTTATATGAAACATTCATATTTTTGTATTGAACGAGTAACTCTGAACAAAGACTTGCTTTTGTTTATAGCCAAAATATGTAATATAATGTCGACTTTTGTACATTTGTAAATAAAAATGCTTTGGTATTGTTTTGTATTACACTGTATAATGAAATAAAACGTATTTGAAACGACAGAAGTGGCGTTTTGTGCCAAAGAATGCCTTTGCTGACATTTGCCGAGGAGGCTGAACGGGACTTGTGGACGCCGAAAGAAGCAGAACGACTGCTAAAAATGTCAAAAGACTAGCCGAATGTAAAGCAGGCCAGCTATGAGCAAGAAGTAGCAAACTGCTGGTTAAAGCTACAAGTAGCAAACGGCTAGCTGAAAGCTAAAAGTAGTAAAACAGGAGCTAAAGGCTAGCTGAATGGTAAAAATAGCAGAGATGTAGCATAAGTCGAAAAATGAGCAAGTGTGCTGATTTTGATGTATTTATATTGGGGAAATAGTTGTAAATAAAGTTTTTTTTTTTTTTTCATAAAAGTCACAAAAACTAGCATCTATCTCCTGAATAAGGTGAACAGTTTGATAAACAATACGCTAAAATAGCAAAAAGTATGCATGAATCTGCATTCACACAATAAATCCTGTTTATGCTCTTTTGAAAACAAACATATCTAATTAAAAGAAAACCCTAATATAGTCGAGGTTCCCTGATTATCTCCAGTAACTGTGGAGCACATCTAAACGGCAGCAGCAGCTAGCAGTCACCTCACGCACAATGATAATGGTGACACAGCCGCAGGGCGAGCGAGCACAATGATGTCCTTAAAAAAGAAAGAAAAAAAAGAGACAGACTTTAAAAAGAAAAGTCACCCCTACGATGTCCTGTTTCCGTGGGTTTCTCTTTCCACCTGTCAGGGGAAAGAAAGGGGAGAACAATGAAAGTTACTGGCCGACTTTTCAAGGGTGACACCAGATCGGACTGCCATACTGTGCTGAGCTCCAACGAGACAATACGAATAAAAATACACACAATGACGCCACAGCCAGACAATGTCGTGACAGAAATCTGCTCCATAATTAATATTATCATGTATCGCTCGCTGCGTAACTCTACCCATGTGCTCACATGTTTGCGATCCAGTGAAACATATTGCAGTGGTCAAATCCGTCTGAGCTCAAAGCTTCTGACTGAGAAGGAGAAACACAGAGAGAGAGAGAGAGAGAGACAGGGCGCAGAAATGACTCAGGAAACATTCAGGAGTTTTGGGGTCTTTCCCCCTGATGCTTTCATTTCAGCTTACATGAGGAAGGTCAGCAGGCCGGCCCAGAAACAAACCCTTCAGCACACAAAAATTGGTTTAAATGACTGAAAACACGGGGACTCTGTGTACAGTTAGTAAAGATATTTGCCATCTCAAACACTGGGGCAGAGGACACAAATAGAAGAGCTGCAAGAGACAAAAATTCATTGAATTGGCAACAAATCTGGAACATTTTGGATCCTAAAGAAAGGAGCTCACCGGTCTCTGAGTGACTGTTTGGGCAAATGATTCAGCAACTGAAAGAATCTGTTTGGTTTCCTTTAGTTTAGCTAAACTATCCAAGATATGTAAAATGATTCAGAGAATTTTAGGACTCTCTAACAAGGCTGAGGAGAAGTTGTGACCTTAAGGCACTCAGGTGGGAACGAATGAGTCAAAAAAAAAAAAAAAATACACGAAAACGACATAAAAGCTCGCCCAAACTCCAAAGCGAACGAGTCACAGACGAGCTCGTTAAAGGCAGAGCTGGAAAGCGTCCTGAGGTCAGGTCAGCTCAGTCCAAGAAGCTGGGTTTGAAACGAAGGCGACGTGTGACTTTTTATTTGTCAGCAGCATCTGCGACAGCGTGGGAAACCCGAGCTTCTGTCCGGGCCTTTTTCACTTACAGCTTTTGTCTGAACAAATACTGTTATCCAAACACTCCTGTCAGAGGAGGACTCGTTCAAATATTAGGCTGAAATGATTTGGCGTTCGTTGCTTCCCATTTTTGTTGACATTTTCCAAATAATGCCAACTAATTCTTTTGGAAAGAGTCCGTTTAAATAAATAAAATCACTTAAAACTGCCCTCGAGCTCTGCAAGTGCACTTAAATTTACTGTACGTGTTGTGCCAATTTAATTCCTAATTCCAACAGAACTCCTTAAATATTGAGCGTATATTTTCAAATCATCTATTCGTTTTGAGCTGTACCATGTAGAGACAATATGAAGCCTTAGAACCACACTATTAAAGTAATCACAATACAAGGACTTATCTGTCTTATGAGCTCAGATATGAATATTTAAGCTCTTTGGTTGACAATCATTTATTAGAGACACATTACTTTAGTCGCACACCTTCCAGTCGCTGTTTGAAGTGAAGATATCGTGGTCTACGTTGCCCTCTGTTGGTGTATTCAGTTTAAACACTTTGAGCTTTTTAGAGCTGAAAAAAAAAAATCGAAAGAGAAAAATCCTTTCTGGTTAATAATACGGCACAAGCAAGCCTGGTGAGAGGCTGTTAATGTGGTGTGAATCTGCAGACACTAATAAAAGTTAGACTACTTTAACAGCAATTATCTGTTTATTAAGGCTCTGCTGCAGTGTTTAAAGCAGCAGCAACAAAATAGGTTCAAACTAGGCACAAAGAATTCAAAATGTTTACCAGAAATATGATTTAAAAGTTGCTTACGTTTTTAAAATCTCCTTTAAAACTGTATAAGTTCTTAGATTTACCTGGACCATCACCCTTCTAATAATAATAATAATAATAATAAAACACAATTTCTCCTTAGTTTACTGTTGAAGTAAATCATGTTCTATAAGAAAAGGTGGACAAATGTATTTTGATGCAAAACAATTGAACTTTTATTGTTTCTTCATTTGAACTTGTTAACAAACAGCTTAGTGCGCGGCAGCCACCAACTGCTAATCATCCGGTGTCATCACGAGAGCCCAATCTGGAAGTGGTGAACAAAACAGGTGCTGGAAATCGAAAGGCTTGTCTAACAGATGTAATGAACACCAGAAATCAAAAAGTAAAGGAACAACTGTGGTGGGGGAAGCAATCAAAATAGTTCCTTCATTCGTCGTCAAAGTTCTGTTGTAAAAGGAAGTTGGCGGCCAGGTTCTCGTTCTTCTCGCAAGCGAAGTAAGCTTGGATCACGAGTCCTTCTGGAAATCCTAGGGCTTTTAGCTGAAATTAAAGCAAAAAAACCACCCAAAACAGTTAAATATTTGGGTTTTCTATTGCATATAGGTAAGAAAATAGCAATGAATGTGAATTTATTTCACACAAATTCAAGTGAAATTCCTTTTTTAGCCTCCTCCTCACCCTCTCTATTGCTTCTTTCTCCTGTGGCGTGACCTGGATGTAGCTCGTTTGACTTCCGCTGGTGACGTCCCCGCCAACCCTTCCTGCTCCTTGGGCCTCACTTCCCCCACCTCCCGGCACTGGATCTGGATTGGGGTCATTCAGCATCTGGATGAACTGCTCTTGGTGACTGCTGATCTCCTACGGTGGTTTAATAACCGAGTTAGGAAAGTCATAAAGCCAAAAAACAAGGTGCGAACGACGGCGTCTAGCTGCGAGAACAGCTGCAAACGACAGCGCAAAAAAGGCCAATGGCAATCAGATTATGGAGAGACAGATTAATTACAGCACAAAGTATCAAATCAGTTCTTTGGTGAATAAAAATAAGAAAGATAGCACTATTTAGAAAAGTATCTCTATCAGAAAGTGTTGTAGATGCGTAAATTTTCAACATTATGACCTCTTAGAAGTGAAGAAATGTTTCAACTCTTCTACTTTTTTCAGTGCAGTCCTTTTCGACATAAACAGATAAAAAAAAAAGATAAAAAAAGTCCCGTGTTTGTAGAGATACCGATGCACTGAATAGGGTCTGAGTATAGAGACACAGTCATGGGGAAAAAAGAAAGTCCATGTTCTTTCAATTCTACGGTTTGATGTATGAGGACATATATAAATGAGCTGGTCTTCATCAGGTTCTAAAAATTATTTAAATCAAACCTCAAGAGTAAAAAAACACAACGAATTCCATCGTGTCATTTCTTAAACAAATCAAAATAGAGTGGCTGTGCGTGAAAAACTAAGTCCTAAGTGCTGCGTCCATATGCATTTGATTATATGATCAGGAAGTTTGTCTACCTCTAAAAAAGCAGAAGTTATGACAGTTTGAGGCGGTGGATGATGGTGCAGTTTGTGTGTTAACACAATGCCAAGGTGGAAAGACATCGGCAATGACCTGAGAGGAGCAGCTGTTCCTGCCTGTCAACGTTCCAAATAGTTTGGAGTCCATCCTTCTACAGAGAGGTGGAACTACAGGTTCCAGTTTTCTCACGAGCAGATGTCTCAGCAAATTCACCCCAAGGTCAGATTGTGCAACGCTCAGAGAGAATGACAAAAACCAAGAGCTCCACCTCAGACTCCACGGGCCTCAGTTAGCAGGTTAAAGTTCATACCAGGACATTTAGAAAAGGCCTGAACAAGCTGGACCTGTTCGGTAGGGTTGCTTCTTCTTTCTGCAAACAACATGGCAGCATGACTGAGGCTCGCAAAGCTGCATCTGACTGAACCACAAGACTTCTGGAACAACGTCCCTTTGCACAGAGGAGACCAGAGCGGAGATGTTTACCCATAATGCATCAGTACAAGCACCTGGTGGAGGGGTGATGGTCTGTGTTTGTGCATATAGTTGACCATGATCTCCTCTGTAAACCAAAGGGTTCCTGAGTCAAACGTGAGGGCATCTGTTTGAGAGCTACAGCTTGGACTAAACTGGGTCATGATGTGACAGGACAATGATCCCAAACACAGAAGGAAATCTACAACAGAACGGCTTGGGGGGGAAGAAAAATCAAGGTATTGCAATGTTCTAGTCCTGAACCTGTTTGAAATGCTCTGACGGGACCTTCAGGGGGCTGTGGATAAACAAATGCCTGCGACCCTCAATAAACTGAAGCAACATTGTACAAAAAGTGGGTCAAAATTCATCAACAACCTTGTGAGTTACTGCTCAAAGTTATTGCTCCTATAAGCGGTTCTACAAGCTCTTGAATCAAGAGGTGTACTTTCATGCACAGGCTTATCATTTTACTTTCTTTTATTTATTTTTAAACTGATCACTACAATAACTTTTAGTCATCTGCAGGGCTGCACAATGTCAGGAAAATATGCAACTGTGATATTATCGATGATTATAATGGAAACTTACAAACGAGTGGGCATAGTTAGCGATAACCCAAGAGAAGAAATGCAACTGAATTGAAGGATTAAAATATTCTTGTCATTTCAGACGCACTGAGGTTCGTTACTACTTCACCTGCAGCAGCTCTGGGTTTTCCCTGCCAATCTCCTGCAGCAAGGCCGGAAGCAAGGACGGATTCTGCTGGATCAGCTGCCGCATGACTTGGAACTGAGGCTGATTTCGGAGGAAGCTCAGGGGATTGTCTGCAAGTATGAGTCAGACAGTGTTGAGCAGCAGGAACCAGAAAATCAAGAAACAGGAAGGATACTTATAGACGCGCTTATTAATGAAGGCTACTTTAATGGGAACGGGGACGGACTTTCACCTCCTCCTGCAGCACTTTGGGAAGAGCCAGTGTTGGCAGGAGCACTATCACTGTCAGCAGGTGCAGCTGGAGCTCCACCGGCTGGAGGTGCAGCTGCATCGGGTCCTGTTGCAGGACCCTGATCTCTGCCTGGGATGCCCTGTGGGGAGAGAGTCATGGCTCACAATGATTAAAATAGAAGAGAAACTCTTAAATCAGAGGTAAATGATCTGAACATTTCTGCTTTGAGTTTGTTCATTTTAGGACTATCAGGAGCACAACTCACAGTAAAAAAACTGGAATATATGGGTTTGGTTCAACTACATTTCTCTTCTTACCGAAAGCAGGTATTCCATAGCTCTGTCGGGGTTGTTATAGCTCGCTCTCAGAGCCGCCACCACCTGCTCCCTCTCGTAGCCCATCAGCATCATCTCGTTCACCATGGCATCATACGACGAGCCTGTCACTGCAGAAATGGACAGAACACACACCCAAAAACACACACCAAGACAGCAAGCGCAGGTCAGTGGTGTAACTAGACCCAGGTTTCGCTTTCTCATCTTCTGTACAACAACAGAACACTGATGGACTCTTACCAAGAGTTGAAACAGCTTCACTGATTAAGTCTGTGTTTATGCAAGCTTCAGAGCTTCTACAAAAGAGAAAAACAAACAAAACTTGGATGAGTTATGTTCCATTTCAGACGATAAATTTCAAATAAACATCCACCCAGCTTTACCCGACAGTGGTGGATGATGGTTCAGCTGCTGGTTCAGCTGCCGACGGCTGTTTCTCCTCTGGTTTGTCTTCAGGGGACGGCTCTTCTGCCGGTTTGTCGGTGCAGGAAGACGAAGCAGGAGGTGCTGCAGGAGCTGCAGAGCTGGGAGCTGAAGCAGCCGATGGCGTCTGAGAGGCAACTGAGGCTGTTTTAGGCTGTAAAACAAATTTCAGTTCACAAAAACATTCTCACTTCAGTCACTTTATACCCATTTTAGGTTGCATTTTTACACATAAACAGATTGGGATTATTTTGTTAAGGACACAGAGTGATGGATAAAAGGCAAAGACAAGGCAGACGTGACCTTCTGTGTGATCATTTCCACAGGTCTGTTAGTTGACTACAGTGAAACAACTTTTCAAGCTTGGCACAAAGTCTCAGAGACTTAAAGTGATAATGTGTTTTTTTCCGTGAAATAGAAAAAAGAAACAGAAAGTTAGTCTCTCGTTCCCGAACCTTTGCCACCATGACGACCACAAAGTTCTTCTCGTCTATTTTGTATTCTTTGAGAAGCGTGTCATCGCTGAGGATTTTACCTGCAGAGAAACAGAAAGACGCCACAACTTAGGAGCTTTATCCACCACGGCAACATGAAAGGGGTGTAGTAACAAACTGAAACGTGTAATATTAGGAAATAAACTTCAGCTGAATTGATAACTGCCTGAGAAAGATTGACTGGTCAACTCTAAAATGCTGCAGATGGAGTTGATTTCTGGTCTAAAAGGAAATGAAAATACATTAAAATTCACTAGCTAGAGTAAATGTCAAATCAAGGTATTTCTTTAGAACATTTAAAAACGACCCTCGTTGCTCATCTCAGAGCTCTGCAGCATCACAACGCAGACGTTCGGACAGATAAGGTGGTGTTTCATGCCACTGAGACTTTTAAACACAAAGCAGAAAAATTGTAAACTGAATCCTGAAATGTACGGGGAGCCTTTGAAGGGATGATGAGTGTGATGCTCTGTCTTTGCTGTCAGAAGACAAGCTGCAGCATTTTGTACAGCTGTTAGCTGCTCGACTGATAACAGACCCAGACCAGTGTGTAATGGATTACAATAATCCAACTGGGATGTAATGAAGGCATGAATTATTGTCTCAAACTGATCTAGTTCAGGTCTTAACTTTACTGAGCAGTCGTAGCTGTAAAAAGCTTGTCTTGGCAACTGAGCTGATCTGTTTCTCAAATTTAAAGGTAGATTAAAAAGAGAAAAATCACACCAAGATATTCCAGCAGATGAGTTAAAATAAGACACTAAGGAGCCACTAGCACTGTTGTAGCCATTAAGGAGGTTAGATTCTCAGAACACCATCTAAATACTTTTTTTTTCAAATTAGCTACTTTTTTTAAGATACCTAAGTTCTGCTGTAAATCTAAAACCTCAGATTGAAGAAAATGATAAAATTTTCTAAAAATGACAGACTTAAATGACAGTTATTACAATGAAGGTCACACAACATACCAGCATATATCAGTTTCTGCCCAGCAAGTGGAAAAAGCTCTTTTCCTTTCTCCTGCTCAATCCTCTCCTTTAATGTTTTCACCTGTAATGCAAAACAAAAATCATCAATCATCTTCAGTGACACTAAAACTTTCCCGGACCATCAGGTCTGGTTAGTCTTAAAGCAAATAAAAATAAAAGTCCAAAGTGTGCACTAAGTGCTACCAGGCCCATAAAACTGGACTCAGGCTTCTAACTTAGAAACCACAACAAAACCAAAAGCAAACTAAGATTCTACACATCTCTTTTAACATTTTTACATGTTTTTATTTCTTCTAAAGTGGATTAGCATAATCTAAAGCAACAACTCAATCAAATATAGCGCTTTGTTAGCGTAACGAAAGTAAAAGTTAAAGGTAAAATATGTCTAACTACATCTGGAACAATAATTAGGCGGGCTAGGGCTAACTACTGACAAAACAAAACACTTTTCTGTGCAGTTTCACCCGAATTATTCTAACCAGTTTAGAGCCGAGCATCAAGAATAAGACTTGATAGACCTAATGACAGTTTTAGCTAAATTATAATTGCGTATTTACACACATTGCCCCCAAATCTGGTCGTTTCCAGAACATACCCAACTCTCACACCCCCCTTGCTGAAAACATTTTTAACTCTCACCGTCTCCTCCTCATCGATGTCAACTTTGAACGTCTGCTGCTGTAAAGTCTTTAAAGTTATCAACATGTTGTCGGCTGAGTTTTACTCCCTGGTCTGGTTTAAATCGCGTCAATTCAACTTCCAAGAGTCTTCACTGTTTTTTTGTTGGCTCATTACAAACTGTCAGCTGCCATGACTTTTCGTTTTCTTCTTCTGCGGTGGACACTTGTGTCACTGCGCCCCCAGCGGCTGGACCACGAACAACACCCGGCTGCTTCTGTTGCTGACTTCACTCATTTGGAGCAAAGCTTTTCATAATGATTGTTTTTCCTGGATTAAAAGTCGCAAATACTCAATTGCAAAGATTTAGTTTTCAATCCTGGACAGAAATATAGACAAGTAAAAACACTGTCAACAATTCCAAAAGTTAAATTACTGGTTATAAATTACGGCAACAGTTTTTATAACTACAGATTCACAGCAGAAACAGAGCCCCAGGATCCATCCATCCATCCATCCATCCATCCATCCATCCATCCATCCATCCATCCATCCATCCATCCATCCATCCATCCATCCATCCATCCATCCATCCATCCATCCATCCATCCATCCATCCATCCATTTTCTGCCTCTTTTCCATGGTCAGGTCATGGAAGCAACATGTCCACGAAGGAAACCCAGACCTCCTTCTTCCTAGCGACACTCTTCAGCTCCTGCAGTACGTTCTGGCTCTGCCCCCGGGTCTCCTCCCAGATGGAGGCAGCCAGGAGGCGTCCTGAACAGATGTTCAAACCACCTCAGCTGATTCCTTTTGAAGTGGCTCTACTCCGAACTTTTCCCCCCTGATGACAAAGCTCCTCATCTGTTATCTAAGGCTGAACCACACCACCCTACGGTGGAAGGTTATGTTAGCTTCTTGTATCACGTTCCTTCAGTCATAATCCTCATGACCATAGGTGAGGGTGAGTTTTGGATAAACAACTGTACTTCTTCACAAGAATAAAACAGAGGCCCCAGCCCATCAATCCCGCTTCTTGCAGCCCTCACTTGTGAACAAGACTTCCAGCAACTCGAACTGCTCTGCTTGAGGCAAAGACCTACCCCCAAACTGGAAGGAGCATTCCACCTTTTCCCGGTTGGGAACCATGACCTCAGAATTAGGAGGAGCTGACTCTCATCCCAGCTGCTTCACACTCAGCTGCGAGTCGCCCCAGCGCACGCTGAAGGTCATGGCCTGAAGACACCAACAGAACCACATCATCTGTGAAAAGCAGGAGACGAGACCCTGAGGTTCACAATCCAATTGTTACCTAAAAGCTTATATATATATATATATATATATATATATATATATATATATATATATATTTTTTTTTTTTTTTGTTGGCGTTGCTCACTCTTTTCTCCTCAGACAAACTTCTGCCGATTCAGGAATTAATTTAGAAACTTAACAAAGAGTTTGAACTGGGAGGCCGTTCTGCTGGTCAGTTCAAGGTGCTGTCTTTGTCACATTTGTTTGAAACCTGATTAAATGTCGGTGGCGTGTCTGTAAATGTTCAAACTAATATCTTACAACTGAAGGGTCCACTTCTGATTCCTTTGAATACGTTTTCGCGAAATGTCATGATTTGCTACAGAAAACTAGTGATTGCAATTTTTGCTGCTTTCAAAAGGTTCTGCAATTGCAGATCCATACAGCTTTTAAGTTTAATCTTCTATCTGGCACTCAGCATTCAGAAATTGTCTGTCCCTTTTATAGCTATGCTGCCCAGCTTTGTCTCCGGCAGGACTGTTAAGCACTAAAGGTAATATTTTTGAGCTTGTCAAGGTTTCTTCTTCAAGCCCTTTCTTTGACATTTCTATACCTCTTCTGAACATATAAATCTGTCCATCCTTATCTCCCACTTCTCTCTCTGTCCTTCAGTTGCTCTTCATCCTTCTTGCTCGTCTTGCATCCCGAAGTCCTCCTCTGTCGCTGCACTCAGTTCCACCCCCTCCATCCAGACAGCACAAAAGGAGCAGTGCCCTCACTGGCCTTGGCCTGAGCATACACTCATCAGGCATTCCTTGTGTTGCTCCACTCAGCAGCAGCAGTGCTGTCCTCTTTTCCATCCCCTCTCCTTCACTCTGTGGCTGTGGCTCTTGCTCCCGTCTCCAGGGGTCGTTAGTCTGCCTCCTCTGAAGTGGTGAGCTGCTGAGATTACAGTGTGATCCCTGGTGACTTGGAGATATTTTTAAGAGATGATGTTAGACATGTGAAATAAAGATTCAGCTCCCTCTAAAACAGGCAGGCCAGGGACTGCAGAGGATGTGAAATTGAGGATTTCAGTCAAAAAAGACAATTCTAGCACACCAGCTAAATCTGGAAAAACATACAACCCCAATTCTGACAAAGTTGGTAAACAGAAACAGAATGCAGTGGTTTTTGGATCTTTATATTCACAATGGAACATTTGAACAATTGCACCATTTTTAGGAAAAAACAAGTTTATTTTTAATTTGATTGCACCAGCACATCTCAACAAAGCTGGGGCGTGGACATGTTTCCCCCTGTGAAGCATCCCATCTTCTTTTAACATCAGTCTGTCAACATGTAGGACCTGAGGAGAGCAGCTGCTGGAGGATTTAGAGGGGAACATTGTCCCATACTGGTCTGATAGAGGATTCTTGCTGTTGAACAGCCCTAGGTCTTCTTTAAAATATTTTTATTTTCATGATGTGTCAAATGTTTTCATTTGGTGATGTCTGGACTACAGGCAGGTCAGTTCAGCACCCGGACTCCTCTACTACAAAGTCATGCTGTTGTAACTGATGCAGTCTGTGGTTTAACATTGTCCTGCTGAAATATGCAAGACCTTCCCTGAAAAAGATATTGTCTGGATGGGAGCGTCGTTGTTCTAAAATCTGCATGTATATCTGCATTTTTGCAATGATGGTGCCTTTCCAGATGTGTAAGCTGCCCATACCAGATGCACTAATGCACCCCCATACCATCAGAGAGGCAGGTTATTGAGTTGTACGCTGATAACAGGGTGGATGGTTCCTCCCTTCTTTAGTCCCTGTGGTGTTTGTGGTTTGCAAAAAGAATTTAAAATTTCAATTTGTCTGATCACAGAGCAGTTTTTCTTTTTGCCCCAGTACATTTTTAAATGAACTTTGACCCAGAGGAGATGGTGACATTTCTGGATGGTGTTCCTATATGGCTTCTTCTCTGCACGATAGAGCTTTAACCTGCATTTGTGGATGGCAAGGTGATTTATGTTGACAGACAAGGATTTGTGGAAGTGTTCCTGAGCCCATGAAGTGATGTTCATCACGGAATCAGACCCGTATTTAATGCAGCCTGATGGCCAGAAGATCACAGGCATCCAATACTGACTTTAATCTTTCAGCTCAGTCTGTAATAAACTAGCTTTGGAAGACTACATCAGTTTATTGCATGCTTTCAATAAAGCATTTGTAAATTAGAGGTGTGATGTTCGAACGATCCAAATCTTTTGAACTCTTTAACAGAAACGAAGGGAGCCGAGTCACAGGCACTAAAAAGCCGTTCATTTTTTTTCACCCCTCCTTGTGTTTTTCTTCTCAAATGCACACACACAATCCTTCTTTACTGTCCCACTGAGACGAAGAACAGGCAACAAAAAGGAGCGCAGCAGTCGTGATAATTTGTGAACATGTGGTCAGGAGGGGAGGGGGGATTGCGAGCTTGACCAGTCACGTGGTACATACGCCACTACGCACGGCTGTGCATAATGACGTACAGACATACGTCGACTTATGTTGTACTACACCACTGACAGCACCATGTGACTCATCGTCCAAAAGAGCCAGTTTTTTCAACAGCTCTTTGAAAGTAACGGATCTGAAAGATACAAATCCTTTTAAAGAGCCATAAATCCCATTTCATCGGATCCTTCTTCTCTGTTTCAATCCCTGTAAATTAATTTCAGTCAGTGTTTTATTTCTTTGTTTGTTGTTTTTTTGTGGAGCCCACAAAAATAATCATGAAACCTTTCATAGTAAACCACTCTTCCACAATAAAATCTACAAATATAAAAGGATATAAAAAAATTAAGACTCAGCAACAGTCCAAACAGTGCGTTAATTGTGTGCATTGTGTGTACAGAAAACCTGGTGTCACACCGAACAGAGGGCTGACAGCAGTGCATTGGTCATATTACTGCTGGAAAGTGAAACACAGATGATGGAGCACATCTACTTCTCTTCGTGGTAACAGGAAGCAGACGACATCCAGCTGAAAGACGGGTTGGTTCGGTTTAATCGCTGACTCTGACTGCCTCCTGCTGGTTGTCGTGTGGCTTGTGACGATCGTCTGATGGCATACTCTGCAAACACTGGGGCAGCAGCACAAACAAAGAGTTAATTGTACACGAAGCGCTTTGAACACCAGCATTAGAAAAAAGGAGCAGAAATCTCACCCGAGCAGTGCAGCTTGACAGGTGGAAGACTGAGCTGTTTGGTGATGTCGGTGTTCTTTGTCTCCAAAGCTTCATCCAGCTGAAAAAAGAAGCACAAAGCTTCAGTAATCACTAAACGTTTTATGACAATTAGTCATGAGGAGAGGATAATATACCAAAAACATATTTTAATATACACAAAACTCTCTAAAGGTTGCAGACAGAAGTTTCTCCTTTCACCCACTGTGGTCGGAAGTTTTCAACTTGACATCAACAATCTTCCCCTGGTCATCAACCTAAATCTGTTCAAAGTTTTCTGTTTTTAATAAGGCATCAAAGGTGTTGAGAACAATTACACATATCCATTTATTTCTAACAAGTTCATTTTGATTATGTTTTATTCATGTTTATTAGGCAGCAACTCAGCTGGACATTTCAGCAGGATTGCAATTCAACTAGAAGCACCCAGAGAGCGCAAACCTCCGCCAAGGACACGGCGTGATTAAAAAAAAACGCAATCCAGGCCGTCATCTGGATCAGCACCGAAATTGAATCCCTTGGTTTGTGTGACAACTCCAACATTTCCTGAAAATTTCCTCCAAATCTGTTTATTAGTTTTGACCTGATCTTTGCTAACAGACAGACAAGCAAACCAACGGATACAACCGAGAACAAAAGGGTCACATGTAGGAGCAAAGACAAGTTTTTAACAAAAGGGATACCTGTGACCTTGACCTTTGACCCCATGGACCTCGAAATGGACAGATATCCTCTTTGAGCCATGAGGTGTCCAGCTGTGCAGTTTGACATTCCTACATTTCACCGTTACACGGTTAGAGGACAAGGTCAGCTGTGAGGTTGACCTTTGACTGGATCGCCACCAAGATTTTATCACTTGGACCTCGTGGCACGTTTGATGTTTCCTGGAAATTTAATTAAAATCTCTTCATAACTTTTTGAGTAACCTTGTGCAAAGACAGACAGATGCCAGCAAAAACGTAACTCCTTGGCGGAGGTAAATGTTTATTCTTCTGAAAATGTCAGCAGTTATTCAGCGTTCACATTACACTTTCATAGAAAGTCACTAATAGAAGGCCACTAATAATGCTAAACATGACGAGATCTTATCAGACGTAAGAATAGCTGCAGCGAAACCTGCCGTGTCCGACAGTGGAGATTTTCTGCTAAAAAAATCAATTTATAAGACTAAAATAAGAAGATAAATGACACTATTTATTATTATTCACATACACAACACCACTAACTGTGTGGTATCACCAGATACTTTGTTTTTTCTCCCCAGTCTGCCCATCCATACTGCCAAACAAATATAAATAAACAAACAACTCAACCCCTGTAGTGTAAACAGGCAACACGTTCACTTCTGTGTGAAAACACCGGATTCGAGTCCCGGCATGGGTGGGAAAAAAAATGTCAACATTTCAAGATTTTTCATTTGTCATTTCTCTTTATTATACAAGCACAACACAGAGGAATGTATCCTGAATGAAAAATAGTTGAGAAAACAACAAGAAAAGAATCGGTAATAATGATTTGGGTCACAGTAAGTTTAAATCAATGCTAAATACAAATAAAAGATTACATGTCTTGATTTAGCCAGTGTAAAAATTAACCATTAAAATAAAAAAGTGCGAGATCGCGGATGCAGAGGAGCGGAGCAGACGTGTTTCCGTGAGCTCTCGGTGGTGAACTCCAGTAGCTACTTTATCCTGAAATTCTCTCATGACTTCTGTTTATATATAAGTGTCAAGAACACTGGAGATATATATATATTTTTTTTTTTTCATATGGCAAGCTATAATTTTCGACAAGAAAAACGAAAGAAAACCACGGCTCAGACCTCCCGACTAGCTACAACCACAAAAAACATGGCGGACGGAGAAAAAGAGACAACGCTTTCCACGCTACTGCAGGCTATCCAGGAAACTAAGGACGAGCTCACAACACACATTGACAAGAAAACAACCGATATACAAGCAACCCTAACGAAAATAGAGACATCTTTATCTACATTGGCAGAGCAGGTCGAAGAGATTGAATCACGGGTGGGCGCAAATGAGGACGACATTAAAGAGGCGCGAGATCGCGTTGGAAAAATGGAAAAGCTGGTAACAGGCCTCAAAGACAAGATGGACGAACTGGAAAATCGCAGTAGGAGATCGAACATCAGAGTCTTAAACATACCGGAGCAAGCTGAAGGCCAAGACGCGGTAGGATTTCTGGAGAAGACTATACCTCAGATCCTTGGGGCCGAAAACTTCTCTTCGCCTATCATCCTGGAGAGAGCACACCGCATCGGTAAGAGATCCGACAGACCTCGCCCCATTATCGCTAAGCTCCTGAACTACAGAGATAAAGAAAAAATTCTCCGACTGGCCAGAAGCAAGGATGAGATGATGTTCCAGAATAAGAAAATTGCGTTCTACCCGGATTACAGCGCTGAGCTGCAACGTAGGAGAGATGCATTCCGAGACGTGAAACGGGCTCTGCGAGAAAAAGAGATGGAATATGCGCTGATTTACCCAGCTCAACTTCGCATAAAGCACATGGGATCTACTAAGTTTTTCTCTACTCCTGCCGAAGCTCAAAAATTTCTGACAGAACTGCCAAGTGAGTAAATTTCCAGTGGTTGAAATGACTGTGACTCTTATTATAATTGGACATTAATGAAAAGGATGGTGACTCACGTTTTTCAAGATATTAAGGATATTAAGGATTTTGTTGTTTTTGTTGTTGTTGCATGGATGACCCTTCAGTTCCTTGTGAGTCAACCTATTCTTGGATAAGCCATAATATGTTAGTGGTAAATTTTGGAGACATGTAGAATGTCATGAGTAGTGAATTTAACTAAGTTGCTGGAGCCACCAGAGATGTAAAGGTCGTTCAGGAGAATGTTCTACCCATCCTTACTCTGGTATGGGTTCTTTATGGGACAGAGTTCTGGGGGGAGGGGGGAGGTTTGTGTGTATATTTTGGGGAATGTACGATCTCTCAATGAAAACCAAAGGCTTACTTACACAAAAGTCCAAATTAACTACCAATGTAAATATGGTACATAATCAAGTACGTCCCAGATGGGAAACCGGAGCCGCCATTCTGGCCAGACATCTAAGCAAAGAGCTTAACCAATGGATCATTTAACATGTATTTCATGGAATATTAGGGGTATTAATTCGCCAATTAAAAGGAAGAAAATGCTGACATATTTAAAGAGGCAAAAAACAGATATTGCATTTATTCAAGAAAGTCATCTTACAGACATGGAACATTTAAAACTGCGTACAGATTGGGTGGGGGATGTTTTTTATTCATCTTATTCATCAAAAGCAAGAGGTGTTGCGCTACTTATAAGAAAGCACTTGAACTTTAAATTAAACTCACTTGAGAAGGATAAAAATGGCAGATTCCTACTGGTGGATTGTGAAATAAATAGAGAAAAAATCACACTGATAAATGTATATGGTCCAAATTATGACGACCCACTATTTTTTAATAATTTGATCATGAAACTGGCCACAATTAAAACCCAGTGCATTATAGGGGGAGACTTTAACTTGGTACTGGACCCAATTCTGGACCGATCATCTCCTAAAACAACTTCATTGTCAAAGGCTGCAGCAACATTAAAGCAGGGTATGATGGAATTAGGTATTACTGATGTATGGCGCAGCCAGCATGCACAGCAGAAAGACTTTTCCTATTTTTCAGCAACACATAATACACACTCTAGAATTGATATGTTCCTAATGTCTCAAGAGATGATTCCCAAAGTGACAATATGCTCCTATCTTGCAGCTACATTCTCGGACCATAACCCTATTAAACTTACCTGGATGATCGACAGTCGGCAGGCAACAGATTATAGGTGGAGATTTAAAAATTTCATGTTAAAGGATCCTGAATTTGTTGCATATATGACCAATAACATTGAAATATTTTTAGAAGCCAATAATAATACTTCAACGCATGCCAATATATGGGAGGCCCTCAAAGCCTTTATGAGAGGACATATTCTGTCATATAGCGCTCATAAGGTTAAAAAAAATAGAGAGACGCTGATTAAATTGGAAAGTGATATTAAAAAATTAGAGCAAGAGTATATTGATACAAAAAAGGAGGAACACCTTAATACATTAATTAAAACAAAAATGGAATATGATAATCTATGTACCAAAAAAGAAGAAGCAATCATGGCCAGAACTAGATATCACTATTATGAATTTGGAAATAAAACAAGCAAACTCTTGGCATGGCAAATTAGGAAGGAAAACGCAGAAAGGTTTATACAAACAATAGAAACTGATGATGATAGGGTTCTTGACAGTCCAACTATGATTAATGCAGAATTTAAACAGTTTTATGAAAAACTATATAGATCCGAGCAAGATAAAACAAATAATGAGGCAGAAAGATATATTGGAGGAATAACACTTCCCATGCTACAAGAACAGGACAAAGAATCACTTGAGGCAGATATATCAGAAGCAGAAGTATTTCGAGCTTTGAATTCTTTACAAAACAATAAGACTCCTGGGCCAGACGGATTTCCTGTCGAATATTATAAAACCTTTTCAAGACAATTGCTGACTCCTCTCACAAACATGATTAAAGAAGCTTTGGAAAATACAAAACTACCAGAATCATTGGAAACTGCAACAATTATTCTACTTCCAAAACCAGACAAGGATAAAAAGAAATGTGACTCGTATAGACCCCTCAGCCTCCTAAATGCTGACTATAAGATACTATCTAAATTAATTGCTCTTAGACTTGAGTATGTAATACCAAAATTGATACATGCTGATCAAACTGGATTCGTTAAAAATAGACATGGAGCAGATAATGTACGACGTCTGATCCATATAATGAACACAGCTCAAAAAAAACAAATTCCAATGTTAATAATCTCTATGGACGCCAACAAAGCATTTGATAGGATTGAACCAAATTTTCTACTTCAAACATTAGAAGCTATGGGCTTTGGAAAGAAATTTATTCAATATATTAAAACACTATTTAATAATCCAAAAGCCAATATACTAACCAATAATGTTCTATCTGCTACATTTTCCTTGTCAAGAGGTTGTAGGCAGGGCTGTCCCAGCTCCCCACTGCTCTTTGCGCTTGCAATTGAACCTCTAGCTGTTGCTATCCGATCCAACACTTCTGTAACTGGAATCAAATTTGGGGCAAACGATCATAAACTCTCATTATACGCAGATGACCTTTTGTTATATATAACCAATCCATACAGGTCAATCCCCCCTCTGTTAGAATGCCTTAAAGCATACAGTGCAGCCTCAGGATACAAATTAAATTACACTAAAAGTGAGATTCTGCCATTAAACATAGAGGATGATAATATTAAAACTCTTACTAACCCATTAAAATGGTGCAATAACGGCTTTAAATACCTGGGTGTCCAAGTGGGTAAATCGGAGGATTACATGTTTAAACAAAATTATACAAAGTTAATGGAAAAAACTAAACTTAACTTCCAAAGATTGATGGATCTGCCTCTATCGCTTATAGGCAGAATCAATACTATTAAAATGAATACTTTACCTAAATATTTATATCTGTTTCAATGCCTTCCAATAACTATTCCCAAAAAGGTTTTCAGAGAGCTTAACAAAATTATGAATTTCTTCATATGGCAAAAGAAGAACCCGAGGGTTAAGATAACCTCTCTACAGGCTCAGTACTCAAGGGGTGGATTGAATCTTCCAAATTTTAGTAATTATTACATCGCCTCGCAGTACAGACCTATTTGGATCTGGTTACATGCAGAAAAAAGCGAAGCCAGATGGATCTCAATAGAACAACATGAGATGAAGCATGTGCCCCTAAAGGATATTCCATTTATAGGCGATAGAAAAAGCCTGGCTTCACTGACTGACAACACAATAATTCTGAACACATTTACTGCCTGGCAGAAGTCTCACTCACTTTTAGATGTAAATATTAATTTCCTTAGAAGAACACCCTTGTGGGGCAACCCTAATCTTTCAAACCATATTGCTGATTCAACATTGCGGGGTTGGAGAAATAGGAAAATTCAAGTAGTAGCTGATCTGTATATTGATGATACGCTAGCTAACTTCCAACAATTGAGTAAGAAGTTTGATCTTCCTAAAAACAATTTTTTTAAATTCTTACAAATCAGAGATTGGATTAAAGAGAAGTCTAGTGAGACGTTTCCAGCAATCCCAGTTGAAACCTGCCTTGAATCATATTTATGTCACAAGCTAGACAGTTCAGCAAAAGGATTGACGTCCTCTATATACTGCATACTTAATGGAACGCTACAAATACATCAAGCGGCTAAAAAGCAAAAATGGGAAATGGAAATTGGATGTGTATATGAGGAAGAGGATTGGAGTCGATTATTAGAACAGTCACAAACCATGTTAATTTCTACAAAACATAGGCAAACTCAATTTAATATATTCCATAGGACATATTACACTCCGTATAGATTGAATAAAATGGACAAAAAAATTTCTTCCAAATGTCAGAGATGCAAGGTGACTGATGGGGACCTTCTGCATATGCTATGGCACTGCCCAATAATAGGAAACTTTTTGAAACACATGATAGATATCACATCAAAAATTGTGAAATATCAGATTGTACAAGAACCCAAGGTGTGGATTTTAGGAGATTTAACAACTATTAGAATAAATTATTATAAAAAATACTTTATTCTTCTTGCAAGCACAGCAGCCAAAAAATGTATTTTAAAAAATTGGAAATCTGAAAAATCGCCATCAATAAGACAATGGATTGATGAGTTGGTGTCTTACTGTAAACCGGAAAAGATACTTTATAATGTGAGAGGAAAGCAAGCAGCATTTGGGGCAATATGGGGCCCCTTCATGGAAATGTTATCATCTATGGATATGACGGGCCGGGATTCGGAATGACTCTTTTGGATTAGCTCAAACATAAGCGGGCAGTACTATGGTTGTGTAATCATGCTAATTGGACATGTACTATCCTGTAAGTGAGAGACGTAGGGGGTGGGGGGGTTTGAGACGGATGGGTGGGGGAGGAGGCAGGGGAGAAAATAATAATGACTGATTTATCGACATTTTAATAGGCATGACCAGTTGTGTTGAACAGTTGCCAGGTTATTTTGAAGTCTTGCTATTGTGTTTGTTTTTGTCACCCACAGTTGTTTTGAATATTGTACCAAAAATAACTGTTTGTCATGTATATAAAAATGAACAGAAATAAAGCTGTATAAAAAAAATAAATAAATAAATAAAAAAGTGCAGCGTACAGTGACACGAGGGTAGCAGCAGGAAGATGGTGAATGTGCAGAACATTAAAGGGATAGTTCGGTCAACTTTATAGTGATGTTCTGTGTAATAGTAAATACCTCATCAGTCAAAAAGTCTTTGTCCAGGCTTGGCTGACGACTGGCCAAACGAGGAATGTTGTTTTTAAATAATTTTTCATGCTTATGAAACAACTCTGAACAAGATCCTGGTGTGACAGAACGCTGCCTTAGTTAAATACAGGCCCTGACAGAAATGATGGAATTACCGCTCTCCGAGGATCCTCTTTCATTGTTTAATTCTATATTAAAAAAATAAATCACAGCTGGGATTTTTTTCACAATTCCAACCTTTTGGCATCAAGAAACAAACAGTCAGGAAGGGTTGCTATTCCGGCCGTCTCAAAGAAACACACAGACACCAATATTCAGTCAGAAAAGAGGGGGGTACAGCCCAACTGTTGATGATTTAATTAAGATAAAGCTGTTATTATGGTAACATATAGGACAAATGCAATTAGTCACAACAACAAGCTGCTTTGGTAGGGGAAAAAAAATGTCTGATAACAGCCTAATGTAAAATCAGCAACACTTAACGGCAACAGAAAGCCTAACATATGTCTTACCGACTTGTCACCAATTAAGCGGCTCCTCCAGCTGCAGTTTCTGATTCACAAAATGTATTTTTACACCTCCTTTTTTCTTGTCCCTGTTTCAACTTTTTGCTGCTTCCATCAAATTCAGAGCTACCTGATTTTCTTCCTAAAAGTTTCAACATTAGATGGGTTTCCTGTAATCTGTTGCGAATAAAAGGTGAATTTATGAAATTTGCAGATCGTTGCATTCTGGGGTTTTTTTTAATTTACATTTTACACAACGTCCCACCTCTGTTGAGATAAAGCGGGTGGCCTTAGCTGAGGGTGAAAGTGCTGCAGCATTTCCTGCACATGTGTTAGACGCTCAGAAACATGCACAGGCACACACTAGCATTTGTGGTTTTGGGTCAGCAGAGCTCTTGGAGGGGAGTGCAGGGAGAAACCGGAGAGGGTAGGAAGGGCGAGGGCCACTCAGATGCCTTTTCATTCCCATGCTATTTCCTGTGAACAAGGTGCAGGGCCTATTATTGGCTGTGACTGACTCTACAGATCAGTCTTTATGCATTCCGGGGAAAAAAAATGGCTAGTTAAAACTGCTGGGAGAGAACTTTTTCCACGTTTCCTCACAAACGCCAGGCTGCAGAAGCTGCGAACAGCTAAGCTGGTGGTCAGATGTGCCTCTTTTTGGGCAATTTCCCTGGAAGAGGGAAAAATCCAAGCGGCCGATTTTTTGGCAAAACACGGTTCACCAAAATTGGAACGCTGAATCAGCAGGGGAATCGTGATCCCGGCCACAGTCTGCACCAAATGGCGATCCATCTGTATTGCACAGAGCCTGCTGCAGCAACGAAAGTCAGCCATTTGCCCCCCCCCC
>NC_051443.1:14293042-14299883 GCF_001649575.2 Kryptolebias marmoratus
CCGGACAGGTGAAAGGGTCAGCCGAGCCGAGCTTCCTGTTGGAGAACAACCACTCAGTGATCCGGGAGGTGGTTTCATGAGATAACTGTCAGATACAGGTTTTGTTTAAACGAACATGTTGGTCAGAACAGACATGCCAGGAAAAGTTCATTTGCTTGATCCTTTTCAGGGTGGCAAGGAGCTGGTGCCTATTTCCAGGAATAATTGGGCAAGAGGTCAGATACACCTCCAACAGGTCACCCATCTGTCTCAAGGCCACCCAGTACATTAAAAGCCAAACAATCCTTAAAGAAATGCATATCGCCCACTGCCTTCCCACGCCAGAATTTCAACTAAGATCCTCTTATAGTGAGAAGACATGCAGCTAAAGCCACGCTTTGTGCATCAGCATGCAACTGATCGCATTAAAATTGCCTAAATATAAATATAAAAGGCTCAGGTTTTCACACGTCCACTCTTTATATGCCACATAATTTGGTTCAGTTCAAGCTTGCGAAGAGAATCAAAGTTTTTTTTTTTTTTTTACCAAAGCAAAACACACAGAACCACGACGAACTGTTATCTGATAACTTTATTATCAAGTTAAAAAAGACAAATGAATTACAATATTTACAGAATATCCAGAGATAAATGGAATAAAATTGTAAACAATCATTCTAGGCAACATCACAACCCACCATCAGGTAATCAAATTGATATAGGAAAAAAAGGCAAGAAGGAGAGCTTCTAGTTTCAAACTATGGAGACAACAGTCTGAAAAGAGAAATGCATCGGAAAACCCAACTAAACATATATACAAGTATCCAGTGTGTCTTCAGCAGGGGGTTCACTTTTGGTAAACTGGAAATTTTACAGTCTAGAGACTGCACACAGTGAAGGATTCATAGTCATCTCATTTAATAAAAAAAAGGAAAAACAAATGATCACAGAACAACAAACAATGTCGGGTTGACAGCTTTATCACCAGATTGTCCCGATTCCTCATCTGGTTTACACCGGGCTGGGCAACAAGCTGCCCCACAAAGCTTTTCTTTTTTTTTTCTTCTTCTTCTTCTTTATTTCTCTACAACAACTACGCTCAAAAAGTTGAACTTTAAGGGAGAAAAGAGATTCTGCAGAAATGAAAAAAACAAAACAAAAAACAAACAGCTTTTGTATTCAGCAACTGATTTGAAGGTATTTTGAGGACCGAGGAGCAGATACAGACGACCGTCTTCACCTTCTAGATAGATTACGGGGCGAACGCGCGGTTTAGTCGTGGACAAAAGACAGAAGGAGTGTTTGTTCTGGACGTGGATGTTCTGGATCTGGAGCACAAGCCCAGATGGCGCAGAAGCTCAGGAGGAGGAGTTCAGGTGAACGCTTCCAGAGGAACTATTGTCTGCACGTCTCTTCCTTCCAGCTGGTGTTTCCTCCGCGTTTAAAAACCCTGTTTGTCGTTTAGAGGAGTTTCCGCTTCCTCTCTCCGGTTCACTTTCAGTCTAAAAAACAAACAAACAAAAAAGGAAAAAAAAAAAAAAACTCAAAAGAAAACAAACCAAAACCAAAAAGAGACTTTTTTTTTTTTCAACCAGACATTGTACAACAACTATATTGGATTTGGGACTCAAAAAGGCCCTAAGGTTTAGTTTCATTATATATTTTGTCCTTAGAAATAAAATAAAAAAAGAACACCTAAAAGAAAAAATAATCCTTTCTGAAACACCACAGTTCAAACACTTAACGAGTAGTTTTTTGTTTTTTTGTTGTTTTTTTTTTTTCCTATACATGGCTGCGAAAACATGTAGTTGTCCTGGTTTTTTTATCTGTGGAACTATAATCCCGAAATGTCTGCAGTCCAAACCCAAATTTACCTTCTTCTTCTTCTTTTTTTTTTTAAATCAATAGTTCATTGCAAGAAAAACAATTACAGCAGCAAACACAGCAGGCTTAGTAAATGTTTTGGTACCGAGAACACAGTTCTATTACTGTAGTTGTGTCCTTCTACAAAAAAAAAAAAAAAAAAATTGATATCAGAGCTATCAGCCGTTTTATTTCAGATTGTTCGACATTTCGTAATGGTCTTCCTGGAGTTGGACAAAAAACAAAACAAAACAAATGGACTTAATTCACTTCTCATAAGGCTTTAGGGCGTTCAAGCAGCAACTTCCAACAAAATACAATCTCCGCTTATTTTTACCGTCAACAATAAGATCACTTATCGTGGCGGAACATAAAGAGAAGCACACAAAATGCGAACTATGACACGTCTGCCAACACAGAATGAGAATCCCCCCCCCCCTAAAATTCAGTCATATCTGCGCATGAAGAAAAGGCTTCAGACTCTCTGCGTACACTTGTCTTTTCAGCGGATTCCTTCGCAGCGAGACTGCAAATCAGAGCAGATCATGGCTTCGGTCGCAACTTCATAAGCAGGTGTCTCGAGTTTAAGCTCGTTTAAATTCCAGCAGTGCCGGAGAAATGTAATAATCGCCGCAACGGACTGCCGAAAGGCGAGTCAAATTGGCTCCAAACACACCCGGCATTGCCATAAATTGAATTTATTGTCTAAATAATGTGAAGACATGCTCATAAAAAAAGAAATCCAGAGCTGCATTTCTTTCCATAAACACCACCTGTCTTTAGAAAAAAAAAAAAACAGAGATGCCACCTAAATGTAAGAAGCATAACCACCAAAGGTCCATTCCATCCGACTGATCGGACTCCAGCAGGTACAAAACAATATTTAAGCCTTCACAGCATTACACTGTTCTGACACACATTTACACTTTGCACTTATAACAAACATATACTGAGTTAGACTTCAACTAGGGCTGCCCGATATAAAGAAAACATCCATTTGTGATCACATCCACGATGTTTTATTATCTCTGACTCGATCATCTAAATAATAAGAACACCTATTCCAGTCCAGGTTGTCCTTTGCAACATCCATACGAGTTCCTGCGCTTCATCTCCTAGTTGATTCCTATCTGTGACTGAAACCCCTCTAAGTGTGGATTTCTTCAAAACATTTTGCCTTTCTTGAAGAAAAAAACAACAAAACAAAACAAAAAAAGAAGTGAAATTATATTATATTAGAATATTAGAGGAGCTGCATTGTAAGGCACTGGTTTCCAAACGTAACCGCGGCGGTCTGAACGTAGTGAGGCACAACCCGGCGGCCCCCGTCCCCCGCGTCCGAGCTCACGCACCAGGAGGCTCGCGCTGCCCCGACGCACCCAGCCACACGTTTCGCACTGAAAAGACAAGTGTAACGCTGATCAGAGGCCGTCCAGGACGTGGATGAGCTCACGGCACGTTAAACACGTCTTCTGTTGGATCATATTGACAAGATGAAATTAGTTTTTCCTCCTTTTTTGTTTTTGTAAATCAGTGAACGGGACGACAACAGAAGAACACGTAAAAAAAAAAAAAAAAAAAAAAAGAACCAGGCGTCACAAGTTTGAAGGCTTATACTCAGTATAATATTAAGGAACGTAGGATGTAGCAATTTGCTACAGAAACTCGGGGCAAACGTTCAAAATCTCTACAAATGAAGAAAAAAAACGGTATTTGGGATTTCACTAAAATAGATAAGGTGCTAATCTTTGAGGAACATCTGAACACAAGATGGGAAAAGAAAAAAAAAAAAAAGGTCCCAAATTTCACCAAGAAGTAAGAACAGGCAGCTCTTTAGTGGGTCATTGTTGCTTTTACACGTTTGTTTGTTTGTTTATTTTGGGAAAATTCACAGAAACCCTGTTGTGGGTGAGCAGAGGGGAGGACGGGGGGGATTACAGTAAAAGGTGCTCGAAATAATAAAACGCTGAATTAATTTATCACTTTGGACAACAGTCCTCATAAATAGCTTAGTTTATCAAGGTGGTATTTTATTTTATTTTTTTTTTTTTTACTGTAGATTTGACCAGAATGTCAGCAATAAAGAGTTCTGTTCACTATTGGTTACCAATATATTAAAATCTGTCCGAGGGGACCGCCCATGAGCTCGACCTATGCAGCACAACCTAATACTTATATATGTAACACCTAAAATGTACTAATGCACCAACTGATAAAAAAGAAAAAGTCACTTTTCTTTAAGTTTTAGCCGCTTTGCTTCCTTTGATTTGTTTGATTTTTTTTCCTTTACGGTCACTCTCAGCTCTGACATTTCCCAGCGCGGCGGCAGCGTCCCGAGGGAGGCCACGGCCGCTTCAGCCAGACTCTTGATCCTTTTTGGTGTGAAGCGTGTCTTTGTCGTCCGCGTGCTGGCTCTGAGCCGTCAGCGAGAGATCGGCGGCGCTCTCGTCCTCCTTGCCGTCGCCGGCCAGGTCCAGCTTGGAGTCTGCGAGCGCGGACGAGCCGGCGGAGGATGAGGCCGAGGCGTCCGCTGTCGAGGAGGAGCTGGCGTCCAGGCGGCTGTTGTTGACCACCCTGCGGATGAAGCAGGGGAAAAACGTGAACAAATACAGGACTAATCTCATGATGTAGGGAAGCACTGAGCGTCTTAAAATCAGCTGATCTCCAGCTTATATTGTTTTTTTCCCCCAGATCTATGAACTTAAGTGGCTAATTTGTTCTAGCAGCAGCACATTTTAAGTGAAGGAGACCTCATGTTAGCATCTGTAAGGTGTTTCAAAATAAAAGTCAGGGAGGTTTAAAAAGGGCTACTGAACTGAAACATGGATTTTCTACAGAGGTAAGGGATTTTACTGCTCGGTACCATATCAGCTGAGCTTTCCATTAAAGCCCCACTTAAACCTGCTGACTTTGTGACACCTTTAATTTGCAACCAGGGAATAAATGTAAACAAAAACAGTTTTGATCATTAGGATGTAGTTTGGCCTGCATATTCTTACACTAAAATGAATGAGTGATTCACTAATTTAACACGTCTAAAAAGGTTTTACCCACACATATTATGTTTCATACTGACAGGAAACTGAGCTCTTACAGAAAATTACATATTGCCCTGATGTATTTCTATGATTTGAGGTGAAAAAACTGTAAAAGTAACTATACTCATGAAGGAAATTTAGTTTAATTATTTTATTAGATGGGTGTGATCAGTACAAATACCTCTGTCCAAGACGTTTCAGGATAAAATTTGTAGATTTTTTTATTTTTTAGTTTAACTACAAACGCAGTCAGATTTTCAACTCAACCAGAAAGAAATTGGAACTGATGAAAAAAGTACTAACATGCCGTGTCGAAGGACGTGCCGCTCCCATTCGAGGCTGTTGGTAAAGCAGCGGCCGCAGAACTCGCAGGGAAGCCGCTTCTCCGTGCTGCTCGGCCCAGAGCCAGTGCTGCTGGGAGACGCAAGGACCTCTGGGAAACGGAGTTCAGACAACAAATCAAACTCAGCCTCCAGATAATGCAGTTCAGACTCTCTCTCTTAGAACAATAAAAACAAGCAAACAAAACTAGATCTTTCTTTGCAGACCAGGACCTGCAGACAAGCCACGCTTATTAGGAGGACACCTTTAACACCTCCCAGTTTGATTCTCAGTTTTATCACTTTTTTTTCCTGGGTATTTAAACTCAGCGATTGCATTAGGTAAAGTTTAAAACAGTAAATATCTTTTTAGGATGAAGGAATCAGTTCAGTCAAAACAAACTTTCTGTAACTGGATTTGAACTGGAATCACTGCCTGTTTTCCTGCACCTTTATACTAATTTAGTTATTAAATATTGTTGAACCGAACAGATTTTTAAATCCCCATAAAGTCACATGGTGACACAGTGGAGACTTTGAGTCTGCTTCATGTTTGAAGTAAGTTTGTGAGCTTAAGTATAATGTTTCCGCTGCTAAGTAAAATAACTTTAGGGCTTTTTATTCGGATTAATTTAACTCGTGAGCCTTTTTATTTTGCATCGCAAATTCTAAAACTCAATAAAATGACATTTATTCTGTGGTTCAGTTTTGTTTAGGTAAATTATTCCTTGGTGTGTGTTTGCATACCCTGTTGGGCAGGCTTTTCCATCAGCACCTCCTTGACTTCCTCCTCCTCTCCCTCCTCCTCCTCCTCTTCCTGCTCTTCTTCTTCCTCCATCTCCCTCTCCTCCTCTTTGATGTCCTCCTCCATGTCTTTACCGTCCATCTCTCCCTGGTCGTCCTCCAGGTTCTCGAGGATCTCCATCCCTTCATCGTCGTCCTCCAGCTCCTCCTCTTCCTCGTCGTCACCATCGTCGTCGTCGTCCTCCTCCTCTAGAGTGGCTTGTCCATCCACAACCATCTCCATCATTTCCCTGTCCTCTTCTTCATCTGTGCTGCTCTCTTGCTCCTGAATCATCTCCAGCTGGTCCAGGTTGACCCGGCCCATCAGCTCAAAGTTACGGATCACCTGATTAGAAACAGGAAGTGGTTTTCAGCTTTAGGGTTTTGATAAATACTTTAAAGCCTTCAGCACCCTCATAAACAGTCACAGCACCTTCGAGTCATTCAGAGAGTGAGCTAACGAGGCTGCAAATGATTTAACAAACTTTTTTTTGTTTGCTTTTTTTTTCTGTAAATCTCTCCAAGATGTCTTTTTGGTGAACTGGCATTATTGAGGGGAACTGAAAAAAGGACAACTTGAATCAAAAGAACTAAAGAGTTACCGACAATAATCTGAATCATCGTACTTTATGAAAAAAGGAAAAAATGGTGGAGCCGTCCCGCCTTCTGTACCGTATCAGAAATGATCACAGGGGGTCAGAAATAACTCCTCCAACAATCCACAACATACAGGTGCTGGTCATAAAATTAGAATATCATGAAAAAGTAGATTGATTTCAGTAATTCCATTTAAAAAGTGAAACTTGTATATTATATTCATACATTACATACAAACTCATATATTTCAAATGTTTATTT
>NC_051443.1:14301194-14333256 GCF_001649575.2 Kryptolebias marmoratus
GTAATCATCAAAATTAAACGAAATAAACATTTGAAATATATGAGTTTGTATGTAATGTATGAATATAATATACAAGTTTCACTTTTTAAATGGAATTACTGAAATCAATCTACTTTTTCATGATATTCTAATTTTATGACCAGCACCTGTATTCCCTTTACCTCTCTGCCTCATCCGGGAGAAAAAAAAATGCTATCTTGCGCTTCATTTTAACCGGAACCTGTATATTCTTTCAAATAACAGCAGCTTCACGTCTAAAACTTTGTCAGTGAAAAGTCCAAAGGTAGCAGCTCTTATTTCCGTAAGGCGGATTGATCTGTTAGTGCTCGGAGTGTGACCTTTAACTGCTACCACATCCAACTTTAGGTCAATATCTGTTAAACCGATGGAGTTGTAGCCGTTTCTGTATTTGCTAAGGTTGTTAAAAAACTTGAAATGTGTTGGCTCCAGTGCTAGACTAACATTCAGTGATTACTTCTAAGGGTTTTCTTAAAAATCCGCCCACCATTTCGCCTGATATTTTTGCAAACAGAGCCACAAACAAAATTACAATAAAGAGTTGTAACAGAGTTGCAAGAACAGAATGTTATGTTAGGAAATCTGAACGTTTACTACAAATATCAGATAGAATATTTATATATAAAGGCTTAGCAAAAGCCGTTATCAGAGCTGTTCAAAAATGTGATGTTTGCTTTCTGAAAAGTTCCAGAAATGTGTGGATCTATTGCTGAATTTCTTCCTACTGGATCCTTAACTCTTTAAAAAATATATATCAAAACCCTCCTTCACAACACAAGATTATAAACCAAAATGCAAACTGGGCTTTCAAACATCTGTTCCTTTGATGGCTAACAGATGGATTTATGTTTTTCACAGTGAAGTAGCTGAATAATTAAATAAATTAACTTTTTTTTTAAAAAAAAAAAGATGATGTTACAGCCATAAGATCTTACGGTATCATTGCTTTTGCTAATCAAATCCGACTCTGCTCTTAAAACGGACGATCCTACGTTAAACAGGACAAACATGGCTGTATAAAAGTCCATCGACTGACTTTGTGCTCGAGGCGCAGGTGCTCCTCCAGCTGGCTCCGGCGGCTGCTGTCGTAGTAGCAGAGCTGGCACTGGTAGGGCTTGATCTCGTCGTGCTTCTGCAGGTGGAGCTGCAGCGCGTGGTCGCTGGAGCACGTGAACGTGCATTTGTGGCACCGGAACACCAGGCCCTCGAGGTGGCGGGATAGCTTGGAGCGGCTGACCTCCAGAGGAGCCACGCGCTCTTCTGGACGGAAGGAGCAGCAAAAGCAAAGTGGATTAAATAGAGGAAGAAAAAAGAAAAAAAAAAGAAGGAGTCAGATGCTAAAATGGCTGCAGGGCCGACTTTAAAACACAACAGATGCAAATGCTCTGCTGTGCAGAAAAGCCAGGCGGAGCGCATTAACTTCCTGGAGTCTTGACGTCACCGTGGCGTTGCCAGGCGACCAGGAGGAGACTCCAGGTCAACAAAAAGTGCCAAAGTAGCAGTTTCCCATGTTTCCAGCCTCCATGTTTATGTTGATGGTCGAGTTTTCTGCATTCATGAGGGGAGCCTAAATATTAGGAATGATTTTAAATGAAACGCAGCCCACCCATCTGTTATGATTTTAATAACAAAAATACACTTTATTGCCAAAAGTATTCCCTCACCCATCCAAATCCTTGAATTCAGGTGATCCAATCACCTCCAAGGTCACAGGTGTATAAAGTCAAGCAGCTAGGCATGCAGGCTGCTTCTACAAACATTAGTGAAAGAATGGGTCACTCTCAGGGGCTCAGTGAATTCCAGCGTGGTGCAGTGATAGGATGCTATCTGTGCAATAAGTCCAGTCGTGAAAGTTACGCACTACTAAATATTCCACAGTCAACTGTTAGTGGTTAATATAACAAAGTGGAAGCAATTTGGAACAACAGCAACTCTGCCACAAAGCTGAGGCGTGTAGTCCACAGAGGTCACCGGCGTTCTGCAGAGTCAGTAACTACAGACTAAGTGCGATGCAAAGCGTTGGATGCAGGGGTGTAAAGCACATCACAGTGGAGACATGTCCTCTGCAGGGACGAATCATGCCTCTCTGTCTGGGAATCCTATAGACGAGCCTGGGTTTGGCTGCTGCCAGGAGAACGGTTCTTGTCTGACTGCATTGTGCCGAGTGTAAAGTTTGGTGGAGGGAGAATCATGGTATGGGGTTATTTTTGAGGAGTTGGGCTCGGCTTCTTAGTTCCAGTGAAAGGAACTCTTAATGCTTCAGCGTACCAAGACATTGTGGACAATTTCCTGCTCCCAACTTTAAGGGAACAGTTTGGGTTGCCCCCTTCCTGTTCACCAGGGCACAAAGCAAGGTCCATAAAGACATGGATGTGGAAGAACTTGACTGGTCTGCACAGAATCCTGACCTCAACCTGACAGAACACCTTTGGGATGAATCAGAGCAGAGACTGTGAGCCAGGCCTTCTGTCCAACATCAGTGTCTGAACTCACAGATGGGCTTCTGGAGGAACGGTCAAAAATTCCCATAAACACTCCTAAACCTGTGGAAAAAATCTTCCCAGAAGAGTTGAAGCTGTCATAGCAGCAAAGAGTGGGCCAACATCATATTAAACCTTATTGATTAAGAATGGGATGGCACTCAAGTTCATATGCATGTGATGGGAGGCGAGCGACTACTTTGGCAATATAGTGATAGTTTTTCTAAAATAAAAGACAAACAAAAGCTGTAAATGTAGAAACTTTGTGAAAGAAGAATTTAAGGCAGAGATGCTGCCCTGGATAGCGTCAGGTTTCATTTTGTTTCTGTAGTTTTAAGAAACCCTAAATCTACACACTTGCTGTATAGTCCTACGAAATAAAACAACTAAATTTAACGTAAAGAACACTTTCCCATCAAAAAACTTAAACTGATTCTGCACAGACACGAAATTCTGCATTAGTCACGAAGCGTACCTCTGTGCAGAACGATGTGGTCGATCATGTTGCTCGTGTGTTTGGTGTGGTAGAGGCAGAGGGGGCAGCGCAGGTCTTTGGAGATCTCCTCGGGCGCGTTGTTGTTGTGACCCGCCTCCACGTGCATGGAGAAGTTAATCCTGAGACAGAATAAAAGACGTCCCGTTTAGCATTTCATTCGGAACACGGCAAAGCGCAGCACACACGACAGTCGCGCCCCTCACTTGTTGCACGTGAAGAAGGCGCAGTCCTTGCACTTGAAGAGCTTCTTGCCGCCGTGGCGGTCCCGGTAGTGCCGGCGCAGGCTCTGCATGTATCCGGAGCTGAATTCGCAGAACTCGCACGTGAGGACGACCTCCGGGCGGCCGTCGCACCCGGTGAAGCCGCCGAGCTTGGAGATGGAAGACATTTGGCTGCGGGCAGCCAGCTTGTAGTGACTGAGCTGCTGACGCACGTCCGCTGGCTCCAGATACGACGGGTCTGGGAGAAGAGCGGAGGAGAAAACAAGAGAAACAGCGAGTGTTACCACAGCTTCACCTGTGCAAACCACAGCTTTACCACGTTCAAAATGTAGCATCAGCTTGTGATCGGCATTGTACACAGTGTGTGAAGACTTCATTTTTATCACCCACTGCTGTGAGAGGCGAGCAACAATGTACAGTAATTGCTTGCGTCTGTTTGGGGGTCTGTTAGATGAACAACTAGACGGATTCGGATGAATCATTAGATGGCTGCGACAGCTAACTGCCCACAGAAAACAAAAAAATGACTTTATGTTAATCAGTTCAACAGGTATTGAGCTAAAGTTTGATGTGGTAGTAACTGAGCATCATCTCTACTATATACTCCTGCTGGATCCTGAGCATGGCAGATTTGATGGAATTAAAAAAAAATCTCCTTTTTACAAAAGTCTTTCTAGACTGATTGATTTTTTTTTTATTATTATTGACTGCATTAGATGTCTGGCAGTATCTTTGTAAAAAAAAAAAAAACAGTTCAAAAACAGACCAAATCGAAGCAGGGCCTCGTGTTGCTTTCGAAACACGCCGTCATGGCCTCCTCCTCCTCCTCCTCCTCCTCCTCCTACTCCTCCTCCAAACCTCGAAGCTGTTCTGCCAGACTCCTCTCTGGTGGCTGGGAGTGCACCAAACCCATTCAGGAGATCGGTCTGAGCCAACCTTTGCACCCTTAGATGGTGCATCATCGGGGCAAAGGTCGCCATCAGGAGCGACGCGAAAGGTCTGGACGCGCAGCGCTCGGATCAGCCGTGGCGTTCAGACAGTTGCTGATTGGACTCGAGGAGCTTGAAGTGCGCAAAACAACAACTTAAAACACAGTGGCCGCCACTGTTTTGAAGTGCTGGCATCACCAGTCTACTAGAAGAAAGTGAGATTTATCAGAGCAGTTTGGAGGCGGAGGCGGCGTTTCCCGCAGACTCAGAACTCTGTTATGGCTGACAGGCAGCAAATCTGACATCGTCGCCCGCTGTCGCAGGCTTAAATGTCCCACATGATGGGCATTCTGAGCTTTTTGTATTTTACCGAGCAACACAGTCAGAAACCCTCTGACTTCTTTTCTCTTGTTCCCTGGAAGGTTTTTATGTCTATATTGGGTCAATTGGGGCATTTTTTTTCCTCCATTTGGATGTTTGACAGAACCATTTATTGATCCCCCCCAAAAAATTGCATTTTTACTGGTTCCAATACGACTGACTGCATGTATGGGAAGGAAGAAACGCCCCCCTCCCTCCTCGCTTGTACAGAAGTCTCAGTGTGGCTGCCTTCACTCGCGCCCTCCCCAATCCCTCTCTCATGAGTCTGTCATATTAGTGATCGAGCTCATATTCTCGCCCTACTTTGAGCCTCCGACACATTAATAAATAAACCCAAGTGACACTAATAGAATATGTATCCATGTGAAAAACGCCTCGGTCAGCACTCCCGAGTTGAAGGAGGCGCGCAGAGAAAGAAAAAGAAAACTCTTTTTAACTTGTAATTTTTGAAATTCTTAAGATCCAATTCCGGATTTTTTTTTTACCCACTTTTTTGCAGAAGAGGCAGAGAAATTTGCAAACAATGCTTCAGCTGATTCATGCTTTTAATATCCTCTGAGTGTTGTGCTGATTTATAGAGCCAAGACCCCGACAGACAGACAGACAGACAGACGGAGAATTCTGCAGTTAGGTGGTGAGATTTCTCCTTAAAACTTGTTCAGTGCTCTGCATGAATAGGAGGGCCATCCATGCATTAGAAGAGGAGATAGATGCCTCTCTGAGTGCTTGTCAACCGGTGGTCCCCGGGACATTTCCGGCCCACGTGCTCGTTCCGTCCGGTCGCAAATTATTTAAGCATAAATTGCGCAAACAAGACGAGACAAATCAGCTGAAGCCCTGCTCAGAAGAGGTTAATGACAGCAGTGCATTAGCCAATCAGAGCAGAGTTGCCACAGTAGAAAATGTTGGAAAGCTCCAAATATCCTTGATTTTAACAGGCCGTGCTTATTTATTCCTAATCTGAGCTAATTACAGATATTTATTCATCTTTGACTGAGCAAAGATATCTACAAAACGTCCACTTTTCAAATTTACCCTGGTTTTAGTGTCGATTAGACTTTTTAATTAAAAATGCTCACCGGGTTTTCGAATTTCAAACGCTCGTATTTGTTCCTTAAATTTATTTTGCATCATCTTATTTAGCGTTTATCACGGGATTCACAGTTACACGACACTCTTCATCAAAAATAAAAACTCAAAATGGCACGAGCAAATGGCATCCATTTAAGAATAAACTAAAGAATGTCAATAATTACTGCCCTCTACACTGGATGTTTCGATAAACCCTGGTCCTGCAGCTAAGTTCGGTGATGACCTCTGCTCCAGACTGAAGAGACGTGTTGACATTGCTGTTTTGCTTCATGTCTGACTTGGAGGAACTGGGGTTTAAACTCTTCCAGGTCACTTTTCAGAAAGTCTAGGTCAACGCTGGTGTAAGTGAAAAGGCTACCAAAAGGTAATGTTCACGACCAAGAAAAACAAAACAAAAATCAACTGCTTCAGTGTGAATTTTAGGTGTTCGGCTGCAGGTAGCAGGTTTGGCACAACGGGGAGACATTCAATCTGTCAGCTCTGCTCTCTCTCTCTCTCTCTCTGTCTCAGAGCTTCATTTGTCTTGGTGGTGCACAGCTGACAGCGGCGGATGGCGCGCTGAGGAAATCTGCCCAGCTTCAGCTCCGGGGAAGATTCCACAGCTCCAGCAGCAAGGTGACAGCTGCTGCCAAAAAATAAAAAAAAAGAGTCTGCAAGCTAAAGCCACTAACACGCCCCCTAAAAAACACCTAAAACACGACATCGCGTCAGCTTACAGCAGAGGTGCCCCTCAGACTGAACACATTCTGCAAAAAGGAAAAAAGTGTCAAAGTCGGCGCCGATGTCTTAGGTGAGCCAATATCTGAAAGGATCCCATTCATTTTGGGAGTACAAATGTGGCTATTATATTTCAACTGCCCACACATTTACAGGTTTTAAATGAAAGCTGGTGTGTTTGTAGTAAATATAGAACTTCATATATAAGTTTAGTCACAGATTTAAATAATACACTTAGATGTGTACGTTTTTGTAGTGAAAATTATTACAAATTTAGCTTCAAAATATTTCAAAATCAAGCCTTTTTCAAAAGCAAACACGCAGCGAGTCACCCATCGTTTTGTATATTTATAAAACCTAATACCTTTATGATGATGACATTTGACAGTTTTGAATATTAAGCCAATTTGCTTTCAAGCTGGGTGTAAAAAAACAACTTATACCCTTTAGATTGTTGTAAATCTAACACATAATACAAGCAGTCAGGTAAAAATACTTCCTTGCAAATAAAAGTTTTCATAGTTCAGTAAAAAGTTAATTAGTATCAACAGATTGAAGTAGTTTTAAAACATAACAGATGCATTAGCAGCATTTTTTCTTAAATAGAGCTTATTTAAAAGAACTGAGGGTTGGTGAACTAAAGGAGCACAAAGTGATACAAGAAGCTTTTTTTTTGTTTTGTTTCTGGGCTGAATGAGGCACGAGATAATTTGATACCACTTCAAAATAAGGGTACCCCTAAAAATCTTCTATAAATAGTTCAATTTGTATCTGTTTACAAACCTATATATAAAGCATTATTAAATAATTTATAAAAGATACCCTTATAGTAAAGCAGCATCCATAATTTGACCGCTAATGAAACTTTAAAGGGTTTGTAAACATTGCCGCAGAAGAGTTGGCGACTCTGATGAAACGCAGCGTGGTCCAGCTTTTCATCGCAGTGGTGAAATCGTGACTTACGTAAAACGTTCACGGCAAACAAAGCTGCCAAAGACCCAGGCGAGCGCTTACCGTCCGGGGCCAGGTGGGCGTGCTCGGCGCTGGCGGCCGCTCGGGGGGCCCTGATGGCGGCCTGTGTCGCCGCCCGCAGCTTGTGGAGGGTCAAGGCCTCGCCGTGGTCCCTCAGGGAGTGCTCCTTCAGCTGGCTGATGGTCATGGTGGAGAACGGGCACGACAGGCACCTGTACGTGTGCTGCTCACCTGAAGGAGAATTTCAAAACAAAAAAAGGGGCGAGACGGACGTCAGTTGACTGTTGCAGATGGAAACTGCAGAACTAGTTTGGTGAGCCATTCGCTGATTTGAATCTTTTTTTTCCCTCTGGTAAGAACATCTTGTTCAGAGCATGACATCTTCATGTACTGATGACAAATGGGAGGCTGCTGGATACAGCTGTAAGGTCTGACTGAGAGTATCTGTGTGTGTGTGTGTGTGTGTTCTGGAGTTACCTGTGTGAGCCTTGTGCAGGTGGCTCTTCAAGCGACTCAGGTAGGCGGATTTAAAGGGACAGAGCTTGCACTTGAAGGGCTTGTGGTGACCGTGGTGGGACTGCACGTGCCTGTCCAGGCTGCAACGACACGAAACACGACAAAGGTTGAAGGCCGTACTGCCATGCAGGCTTTCGCGCCAGAGCATCAAAGTAAGAAGAAATGATGGTGTGTGTTGCGCGAACGTCAACAATAACAATACGCGATCTCATCGTGGGACATCACGCTCAGAGTATGTGTTTTGGGTGACTCTCAGCTACTACTACCTCAAATTACAGCCTAATATCTGTAAAACTGACTGAGTTAAAGCCATTTTTGTGTTAGCATATGTCAATTAGCTGTGGCAGCCATCTTGAATCGGACTGACTCCAAAAGTGAATCAGCTGTAGATGTACATCCAGGGAATAATTCCTGAAAGTTTCATTAAAATCCGTCAAGTGGTTCATGAGATATTTAGCTAACAGACAAACAGAGCTGACTCTAACAGGTAACGATACAGTTTTGAGCAAATATTTCACTCAATGAGTAGCACTTGGACTGTGACTCATTGCTACGACCAAGCCAAATTTTAGATCAGTATCTTTAAAAACTGACTGAATTATAGCCACTATTGTCTCTTTATAGATCAGTTGGCTGTGGCGGCCATCTTGATTTGGAGTGGCTCCAAATGTTAATCAGTTGTAGAGGCACATCCAATGATAAATCCCTGAAAATTTCATTCAGCTCTGCCCAGTGGTTTATGAGATATTTCGCTAACAGACAGATATGGGCAAAAGCATTGGACTTTTGGCAGCGGGCATTTAAAAAAAAAAAAGAGGGGATGAGATAAGAGGATAAAAAGAGCCCCCCCCACCCCCCCTTCAAAAACAAAAAAAAGTGTTTATCTAAGTTAAAAACAGGCATCCACACATTTCCTATGAATGCATAACGAGGAGCAATAGCGTGAACTCATCTACCCACAATCCCCTGCAGGGAACAAGTGTGTTCGTGCCTGCAGGGACGTTGGCTGTGTTTTTAATGCCAGCCTCCGAGGTGACATGGGGAGTGCTGCTTCTTTCTGGGTCAGGGCACATACAGTACAGAGGGATTACACCTGGGAGCTCAGAGGAGATGAGGATTTCTCTCTCTTTCCACCGCACCGCTCCCCGTGTCGCCGCGGCGGATAGAAACGAATCACACGACCAAAAAAAGAAAGAAAAAAAAAAAACGCTCCGTCTGGTCCTCGCTGTTTGTCTTTCTCTCCTGGCGGGCAGGAAACCTCCGAGAAGATTGAAGATTTGGGGGGTGGTGATGGTGGTGGTGGTGGTGGTGGGGGGGGATTGAGATCATGTAAACAGGACGAGGTGTTAAACGGAGCTCGGGACAAAACGAGATCAAACAGCCAGGTGAGCCGAGGAACAGATGGAGGCGCCGGCGCGATTACGGACGTTCAAAACCGAGCGTCAAAATGGGGGGGGGCGGGGCTAAGTTTGGGTGGTCTCGTCTGTTTTAATCGCCTGCTGCTGAAGGCAAAGGGGGGAAGACTGTGTTCAGTTGTCTGTCTAAATATCTGATGAACAACTGGATGAAACGCTCTAAACGTAATTACTGGATGTACATCTGCGACAGATAGCCTTTTGGAGTCGACCCCCGTTCAAGATGGCCGCCACAGCTAAGCAAGCTCAGAAAGCAGAAAAATGCCTCTAACCGAGTCAATTTTACAGCTACGGCGCTAAAATTTGGCGCGGTGGTAGCTGCGATTCATTCCTACCTTACGCTCCAAGCCCTAAATGATTACACAATATCTGATTTTAAAAGTTTGCCGTTAACTGTTGGAGTCAGCTTTGTCTGTCTGTTAGCAAAATATCTCACTAACCACTGGACAGATTTTAATAAAACTCTCAGAAAGTAAGCATTGGATATATGTCAACAGCTGATTGACTTTTGGAGTCAACCCGTTTCAAGATGGTCGCCACAGCCCGCTGACCTTTGGAGACACAAAGAAGGCTGTAGCTCAGCCAACTTTACAGATATTGAGCTAGAATTTTGTGTGGTAGTAGGAAAGCTAACAAATCTAACAAATCTCACATCAGATTAAATTCAGATGACTAATAAACAGTTATGGCTTCGTCTCAGTCTCTGGCATGAAGGGTGGTGGGCGATATTCATTCCTTCAAAACTGCCAGGCCTTTAAACGAAGTGAACACAATTAAACAAAGCTGCAGCTGTAAATACATCAGGAGTGAGTGGACGGGTTGCATTTAAAGCAAAGGGTTCTACCAAGTTGTGATGTTCCGGGCTCTCAGGTACTAACCAATCAGAGCGGACGGGTGCTCGGCGTTCTCCTGCACTTACTTGTGTCTGAAGGGGGAGACGAACTGGCAGTACTGGCAGCTGTACTTGTCCTCGCGGCTGAACAGAGCCATGGCCGAGTGGCTCCTCTCGTGGGACCTCAGGCCCTGCATGGACATGAAGACCCGATCGCACTGGGGGCACGGGTGGCCCCCCGCCGCCAGCCGCTGACTCAGCTGGCCCTCCAGCACCACGGCTCTGGCTGCGGCCACCAGGGCCGCCGACCTGCCCTCGACGACCTCCGCGTCGGGTTCCAGGCTCTCCAGTGCGACGGCGTCCTCGTCGCCGCCGCCGCCGCCGCCGGGGGCTGTGGTCGGAGCCGCGGCGGGGATCTCCACGCCGTTGGCTTCGGCTGCTTCGTCCTCGTCCAGGTCGCCGTTAGTCAGGCTCTTTGAAGGCGGGGTCAGGAGGACCTCACTGACCTCCTGCTGCAGAAGCAAAAAGAAGTGTCATTGTTCAGCAGCATGTTGTTTGTGTGAACGCACTGACTGCAAACATGTCAACATTTTATTATTTTCTACTAATTATTTCTGAACCATTAGCCCAACCACCAAAGGGGATAAGCCGGCCTCCATTATAGTTCTGAAAGCCTCTGTAGCCCCCCCCCAATCATGTTAGTTTAACCTAGATTGATATATAATTTTCTTAGAGAAACACAAATTGACACAACTTCTTTGAATCAGAAATAATGTTTCAATAATTAGCAAATAATAGTTTTTGTTTTGACATTTTAAACCGTGTTTTAACTTTTTTTTTTTCCTGCCTGGTTTGGAGTCTGGCATCAACAGCACTTTTTTATGTTAATGAAAAATGAAGGCGCAAGCAACACTTAATTATCTTCCTAACACCTCAGGTTCGGTGCAAACATCGACCGCGAAGCTTCAGCTGGAGCTGCTCCTCGCTCGCTGCCGGCAGGAGAGATCAGCTCACGAATACCAGACTTGAATTCAAAGCCTAAAATGCAGCTCTTAAAAAAAAAAATGTTTTATCACCGAGCCAAACTATAAGCCTTTCTTCTGACTAAACAACCAAGTTAGCAACTTTCCACGTCTTTGCCCAAAAGCAACACAAAGCGCCTTCCGAATCAAACCTCTTTATCTGTTTCTACCCCCTCCACCTCATCTCCTGCAGTGCAGGCCGCTCGCTCTGGCCCCATCACGAGCAGACAGACAATCACCATGACTTTTTTTTTATTGCCTGAAGGAAAGCCATTCTTTCTGTGGAAGGACCTCACCCTGCACTCCATGCGGTCATAAATAAGATGTGGCATTAACAGACCCAACCTAGCCATCCAGTCCCTACGTTGTCTCTCAGAGCGCTCCTCGTTCATCTGGTTTAAACAAAACAAAAACAAATAAAAACAGTGCACTTTCTGAATTAAAACACAAAAACGGAGATGCTGCTCAATGAGAGGACGGCGAGCAGCCATCTCCCTGTTGAGCACGACTTCTGACAGGTGACCCATTACCGCGGTAAACGCAATTACGGCGGGAACCAATACACGCCTGAAATCGAGCCACTCATTTTTGCAGTAATAAAAGCGAGTCCTCCTTTGGCTGAAGTTGAATCCGTCTACCCAGGAGCCTCTGCCTGCGATAAAGAAAATGTAAAAACCCCAACTCCATTAAACAGATCACTGCAGTGCCAGGGAGCTGGAGGCGGGGGGATGAGAGCCAGACAACACAGACCCACCAAGGACAGAGAGAAAAATGGATGTTTCAGATACTGCTAGGAGAAGTTGTTCTCCTCGTTTTATCACGGCAGGAATAAATATTGAAACTCTCAGCACACGTCTTGGTGTTGTGTGCGCAGTGGAAGTCATTTTACTTGGAATTTGTCGCTGGGATCACTGAGGTTGGTACAACAGGAAGTGATGTAACCTGAGCAACATGTGGACTTCCATGCACTCCTAACAGAACATAGACAAACGGCTTTATAAAACAGATTCTGTCTAAAGCTACTGCTAACATCTGTGCTGCAGGGGAGGGGAGGGGGGGTTTCTAGGGGAACTGGTCCAAGTCTTGGGTGTTTTTATGTTGTAAGGAGAACTGAAATTAAACGAACTGAGTTGCAGGGTTAGCTTTTCTCAGCTACACAAGGAACTCGCAGACACCCCTGAAGTTCTCACTCTTCGATCTCAGACATCCTGCAGCCTCTTCCTCTACACTGAGACAAGTAAGGGAATAATATATGGATATTACTAATATCTATATTGGACTGCGTACAAGAAAACAAGGCGTTTTTTATAAATCTTTTTGATTCTTTAGATCAGCTGTCCCCAGCTCCACAGACCGGTTCATTATCAGACTGTATTTTCTCGGACCGGCCTTAAAAGGTGTGGCAGATAAATACAACAAAACAAAATGATATGACTGGCATGAAAACAGGGGTATTTTTTAAAAACATAATAAACATAAATCCAACATGTCCTCGCAGCTTTGTTAGCTGCATTATCAACATGAATAACATCCTCTCCTCCCCCTGATGTTCTCTGTGTTTAAACACGCCCTTCAAAATAAGATACACCACAAATATAAAGTGCACAAAGAATACAACAAGTGGGAGCCCTGTGCCTGTTTCTCAGTAACCAGACAGTCCCATCTAGGGCTTCCAGAGACGTTTGTTTTTTACTCATTTTGCTGCTTGTGGGTTTGTTTTTAGCGGTAACGTATAACGTGACCTAGATAAGCGTTCTGACACGCATCAAGAGTGAGTCATAGACGGATGTAATGGAGACAATCTCATCAGTTTTCAAAATAAATGTTGTTCAGACTCCGAAAAAAATAAAAATAAAACGGAAATACTCTAAGTTCATTATTCTTTCTGTGTGGCCCGGTACCGAATGTCCCACGGACCGGTACCGGTCCGCGGCCCGGGGATTGGGGACCTCTGCTTTAGATGACATAAATGAGCCTGTTATCTCAATAAATCAACGTGTGTATGACAGGATATTTATGGAAAAGTTTGGTTTAATTTAACCACCTTTGATTTCAACCTTTTAGCTAAATAGCCAGCATGTCTGCGTGAACGTGTCGTTAAGTTTTAACAGAAGAGACCAATTCTTCTTACAGTAGACCAACTCCCTTTGCTCTTTTTTTAGCCACAATGTTTTCAGACGTCCCGGTGGCAGATGCAGTGGCTAAAAGCATCGGCGCTTCCCCGTTTTCTGTCTGACACCATTGAGCTAAAATAAGTTGCTGCAGTTATTAAAACACCATCTATGCCTGCTGGTGCAAAACTCCTAATGCTTGATAACAGCAAGTAAAAATGTCTCAATTACGTAACAATTAACTTGTTAACATGAGCATATCGGGATGCCGACCATCAACTCATGATCTCAAGATAACAGCGTTAAAGTAAAGCCAAAAGGGATCTTTTGTTTTTTTTTTTGTGAATGATTCACTCTTGTGTTATGTAGAAGATTTTTTTGACATGACGTGAAGGAAAAGCTTGCCGCTCTAACTACCTTAAAGAACAGTGAAACAGGTCGTGCATGCACCTTGACGTGGCCCTCTTTGACTTCTCCGTACTGCACATGCTTCCTCAGGTGGTTGCAGATCGCTCGGAGGGTGGAGTGGATCTCTGCGCAGAAGTTGCACCTGAATCCCACGGGGGTGCTGTTGTTTGGAAGGCTTTCCTGAATACGGGAAAAAAACGAACACAAGGACACCCAATTTTATTCACCGCTCTTCTCTCTTTAATTTACAAGTTTTCAGAGCGATCAGCACAGCTCACCTTCTCGGGTTTATTCTCCGGGAGCTCCCCGGTCTTCTGCTTGCTGAAGAGCTGCCTCCTCCTCTCGTGCCTCATGGCCCGCTTCTCGAACTCCTCGTTGTGACTGAGAAGATGCGTAGCCAGAGCAGGCAGATCGATGAACTTCAGCTCGCAGTGAGAACACTGGTAGTACTCGGTCTCTTCATCCTCGGGTTCAGACGACACTAAAAAGTCCCTCTTCAGGTCTATGCTGTGGTGGTCGTTGTAGTGCATAGATAGCAGCTGTCCCGTGTTAAAGGACAGCCGAAAGCATTTCAGACACTTGAACGGCAGCCAGTCCGTGTCGCTGTCCTGCTCTGGCTCGAGCGGAACCTCCACCTCTTCTTTCTGCTCCTCCTCCTCCTCCTCCAAAGCGCTGGCCTGCTCTGGCTCTTTGGCATAAATGACGGTGAAGTAGCGACCAAGCTTGCTCGAGTGCTGCTTCTTGGGGAAGACGCCCGGGTGGCGCTTAATGTAGTGTGAGACGATGCTCTTCCGGCTGAAGGCCTGGAAGCCGCAAAGATTACACCGCCGCCGCTCCACGGCCAAACGTAGGTCTTCGCTCATTTCCGAGCACTCCGCCTCCAGTGGCGGCTGTGCCAGCACTTTGCTGGGCTTCTCACTTATGGTCTTGGAGGCGGCCAGACAGTGAGTGTAGTAGGCGTCGATATCGTGCCGCTTCTGGTAGTGGGCCGCCAGGCCTTTGCGAATCGGGTTCGTGTAAGCGCACAGGGCGCACTTGAAGACGTTATTTTTACCTTCCGGCTGAGCGCGCACGTTGTTGTGCTTGATACGGTAGTGGCGAGCGATGCCCTTCCTCGTGGAGCAGAAGTACTTGCAAAGCTGACACTTGAACACAGCGTGCTTCTCTGTCTTATTGATGGGTAACTGAGAGAGGGCATAGTCCAGTTCACTCACCTCCTGGACTTTTGCTGTGCTTGACATATTACTAGCGCTGCATTCGGCTACCGGCTCTGCTTCCTTACCGGCAGAGAAATTTGTCAGCGATGGCGCGAACATATCAGAGGCCGACTGATTGTGATATTTCTCGTAATGGACTTTCAGTTTCTCCAGTGTCCCGTGCGTGTACGGGCACATTTTGCATCTGTACGCGCCGTAGCCCTGCCTCTGAGTTTTGAACTTGTCGTCTCCTTCGTGCAACTCCGAAATTTGCTCGACGTCATCCGCAAAGTCCTCGGCAGTGACTTTCACCAGCGGGTGCCGTTTCTGATAGTGAGTCAGGACCCCGTGAATGCGGGAGTTCACGTACGGACAGTGACGGCACTTATACACAGAGCTGGGATTGATGTCCGCCTCCTGTGCAAAGTCTGCAGCTTTTACTTTCATGCCTGGGTGCTTCTTGCCGTAGTGAGTGAGGAGACCGTGGAGACTGTTGTACTCTGACAGACACACGGTGCACTGATAAGGATTATTAGAAATGGAAAGGCGTGGGTGAGAAGGGTGAAGATTGCTTTCTTGAGGTGGGGTTGCAATGACGAGTGCTCCATCGTCAGGCTGGCAATTGAGAGACGCGTGTTCGTTGGCAATCTGCTGGTGGATGCTTTCAATTGAGCCGTTTCCTTTGATGATATCCAACAGCACAGATTCATCCTCTTTAATAGCCCAAGGGTGGACAGCCTGATAGTGACTAGTAATGTCCCATATGGTGCAAGCCTCAAAGGCACAGTCTTTACATTTGTAATGTTTAGTTTCCATATTCCCGCCCTGTTGGGTGGTTTCAGGCCCTGCCCACAGCTTGCTGGCCATATACGCATAATCCACATTATGCTCAGGGTGGCGTCTTTGGTAGTGAAGCAACAGGCCCTGGGGATCAGAATGAGAGTAAATGCACCACTCACAGTGATAGCCAGCCTCCAGGATGCCATCTTGGTAAGCCCAGTGTAAAATGGTCATGGCTGTGGCTTTCACAGTGGGGTGCTCTTTCTTCAGGTGCTTCTTCAGAGCGTAGACGTAAGGGGTTGTGAAGGAACAGTGTCTGCACTTGAGGGAACGCAGAGGCATGGCATTTTCAGAGTCGAGAGGAGCCGAGGCTGCCGCGGAGGAAACGCTGCCCGACTGGACCATCTGCGCGTGCTCACGCTGACTCCGAACGACTGCGGTGTGACGACGCACGAGGTCAGCGTTGGCCTTGGTCTCCCGGTGCTTCTTCTGGTAGTGGATGAGCACTCCTTTTACAGTGCGGTTGCCATAATCGCACTGTTGACAAAAAAACAGCTCGTCTTCTCCTTTTTCACCGCCCCCTGTTTTGAGACTCGAGTTCTTGGAACCATCGTGACCGTTATTTTGAAACTGCTTCAGAAACTGTTTGGGAGTTGCAATTTGCAGTTCATCCATTAATTTCATCAAGCCAGGAGTGGGAGGGCCATGTTTGATGTATTTAGCTGTCACTTTCACTTCTGGGTGTCTTTTTTGATAATGAACCAACACACCAACAACAGATCTGTTGCTGTACACACAGTGTTTACAGTAGTACATGTCCTCCTCTGATCCATAGGCTGCTGCGTTTGATTGTTTTGGAGTGGACGTAGACATGCCAGGACTGAAGGAAGAGTTGGCCGCAGGCTGCGACTGATCCACTGAAATCACTTTCATAGTTTTCTGTATGCGAAAATAAGACGCCTTCTGCTCCGGATGTTTCTTCTGGTAGTGGACCAACACCGAGTGCATGTTGGGGCTAGCGAACGAGCACACGTCGCAGTCATAGACGACCACGTTGCCACTCACGCTCTCTTTGAAAGATTCCGCCTCGGCACTAGTTTCAGGGGACTTGGGGACAGCTTTTTGCACCGGACTTGAGGAGGACCTGGCCACGGAACTGGATTGGGTGAAATTCTTGGGCCCAGAATTTAATATTTCCCTCAGAGTTTGCGACTCACTGGTTTTGTGAGTCTGCTCTACAATATAGCTGGAGAAGATCATGGCATTGTTGATCTTCACGGTGGGATGCATTCTTTGGTAATGGGGCATCAGGCTCCTGACGTTGGGGCTCGTGTAGGAACAGAAGCGGCACATGTATAGCAAATGCGGTTGGTTGAAGTTGAGCACGTTGCTTGATTCAGGATGGTGATCCATGTAGTGTTGGTGCAAATCGTTGTAATTCGTGTACTCAATGTAGCACTCCAAACAGCGAAAGACTGCACTCTGGTCTTCTGGGTCCAGGATGTACTTAAAGCTGAACTTAATGTAAGGATGCATCCTCTGGTAGTGGGTGCTGACACTTCGAGCTGATTTGTTGTGGTAATCACAGTGTTTACAGTAGAAACGGGTCATTCCAGGATCGTCTGAATAGTCCATGCTCTCCTGGGCGATGCTGTCACTGATATCGGCTGAGATATTTTCGCTATCGTCCGAGAGAGTAAGGGATATAGGAATGCTTCTATGCTTTGATTTGGGGTTGCTTTTTCTCTTCCCAATCCTGCCTTCGTGACAGATTGCTGAATCTCTAAGAGGCTGTTGTGTGTTGTAAGCAAAGATGGGATTTTTGTTGTCATGGTTTCTTCTCTCATCAGCACCGACAGCTTCTCCAGCGTCTTCATCATCTATGTCATCCAGATTTATAATCATGTCCTGCTGGCTTTGGCTTATCTTACTTTGAAGGTTACTGGCAATTTCATCGATTCTAGTTCTCTTTTTGACTGAGGATAAATCCAAAGGCAAGTCATTAATGGACTTCCTGGCTCTTTTCCCCGTAACTAAGGGCTTTTTGGTGGCGAGTCCTAAAATGGGTGTCTGGGTTTTTTGCAGAAAGACTGGAGAAGCTTCCACTTCCGAATCTGGCTGGTCAGTCATCTGACTTTCAAAGACAGTAGAATCTAGGTCATCACAGTAGGAATGCTTGTGCTGCTGGTGGACCCTCAGCCCTTTCAGCGTGGTGGTAGAGAAACTGCAGAGTGTGCAGCGATGAGGGTTCTGCTGGTCGTTCGATGTGCTGGTTGTCTTTTTCCCATTTACCCTGGAGCTTACGTTTCCCCCATTGATGGGCTCTGTGGCACTGTCATTTTGAGGTTCTGGACTATCGCCTGTCAGATCCAGCGTGTCTAAATCTGTGGGGTTGTGGCTCTGCTTGTGCGTGCCTAGTTTCAGAGGGCTGGTGCAAATGAACGGGCATTCATCACATTTATACACGGTGGTTTTGCCAGAGAGGTGAATGTTTTCGATGTGGCGCGAGATGCTCCGCCTGTGCATGGTGAGGAAGGAGCAGAAGGGGCACTGAAACCGGTTCATGAACTTTCTGAAGGGTATTCCTTTAGTTTCCAGTAATTTGTTATCGACATCAGTTAAAAGCTGCTTTGCATCCGCAGACAGGGTCCCAGTGTAGCTGGGGTCATCTATATCACCCAGTTCTTCATCGTCGTCATCATCCTCTAAGCTGCTCCTTGAGTCATCCTCGTTGGCTGCAGCAGCCTCCATATCTGTGACACTGTTGGGGACATCACATGAGGCAAACCTCTTGGATAAAATAGAAGAACCTGTGCTGTTGGGCGTAACTGCACTGATCTGCGCGTAATGAATGGAAGAAATTTCTGTGACTGACTTTTCCAAGGTGTCCTCTGGTGTTTTCTCCACCGAATCCTCATTTTCAGTAAAAATCCCCTTTGTTCTAGTTGGGCTTTGGGAAGATGCAGGAGAATCTGCTTTGGGTGAGCTCCCACTCGCCTCCCCATCTAGTTTTTCGGGGCTAGAGAGGATCTTGACCTTTTCACTGTGCTCCTTTACCATATGACTTGTCCAGCTGTCCTTCTGGTCAGTCTGAAAGTCACACCACTCGCAGAGAAACGTTCCCTTCGCAATCAGGCTCGCTGCATCACATTCCTCCTCACTCTCGATGTTCTCCGGAGCGTCTCCCGCGCCGGCGGCAGGAACCTTGTTGTGATACATCAGTTGGTGTTTTAGTATCCTTGCTTTGCGGGGAGACGTGTACGTGCAATACTGACAGGAATACACTTTCGAGTGATCATTGTGCATTATTACAGTGTAGGTGGGCTGCTTGGAGGTCCCCGAAGAGACGCTTGCATCCGAGTCTTCCTCTGTCACGTTGTGCACCTTCTTGGTGTGATTTCTAAGGAACGATTTTGATCTGAAGTAACGGACGCAGAACTTGCATTGGTAAAACGGTAGAAGGGTTTCAGCGGTCTGCTTTTGTGAACTTTGATTGGGGCCATCAGCAGAGTTGGGGCCTAAAGGAGAGACAGCACACAGAATATATTTTACAAAACAGAAAAGCATAAGCATTTTGTTGATATTATTTGAATAATTTCTCACTACTCAATAATATACACGAGCACTCCGTGGTGATTAGTCATTTAAAATAAATCAAGAAGTGTTTCTTAATCCTCAACAAAACAACAGCAACATCTGATTACTGTGGTAAGCATACTCATTCCAGCTTTAGCAGGCGCATAATCCTTGTCCTCCTTATCCTCGTTTTGCTCTTCTTCCTCCTCGTCCTCATCCTCGTCTCTCAGAGAGTAAGACTCATCGGCATCCGAGGGCTGCAGGAAAGCAGTGTGCACCTCCTGAATGTGGGTCTTCAAGTCATCGTAGGACTCGGCGCGGAAGTCACAGCCGTCACACTGCAATACCTCCATCACTGAAAAGGGCGAGAACTCCCTGGAAAATCAGGGAAACCTGCAAAGAAAAGAGAGAACTCATCAGGACATGTAGGAATGTTTTTTTTTGTTTTTTTTTCCCAAACACTCCATGTTAGTTTCTTTAAGTGAACGAGTTAGATAACGACGAGCTTTATCATAATCTTAGATGATTGCAAATGATGGTTCCTGCTGTGAACAATGAATAATCAAGTGCGAAATGTTGACACACTTTTAGGCATAACAAGTAAGACAATCCACCCAAAAGAACATAATCCTTATACGTGTTTTTTACTATAAGATGTTTCTCTAAAGCGTAATCTCATTTCCAACCTTTAAAAAAACCTGTCCAATGTTTATCTGTAAAAAGTTAAAATGTTGGGAAACTTGTATTTTTTAAACAATGTTTACATTGTTGTGATTTTTAAGGGTTGAAGACATGAAATGTGACTTCATTTTTTAATTTTATGAAGAAAAGAGATGATGATAAAAAGAAAATACAATGATATTATTGTAAAGTGACAATTCAGATCTTCTAAAGTGAGGGTCAGTGGAAGTGTTTTTAGCAGTTAATATCCTACCTGTTGTAGATAGCCCTTTAAGTAAGTTCAGTTTTGAGGGGAAAAAAGTTCAATAGACCTGTTTCACAGCCGACATTTTCATGTAAAACAGGAGAGAAAACAAGGGTGCGTCAAGGGCTGCATTCCATTTCTGTAGCCACACGTGCTGGTTGTTCTTTAAAAAAAAAAAAGCTAACAAGAATTTTTCTAAATGGAATGCAGCCCTTCCTAACACACCTGATGTCCCTTTTGTCTGCAGTGAAATGTGAAATAGGCCTATTCTGATGAGCTAACGGCTAGTCTGAGTGAGGTCGAGACCAAAGTGGACTGCGGCCATCTTAAAAGGAGGTTATTTATTAACGTAAATAACCTCCTTTTAAGATGGCCGCATATACAGTATACAGTAATTTGAGAGTGCAAAAAGCATCAAGTGAAGCCTGGAAAACATTCTGCACAAATGTTTAATACTAATGCCAAAAATATGTTTATTTGCATAAAGTTCCACTTTATCCTCTTCTGTCTTGGCCCAGCTCAGACTAGCTGTTAGCTGGCTAATGTGGCCAGAATAAAACTCTTTTCCTCCAAACTGGGGTTGTTCAAAGAGCTATGTGCTACTGGTAGGATATTTATTGTTTCGGACCTTTCCACAGAACCCAACTCCCAAAGATCTGAGCTATCCCTTTCATAGCTTAATCAAAAGATTTCACAGAAAACACCTGCCTTAAACTAAAGAATGGGGTCATTCAGAGGAATTCATTCAAAATTATGGAACATCTGAATAAAAAAAATGATTTAATTAGGATAACAGTATGGTTTTATTAAAAACAAAACTGGATGAACTGTCAAAAATGTCTTTAGGAATGATTTCTTTGGCTAAAATATTTGTCTTGAAACTCTGATACCCTAACATGACATAAAGAGAAGGATTCAACAGATGCAGCAGGTTCAGGTTTTTTCTTTTTTTAAACACTGCATTATTCCAAGAACAATGGAGAGACTGAGGACGGATTATGGCTTGATTTGTCCCATTTTTTACCTTGGGATAAGCAACAGCTGGAGAGCAGCCCCACAGCTCGGTATTTAGAGCAGACTATTCCATCTGATTGCATTAACTGCTCTGAAGATTGAATAAACCAACTAAGAAATGAAGGTTTTATGCCTTTGAGCGCGTCTCTTGTACGAAGAAGCACAGGAAAGTAGAAGCTGCTGGCGTGACGTTCTTCTAGGAGCGACTTTCATTTTGTCTTAAAAACGCAGAAGAACTTGAAGCTCACGCAAACTACTGCACAGGAAGCCAAAGGGCACCGCTTACAATCCTGACTCACAAATTAAAAACTCATTCATATAATCTGAGCTGAAGAAAAACCAAATCAAAGACGTTTTTCTGAAAACCCGTTTTAAAAAAGGGCAATAACTCCAAATCTACAGGCTACACGCACAACTAATCTTGATTTAAGAACTTTAAAAAGGAGCTGTGGGGGGAGGGGGGGGAGGGGGTGAAAATGTGAATTTGCTTTCGCAAAAATGAGCTCTCTTCTAGTGGAAAGACCTCAAGTCAGAAATAGGAAGAAGAGGTTTTCTATACAATTTAAATTCTCCTACAGCGACAACAAGAACCCACCCCCTTTCAGCAATCAGAAATAGTGCAGGTCTAAGGGGTACTTGTGCACAAGCTTCAATTTCCAGAGTTGGATGCAACATCCATCTTTTCTATACATCCCGAGTACTGAAAGCACTCCATGACAGACAGGAAACAGACAGGAGACACTTTGGGTGGAAAAAACCCCCCCAAAAAAACACAACATCAACTGCGAGGTAATAATGGCCTTTTCCTTTAAGGAGGGAGTGAACTGCTCCAGGTTATCAGAAAAGTCGTGAAGCGGTGGAAAAGAAATGGTGGTACAGCACAGACATACAAATATCAAGGAGGGAGGAAACCGAACTTGCAGCATCAACATAAAACTCAGTTATTTAACAAACGTGCTCAGACAGAAAGTGTAGTTACCAAAAAGGTACGTTCTGATATGAAAAGGAGGAACATTTGATGGAGACAACACACCTCGAACTCATGCCCCGCCTAAAGTTTGTACAGCTGGACAACAACTACCACGAACACAAGCTGGAGCTTCCAGTTCGGTCCTCCTCCCCAGATGCCTCCAAAATAATTTGTGGGTAGCTCCAAGAACTTTAAGTGATTTGATTTCTTTAATCAAATAAAATCAACTCTCAGCTGGCCACAAACGTGTTTGCGGGCAGAGGAATCTAAGAGAGGTGTTGGGTTACTGTGCGTTCAAACCTCTTACTGGTTTTTAAATAAAAACCCTAAAAGCGTGCTGCCGATTGAAAGTCACAATCAAGGTTTAAATTTAAAAAAACAAGCGCTCAAATTTGTCATGTCTGAACAAGGTCAGCTTTGAGTTCGCCTGAGATATTTTTCCTGTATTTTTTGCCAAGCTTTCATCTCATAACCAAACAGAAAAAAAAAACCTAACTTTGCAGCGATGTGATGTCATCGAGCGCACCCTGCGGTTCAAACATCAACCACCAAGACTCGTTACAGTGTCCAGGACAGGAACCTTAGAATTGAACAGATTCGAGGATATCATAACTTTATCCTAAATGGACGACATTTGTCATTCATGAAACACGACTTTTTACTCCTCAAGGTGGAAACTTCGAAACACGGACGGTCTAAAGTAAAAACAAAGCGCCACCTTTCTGAGAACTATATCATCACTACAAGCATTCATTTGCTTGTTCCATTAATCAAAGACCAAAACGTTTGCATTGCTTCATAAAAGCATAAAAGGACTCGCTGTGAAGTCTGCCATTCATTCATTTATTGTTCTTAAAGAAAAAATAAAAACTACATTGTGTTTTATGTGTAGAGCACGACTATCTAACTAAATCTAATCTTACTTTTACTCAAACATACCTCAGCCTTGTACCTTGTGCTGAAATCACAACATCAAGCTGCAGCGTAATGCATAAAGTTAAAGAGAATAATCTGTTTCATTCACATACAGCGTCACATTCAAAGAAAACACTTTGCAACGATGATTAAGATGCAATAAGTATACTATTTAAGCCAAGCTGTTACAATATTCTAAAAGTAGGTACGTAAAGTTTGCAGTTTCGCTCTGTAAGCATCGAGGCCTTTTCTCCAAACAGACAAACAGCTGCAGCGTTTGAACCATAAGCTGTGTGTATTTTACACACCACTGTGTTGATAGTTTCTATTGTTTTGTATAAAGCCTGGAGAGCCTCGCTGTTAGTTCGTGTCCATGTAACACAAACCTCCTACAGAAGGAAAGTCTGATTCTGTGCGACATGTTATGGAAGTTCACAAAAGAAGGCAAAATGCCAGATGGTTAAATATTGAGAAACTTTTATTTTTTTGTGGTTTGGTTCACATTGTGCATGGGCAAATGGTCTACTACTTCATTTAAGGTTGTGCATTAATATCTGCAGGTCTCGGCATATAAAGGGTGGACATTATCAAAAATCACTAAAAAACTGTGAGGCTATAAAGACACAATTGGTTGCCGTCCTTTAGTAATCACACATGCTACTAAACATTTTGTGTGTTCACACCAAGAAGGGGTGTCCCAATTCTTTTTGTGATGTAGGTATGGCTATCTGATCCTACAAAACAGATCATTTTTCAAGAGCACACTTTAAATGAAGAGCTAAAAAACACACACACAGACATAAATATTTTCTTCATGTTTGATGTTAGTCTTAAGAATTAAGTTTAATAGCATGGTCAGTCTATTTAAACAACCATAAAGAGAACATCATATAACTGCAGCAAGCTGGTGGCGTTTTGGAGGACCATTCCATTTCGTAAGGCAAAACTTTAACTTGTACCCTTTGTGACTTTGACTAGGAGGAGTCTAACTCTCTCTCTCTATATATATAGGTCAAAAGCCTATTAGTTTAACTTTAATAGTAAAAAGTATGAACACAATAATTCAGCACCAAAAGGAAGAAGTTGTGTTGTGTTCATTTGTTATAATTGATCCTGTAGTAGCTGCTTTCTGCTATAGATTCTATCAACAACAACAAAGGTAGCCATGTTGTTCCACACATTTTCTGAACACTGCTCTCTAGTGGCCATGAAGAGCTACAACAGATAGACAAACGGCTACTGGGCTTTCGTAGCACCAGATGACTGAAGAACCAACAGGAGACTATTATGCAAATGTCAGCCTACTGAGCATGAATGAAACCTGCCCTCAACGAAAAAAACCATGAATGTGTTGTACACACAGCTGCCTGAGTTCATGTTAGCATGACTATATGTAACACACTCCTTTAAGAACCACCATCGGTTTCAGTTCGCTGAAAGTCCAAGTTAGATCCAGACGGGCTGTTGGGAATCCTGCTCTGCTTCCCAAACCCAACTGACCCGCGAGTGAAGAGCTCCATGCGAGCCAGCCAAACTGTCTGCATGTCCCTGAGCAACCATGGGATCCATTGTTGTTCAGGATCAGGTTACAGCCTCATCACATGTCCACACCCAACTCACTTGGCAGTTCACTGCTGCTCTGAACAAAGTTGCCTCCCAATGCCAGCTTTCTTGACATGGATATCAAGAAAAAAAAGCCTTTCAGTAAGGAGGGGAGAGGAATACTCCTGAAAAGGAGGGAAAACAACCTTCTTCATAACCACCATCTGCCTCACAGTTGTGCCTTTTCAGCCGGTCGGTCTCTGCACCACACCACGTTAATGGGGGGGGGGGGATTTTGCTCCTGCTTTCATCTAGTCAGCTGGGGCTCTAACAGACAGTGACGGAGCAGCTCAGATCCTCCTCTGAGCTGAGCTTCAAGGGCAGCCATTTTAGGAACTGCCTATGTGTGCTTAGGTGTTCAGCCAGCACACAACATGGACCCGCAGATCTGATCCTCTTCCTGACAGGCAGGCAGCCTGTCGCTGGAGAGCTGCTGACAGAAATCTATCTGCCAGATGTACAGCAGTGTACCCAAGCCCTCTTCCCACACAGCTCAGCAGAAAACATCTCCCACTCTCGACAGACTGACGTTGCTTAGTCCTTTCATTTCTCGGCAACATTATCTCACACATCAGGAGATTTTTCAGAGAAACGCTAGGTTCCCCACACCAAGAAAAGAAAGAATGGGCCCGAGCAAGCGGCGCGCACCGAAAGTATGTGGAGAGAGAGAGAGCGAGCTGATGCATTTTGTAGAAACTGCCAACCGCTCTCCACGAGGGGGTCTAGAAATGCGAAGCGTGTCTGAACTTCTTCTTCTTCTGAGGGCTCTGAAACCCTGAGCCCTGAGGAGAAGATGGAAAAAAGGTGAGAGAGAGAGAGAGAGAGAGAGAGAGAGAGAGAGAGAGAGAGAGAGAGAGAGAGAGAGAGAGAGAGAGAGAGAGAGAGAGAGAGAGAGAGAGAGAGAGAGAGAGAGAGAAAAGTAAAATGGGGCGATTGGGCCTGAAGGAAAGAGAACGGTGGGAGGAGAATGAAGGCAGGACGCGAGCGTGACGGAGCCAACCCCCAAGACCTTTGGTGGAGAGCAACACAAGACAAAGCCATCAGACTGGGCTCCCCAGATTCCAAAGCCTACTGACATTTGTTAATCACCAACCGGTCTCTCTGCATCGGCAAGCCCTGCCAGCAGTCACACCCTCTACTCAAACTGGCTGACAGCAGCTGCTCTGTCTGAAAGAGGCCCTTTGAATAAGCCAGCATTAAGCTGATTAGTAGTGCAGAGGTTTTGTCCTTAACTGTTGGTTAGAGCTACCATCTCATACCCCTCGTGTGACAGAAGAGTCCACTAACATGTTACACAACAAGAGTCCTGGGCACAGGCGAATCATCTGGCAAACAAGACAGGATGTGCATCTTGTCAACCTGCGCAGCTTCAATAATTAATGACCAACTGATTGAAAATGACGTGTGTTTTAAAGCGGAAAAGAAAAAAAACAAAAAAGTACAACGGCTAAACCAGCAGGTAGCAAGAACCAAGGACGTCAGTTTTCGCTGAGATGAAATGAGTGTCGGAGAGGAATCAATGAGCGTTCAGTTCAAAGAAAGTTATTAATAAAAACAGAGACGCTTCCAGTGCAGATCGCTTGAGTCCACCGTGTTCACCAGATTTATCCAGAAGGAGACGGTAAGCAGGGAGACGGTAGAGAACGATCTTACTGTGTCTGCGGAGGAGCGGTGCCGCTGAGAATTTGGCTTTTTGCACAAAGAGGCGACACTGGAGATCAAATTGCTCCATCTATCCAGATGTCAGAAAAGTGAATTCAACACACCAGATCTGATACTGTTCTTAACTATCTGTCACCTGCGAATACCACGCAGCCCAAGCCGTGAGAGTAATGACTAGAAGGAAACGGCAGCATAAAATTACCAAGTCTTTGAAAGGAAACGATTCGATTTTCAACAAAAAAAAAAGAGCCTCGAGTGAAAATGAAACATGCAAGGATACTGTAGGGGAGTGATATTATTATTATTTACCGTTCTGAGCACATATTTGTGGACAAGAAAACCCTGGCTTTAAATTCCAACGCTGGCTCTGAGGCAGAATGCATGACCCAACGCTCAGGACACCTCAGCTCTCCGCCATGATTATTTGATCATAAATGTATTGCAGCCACAAGAGACTAGACGTCTGCTGCACAGAGCTACAAGACAAACAGGTTCATGATCAGCAGCTTCTGTGTGCTGGCACATCGGCCCTCTCTGTAAATAACTCCGAAGTCCTGTGATACGGAGGTTTGCACAGCTATGCCCAAAAGCATGGTGTTTATACTTTCTTAGCAACCTCTGTAACAACTTTTTCCTTGAGGAAAACGCCGTTTCTGGGCACTTGATTTATCTAACCAAATGTACCACTGATTAAGTGTTACAGATGCCCTACTGTGCAAAGGTTTAAGCTACTCTTTAATACTTAATATTTTGCATCCAGTGAGCCTCACTCTATTGTAATCTTTTTAAGTAGTCTTGATCAACACTGCTCTAGATTGTCAGAAGGTCTTTCTTTGGACTTTGGCTGCCTCTCCACTCATTTCCTGTCCAGTCTTTGTACCTGACCACACCGGCATTGTGTCACTATTGTGTCAGACCGCGTTATCTTTGGTAGCACAAGAAGCGTGAACAAACAGTGATTTTTGTGACAAGCTGCAGTAAACAAAGAGTCTTAAGATCCAATTAAAATGGGTTCTTCGGGTCATCCCATGATTTAGGGGAGCCTTTGGTACTATTAGTTAGCCATGTTGTACCTTTAGTTTAGCATTATCATGTTTCCTGCTTGTTGTTTAGTTCAGTTTTAACTTTATCATGATTTCATTTAGATTATCTTAGCTACTATTTTGACTATCTTAGCTCATGTTTAGATATGTTTAGTTTTCATGACTTTAGTTAGATTATCACATATTTCATTTAGATTATACATGATTGATGTTTTTTATTTCTGTATTTCTATATTTGATTTTGATGTTTTTTAATTCTGTACCTGATTATTCTGTATTTGATTCTGTTGTCGTGGGTTTACTCCGGGTACTCCGGTTTCCTCCCACAGACCAAAAAACATGCATGTTAGGTTAATTGATGACTCTAAAATTGTCCCTAGGTGTGAGTGAGAGTGTGAATGGTTGTTTGTCTCGTTCGTCTATATTTGGCCCTGCGATGGACTTGCGACCAGTCCAGGGTGTCCCCCGCCTCTCACACAGTGACTGCTGGGGATAGGCACCAGCTACCCGCGACCCGGAATGGAGAAGCGGTTAAAGAAAATGGATGGATGGATGATTCTGTTGTCGTTTCTGTGTTGTAAAGCACTTTGGATCGCCTTGCTGCTGAGAAGTGCTATATAAATAAATTTTCACTTCACTCCACTTTTTATGTCCGAATGATTCACGGGTCAGAGTGAAGTGGCTTAACAAACAAAACCATTTTTTTCCTTGAAAATGCTCAGCTAATGAACTGAATATTATTTGACTGGAATGAGGGAAGAAGAAGCAAATTGATAAAACTTTGAAATATCTTCAGAAAGCCTGGAGAACGATTGATCAGGACCACTTTAAAAGTAGAAGAGACATTGGCTCAGTGGAAACAAAACAAAAAAGAAATAAATGATAACTCATGACCTTTTCTTTGTACTATATATCTCCCAGGGCCACATAAAGTACACTTTTAAGTCTCTAAAAACCCCCACAATCAAACAAATCTAAGCCTACCAAAGTCACTCCTGCCTTAGAAAAATGGAAGAAGAAAACCAGATAAATGGCATTAGTTCATGCAATTTTCTCACATTTATTTTATCTGCAGTCGGATCCCAAAGTTCAACCAACCACAGGCTAATGAAACTCTAGCGAATGTATTAAAAGAACCATGTGCTGCTCAAACAAACGCAAAGATCTGCTTGCAGCCTGTTTTCACCTTTAAACCTCTAAACCTACAAATGTTTAATAATTTGCAGAAAAGGTTTGTGCTAAAGTTGGTGCTTTTCAGATGTGGTTCGTGATGGATTTAGAGCTACTGCATTTTGCGAAACTTTATTTTTTATCTCTCTCTTTTAGGTTTTCTGATATTGTTTGAACTTTCTTCTCATTCCTCTCTTTAACAGTGCATCACGTATCTCCACATGCTATAATAAAATGCTACTTAACAATTCCCCCCCCCCCCAACACTGCTATTTTGTCTCAGCGTTTGATGGTGATTCACACAGAGTACAATCAAAACTCAATCTGTCAACCCACTGTAAAAATTATTAGTTTATGCAAATGCTGGGTTTGAATACAACAAATCTTGGCTTTTGTAATAAGTTCAAATGTAGGACGTTCTTTCTTATTCCCCTTCATTGAAGACACTGTTTTTGCAAGCGTTTGAGCACAGTGGAACAATGCCAAAACGCTCCTGAGTCAGCAGAAGCTTCCAGCAGGTGCTTGCAGTTCAGATTTTTACCTTGCTGTCGCACTTTTCTTGGTCTCTTAAAACCCGGAGCTGACTTTTTACGGTGGCAACTGCCATAATCATAATGCAGATACTGAAAACGTGAGCTTGTCCCGCTGCCGCCAGAAAGACAAGAATCGGCACGGGAGTTACCACAAACTGGCAACTCCTCATGTTAATTCTTAGACTATCTTGAAATGAGTCATTTCTGGTCCAACAGCAAAAAAAACCCGAAGTGCTGGATTTTTGCAAGGTTTGCACGTAGCTCAAATGTATGCAGGTCAAAATAATGAAGGAAAAATTAACAGTACATTAACATTTAGGGCCAAATGTTGAATAAAGCTGATGAGGTGCAAAAACAGCTGCTCGTGGTGCATCAAACAAGGCACAAGACAGGAATTGTGCAAATTTGTTTCAGAGTGATGTCACAAAGTGAAAGGAGAAAACTTCAACTACAAAGGAAGCTTTTCTACTTTTCTGTTTACGTGAATTTGGCGCTTTGGAGATCTTTCACATGCAGAAAAGAGTCAAATATTTCATCTATAATCATGTTTTTTCCTAACTTGCACCGTTTTAAACGACAACAATTTGCAGCTCGCACGATTTGTTTTTTACCAGAAACACAATGAAATGCCTAAAACGGAATCACGGGCCAGATCTGGAACATACCTGGTCTAATAGTTATAAGATATCTAAGAGATTGGATAAAAAATCCAAAATTATTCATTTCAAAATTGGATTTACAATGATGGTGCTCCTCAAGTCACGTGCATATTTCTTCATCTGTTACAACACGCCTTGTTTCAACTTTAGTAGACACTTAACTTAACGGCCCAACCTGGTTCCCAAAATCTTCCAAATCCGTTTATGCTTCTGTGAAAACCCCCTAAATATTCAGAGAAAACAATGAGATCCTGAAAACACACATTTCTGCTTCCTTGAGAAAGACCTTAAATGAAACTATTACATCATATGGACATATAAAGATGAAGTGATAGTTTGGCTTTAACCTAAAATAATTGACTCTCTTATGATGATTTTAAACGTACCTGTCTTTCTCACAGCGTGAAAAACCTTATTGTACGTGAAGAATCAACTCCTGGTCCTGAAATCAAGCATCTGCTGATGCAAGTTGGTGCCAAGTCAAGCCACAGCAAGCAGTATCTATTTTGGCACCTAGGCTTTAATCATTCTCTTTATCTGATACAACTGAGAGACTTTGAAAATAGAAATAACCTGATGTAAGGCTTCAATTTCAAAGTCAAAGTTTGTTTCAAAGTGTTTTTTTTTTTTCTGTAGCTCAGTGGTCGTTTTATTAGGTGGATAATGAATGTGGACATTTAGAGTTTTTAAGCAACTTCTTAAACATGGTTCTGCATCCAGACAGTCGTAATTAGGCGTAAAATATCTTTTGTTGTTTTGACATAAAAATGACAAAAAAAAGGAGCGCTCATTAATGCGGTTTGATGAAGATGAGCCATATTTTAGTGGATGTGGTATTTAATTTGGTGATTAAAAGCTGAGAATATACTGTCATTTTGAAACAGTTAATCTAATTAACATTAAATGTCTTGATAAATAGAAACCAAATAAACAGCTACTGTGATGATTGGGTAAATGTTGACGCTCCATAAAGGAATGAGTTTTTAAGAAACGCATGTTTATGCACACAGTAATCTAGTGGCAAAGGTCTACATGCAAAGACATGGGTGTAAATGGTGAAAAAAGAAAGTGGAAGCCCAAATAACTTGAGAGTCAAAGTCAAGTTGTTGACTTGACTTCACAGACTTCACAGACTTCACAGCCTTGTGTCTTGTGAGTGGTCCCAGTCAGCAGTGGTGAGGTTTCAGTGAGGTTCAAAGGAGGAACAAACCCTGAACTGGCAGCAGGTGTTGGAGGAATGTGCAGGTACAAGTCTGGTACAAGCGGACTCAACTTCCCAGACGCAAAACATAAAGGATCTGTTGCCCATGGGCACCTGGTTATGTCATAAAGTGAAGACGCAAAAACTGAGAACGTACTAATGACTACCAACTAAGCATGTAGCCGTTTGGTGTAATAGAATATGTTTTATTGTCCCCATCTTCATCCAATTATGTCTATTTTCAAATCTAAAAGGAGCAACAACATTACGATTCCTGTTAACTTGTGGATGCTCTCCTAAATAAGATACCGGACAAAGATTTGAACTATATTTGGTTTGATGCGTGGGCAGACAGAGATGCACCATGGTTTTCACAATAAAAACCAAGAACTTTCGCTGTCTTTCTCGTCACCGCTATAGCTGAATGCTGTCTGGTCTGACCGGCAAGCCAGTGGCTGAATGGGACTAAAACGACTCTGTCCACATGGAAACACAGCTTTCACCAAAACAATCTTTTTATTTGTCGTTTCTAAAAAAAAATATCCTCATGAACATGCCACAGTTCCTAGGAGTGTCTTCATCCACATGGAAACGCTGAAAATGCTGTAGTGTTTATGCCAGGCAAGAGTTTTTCACTCTGGATCCCATTTTCAGAACTTATCATAATACCTAATACGCCGTTTCCATGTGGACACAAGGGTGAAATAATTTGAGTATTCATAAAAATTGTTGTCATCTGGACGACCACACAAAGGTATGGTTGGAGGGAGAATGAGTAGTTTTTAATATTGTATTTTGATTAGAATTGATTATAAATAACATGCATTCATCCCACTGGTGTAAGAACTAACATGTTGTTTTCCAGTTAGAGAAACTCCAATGATCAGGGGTCTGCGCTGCTGCCGACATCTTGGGACCAAACACCAGAAGGTACCTTCAGGATCTGTTGAGTTAACGCTTTAGATGGGTTGAAGCTGTTTTGACAACACTCAAAGACCCAGCAGCGCCGGTGTGCGTCGGGAACAGAATGTTCTGTTGTCTCAAAAGTATTTTAAGTGGCTTTTCTTTTTTGTCTTCCAGGCAGGATTTTAAAAACACCACTTTTCTAAAGGCTAAAACAAAGCAGAAACCTAATTTGTCTGTCCAGATGTGAGACCAGACTGAATTCAATCAATAAAGCCAACCCCCCACCCCCACCCCACCCCC
>NC_051443.1:14333305-14335899 GCF_001649575.2 Kryptolebias marmoratus
TTAAAAAAAAAAAAAAAAACAGCCTCATCAAAACAGTACAGACAAGGTGACTTCTACCATCGAGGCTGGCCTGAGTTACAAATAGTCACCACAGACACGAAGACAGGGTCAGGACAACTGAGTCACTCCTTCCACATCTCTGGGAAATCTTAACACACTATTTCTGTTGGGGCTGTCGCTAAGGGCTGATCCAGAACCCGAAGTGGCATCCTTAAGATGCCTTTAATTTTGGTTTGTTTCATTCAGATCCCAAAGTTATCCAGTTTATTGCCATACAAGACTTAGAAAACCTCCTCTGATCAACTGATCCACTCCTACTTTACCTCTATAGCAGCAACATTTGAGAAATAAAAGTATATTGTCTTCTTTATTGCACTTGCAGTATAATTGCCAACTCTAGGAACAAGTTTCCTTCCAGTTCACCTGAACTGACTGCAGTGCTGCCTCTTTTCTGACGGCGCGTTTGATAGAGGAGGCGGGCTGCAGCCGCAACCAGGAAAGGAGCGAAAATGTGCCGAAGATCGTTCGGCGTGCCATTTATTCTTTAAGTTCTCTCTTGGAGAAGCACGGCACATGCCAAGTTCAGGTCTATCTCTGGTTCTATCAGCCTGAAATTCAGACTCGTGTGACAGAAAACAAAACATGACAAAAAAAAAAAAAAAGAAGCGTGAATATAATTACATGGCTGCTAAACGTGACGGTTACAGCTTCTACACAGGAGTGACTGAGGTGCTCGATTAGACATCAGGATGACCTGTTGTTATTTTTGCACAACTGACTACGGTGTGAAGGTTTTTAAAACAGCGTTTGCATGAAATGCTATGAACTTTTGGAGGCTAGAGTTGCTTCGAAACAGCAATACGCTTTTTGTCAGCTCGGACCGGCCGTTCTGTTCGTCAACTCAGATGAGGCTCTTCAAAGAGCCACCTACAACATAAACATATAAATTAACCTTTTCACAGAATGCCACTTCAAAAATATCTGCCCTGTTGCTTTAAAGAGAGATACTGCGGTCAGAGGGTTTTTTAGAAACCATAATATGACGTTAAAAGAGACTGCCTGAGGGACTTAGAGTTACTAGGCATCCAGCAATATGACTCCAAAGCAATGATACTGTTGGTCTGCAGCTGCAGGATGTGCAAATAAGCAACAGTTTGCAAACAGTTTGTCAAGTCAACTTAAAGGGTGATAATATGTCAGTGTTGTGTTCGTGGCGTCTCCTCGGCACTGCAAGGCTTAAATAACAACATAATAAAATTAAATAAGAGTGTGTTAACACTGTGGTAGAGCCGCACATTTATGATGTGATTTAACTTTTTATGATGCGCACACACAAGGTGCTGCAGGCCCTAAAACCACAATGAAAGGGTAGCCAGGAGGAAGCATAATTAACAGTTGTACCATCAGCTCACATGCACCCATGAGTCTAAATTAACTGCCTTACACGTTACACACAATGATCGGCCGACAGAGATCACACACACACAAAGTTACACAGCGTCATTACATCCAACACACACTGAGGAGGGTTGGCCTTTTCTAAAAACAATAGCGTCTTGCTTGGATTTTATCCGTGGACACATTACGACACCGGTTCAAAGCAGAACATGAAGCTCGTCCAACTTGATCAACAAATTTTAATGAATCTTTCAGGAAATAATCCCAGGATGAACATCTACGACGGTCAACTCAATTCAAGATGGCCACCACTGCTACCTCATCTTAGAAAACACAAAAATCAATTATCTTAACTGCTTACAGTTTATTATTCTGATTTTCTTCAGTAAATAAAACTGAGAACCAAATGCAGAAAGTTAAAATACCTGATAAATACTCTGATTAATTATACATATTTTTGGTGTGATCACTGTTTTTCCTTTACTTCTACGGCAGGTAGACAGGCCTTCAGCGGATCTTCAGGAGATTTAGGCTGTTTCCAAATGTTTTTCACTTTTTAATCCCAGACTGACTCAATGCTGTTGAGATCTGGACCCTGGTGGAGTGGGGGTGGGGTAGGCGGGAAATACCATCTGTTGCAGGACTTCTTGCTGCAGAAGATACTTTTCTGACTCCTCACGTTCGGGGCTGGTATAGAGTCTTAATAATGAATGCGTTGGGACAGCCTAAAACATTTGCAAGGCGCACAGCAAACGGAAATGTTAAGAATACTAAAGGAAACCACTCTGCAAAGCCTTGATTGTTCCGTCCTGACATGGCATGGCAGCACGTTAATAAACCAACGTAAACTATCTACAGCATGTGAATCTGACAGTTATTTATCTTTGGTGAATCCTTGATGAGCATATCTTTCTCATTACAAGAGCTCTGGTGAGATAAGACCAGATAGATGGACGCTGACCTCATTCCTCTCCGCCAGAGATCAGAGCAGAGAGAGCTCCCTTAAATCACCACATGATGCTGCTCATTTGAGGAAGTCTGAATACACAGAGATGAAACATTGATCCCACCTGCCCGATCAATGAGTTGGGCCTTTTCAGAGGAGATGTGAGGAATCAATAATGTTCGGTATGAGCATTTTGTCATAACATTCATCAGACAGCTGCTGGAATTGAATAAAAAAAAAGGGGGGGGGG
>NC_051443.1:14335941-14346518 GCF_001649575.2 Kryptolebias marmoratus
GGGGGGGGGGGGGGGGGTGAGAATGGTCCGGAGTGAAACAAACAAAAAGGGTGGAAAAGCTGGAAATACATCAGCAACTCCATCAAATATTTACAAGTGAAACGTTGGCAAATGTTTTTACTCAATATTCTGATTTATTTAACCCTACACGGGTCTAACCATATTTTACTTTTCATTCATTCATTGGGGTCACTATTACACGCTGAATGAAACTAGCATTTGTTGAAGGAATGCCGAAGCTTTAAACAAAGACCTTGCATGATCTGTTAACGTTCTGAGTGCGGATGGGGATGACCCTCAGCTACTGTCACAACCAATTTTGGCTCAGAATCTGTAAAAATCACTGACTTCTCGCCATTTTTGCCTTTGCTAAGGTTGATAAGCTTTGGCAGCCATCTTGAACTGGCTTATTAAGTTGTAGATGTACATCCAATGATTACATTCTGTGGGTTTTATTATAATCTGTCCTCTGATTCATGAGATATTTTGCTAACAAACAAACACACACACACACTTCCTGCCTAATAAAAGGAAACTGAGATGCTTTACACATATGTAAGTTAAATAGGAGTTATGCTGCCCTGAAGAGCCTGAGCCATTTTGAGTCCACGTTTTGACCACCAGACCATTGTTTCCCAAAGTGGGGGTTGGGACCCCACTGTGGGCCATTAAACGCTAAATAGGGGCTCTTGAGGAGATCTACAGAAATCAAATAGACTTAGGAAATAATTATCAGTAGAATATTTAACCATAACTAGTCAGAAATGGATAAAAACTAGTATAATGTTTGACAAAACGATTTATTATACTTCAATCCACATCAGTTGAGGTCATGAATCTCTGCGACTTTTATTATATGGGTCAACTATGAACAGTCCTGAATGTCTAAGACAGACTAAAGTCAACAACACTGTCTTATAAAATATTACCTGCACCCTAACGAAACACTCAAGCAATAAACTGGCCACAAAAAGGTTTCATGAAGCAACTTTCTGCATTTCATGATCAACAACACAAACCTCTGACATCATGCAAATCGTTTGTCAATTAATCAACACAATGCAAATTCTGAGAGGTGCCACTACGCAAGCTTCCTTACACAGGTCAAAGGTCCAACTCGTGAAACGAAACACCAGTTCAGAAAGCTAACCAGGTCTGTTGTTGCAGCTGGTCTGTTTTTCCTTCTGCTTTTAGCTAATGTTAGTTTAATCTTAGCGAGCCTGAGAAAGAAGTGCTAACATCCCTAACTTCACACAGACAATTATTTGCTCTGGTTGAGCAAAGTCAAACAGAACAAAAAGGTGTTATTGTTTATTAAACTAATAAAACATTAACAGATTCCTAAGTAGACTTGTCATAAATGTCTGCCCTTTAAATATTGGAGGTTGTTACAGCAGGAAGCTTCTCTGCAGAAGCTGAAGGAAGTCTGGAAATGTGGATTTAGGACGTTAACACTGCAGCCAAAATAGTTTTCAACCTTCTTCATCTCATTCTCCTTGAAACAGCCCAACAGCTGTGTAGTTTAGCCTTGACCTGCGATCTACGTCCCACCGCTCCATATTTAAAAGCAGGGATCAAAACATTTTATCTTGATTTCTATTATGTCATGGGAATTAACCACATAGTGGCAAAATTAAAACGAGTGGCTCCGAGGAAAGGTTAGAAGTTTGTGGAGCACATAAAAACTGTGCTAAGTTCATAGTTTCGCATAGACAGACCCTACTACACAGTCCTTCAGATATTTTTAGCTTTGCTGTGGGCCTCATGGTAGGTTTTCCTTCAGGGCTTCCGCTTTTTTTTTTTTTGGCCGTCCATCACAGAAAGATGACCTAAATTAGACATGGTCTTTGCTAAATTAATTTTAATGCTGCTCAACTGCTCCTGTTTGGCTCCTTGCTGCTCCATGTTCAGCACATTCCCAAAAAAATCTCCATTTTAAGCAAAATCAGTTAACATAACTCATCTTCCCATTCTTTGTGCAGACATACAGTGATCTTTACTGTTTGGTATTACTGAAAGATTTTTTTTTTATGTGGACATTCAGGAGATCAGCTCAGTGATCCCGCTTCGTCTCAAAGGAGCCATAAATACAGGTGCAGAGCCTTTTAGACACTGCAGTCCAGCAAGCTTTGCTGATCTGTCTTGTGCCTGACCTTCACTCGTGTCACATTTAGAGGACATAAAAAAAAATAAAGAAACATCTCTTGGCTGCAGGCTAAGACAAATCCCAAACATTTGAGGTAAGAGAGAGAGAAGACCATACCCTCCTAATAGGCAGGCTGAGTGAAGGTTTATTGCGGCTCTTAAAATTTGACTTGTGTTACGTTATTATTTTTAGTCCAGTTAATGCATTGCGCAATGACAACATGCTCCACCTCTGCAAAAGAAAGAGAACTAGTGGAGTCATTTCGATCTTTGGACCTCAAAGCGTTCTGCTGACTGAGGCCTTCAAGCACATCAAAAACAGAACAGGAAGCTAGAAGTTTAACGTGTCTCCAAGTTGGACTACTGCTCTCTGTTCGTGTGTCGCTCGTACTGCAAAGTCAAACGGCGTCTGTGTCAGCCTCTTTATCTGAGCAGATGGTTACCTGGCATCACCCATGCAGTGAGATCATTGCGCTCATCCCCTCGTTTTAGTCTCTCATTACAAACCAGAACGTTTCTTTCTCAATCAAAGACATCCAACTCGCTTATTCCATGTTTCTCTCTAAAGCTGCACTGAAAAAAAAAAAAGAAAGAAAGAAGCCAGCCATTCTGGTACAAGTAACCTTGCTCCAAGGGTAGTCTTTGTGCTCGGCAAAGGGCTCAGATTGTTCCTTCTGAAAAAGGGGGACGAGTGCAGCACAGAGCACTCAGTAACAACATTTGGCCTCTTTTACACAGATGATAATGACCAAGCAGATTACAGGGAGGCAGGCATTAGGGGCCATCTTCTGCATGGTTACAGTCTTCAGGTTGTCATGGTGAAAACCAACCATCAAAAAAAGGAATATGTTTAAAATGGGATGTTGACACTCGTCTCAGAGGTATATTTACTTGACCTTCAAGGCCGAAATGTTTGCAAAACTGCAAAACAAGGGGCTGGTGAAGAACTTTGTAAAAGCCTCTTGGGCATGAAGGTTAGAAAATGAACGCTGTGATACTGCTCACCGTTTCTAGATCTTTCACAAAACCCAAAACGCAAACCTTTTCATTTAACTTGATCATTTCTTTTCCGCTACTACGTGTCTATTTAAAGCGCACCAACGAAAAAACAGCCACAGAAATCAAGAATCAAGATCAGAGGTGCAAGAAAGTCCACAGAGCAGCAATTCAAAAGTCTTCTGCTCAGCCTTCTTTTAGTATAGTCACCTCACTTGGCTGCTCTCTCGTCTCTCCCTCTCGGGGCTGACAGAATTATCTTCTGCATCAGAGCTGAGGCTGGGCCAATGCTCCACACAGAGGACTCCATTTCATACAGCCAGCCCCACAGTGGCCAATCACACTGGAGTATCGGTGGCATGACCATCCACCATTTTGTGCTCCTCAAGGTCTTTGACTGTCCTGCTCAGCAGAGTGGAGCTGCTCGCTCGGCTATCTTGTTACACAGATGGAAGTGTTTAACTTTAAGAGCGCAGACCTGAGCGAGCAGCTTCCCCTCCTGCCGGTTCCTCTGCAGACTGTCATGGCAGGCTGCAGAAAGCAGAAGTGAGATGTGTGGTTTTGATCACAGCAAAGATGGCTACCTTTGACTGTGGCTTTGCTGTTTTTTCTCCGGCTGAGGACAGCGCCATAAAATCTGGTTGCCGCGCCTCTAAATGCAGATGTTTCGACAAGAAGATTTCTGCAAAACGGCACCAAATGTAGGTGACCTGACATGATCCTGTTCTAGGTGCCTCTGGGAGAAAAGCATGGAAAGCATGAGGGATAAAACTTGGGGCAACCCTTTTGCAACACGATTAAACATTCCACCTAAAAATGATCAAGTGCAAAATTTAATTAATAGCCTCAGGCGTGATTATTTTTAAAATTTAAGAAGAGAAGGAATAGGTGGATATATTTGGTTTTCTCTAGAGCCTTTTTCTCTTGAGCTTAAAAAGAGAAATTCTGGGGAAAAGAAATTCTATTAGTGTGCAAAAGTAGGGTAAAGCAAAGCAAAAAAAAAAAAAAAAACAACGTTTGAAGCACCACAGACAACCTGCAAGACTAAACCAAACATGTCAGACATGTGAGCTGAGTCAGAGCTCCTGAAATTGAAACGCATCGGTTCATAGGACTAAATAAACACCACCGAGGAGACAAAGTGAAGGACAGAACTCGGAGAGAAACCAGGAAGTGCTTTTCCACAAGGACAATTACTCCAGGAAACCTTACATTCCATATAGCCTTGAAGTTCATTTCTCCTAGGAAACCGTTTCCTGACACAAATCAATCTGCCGGTGTCTCTGAGATATTCTGTTTTATCCCAGAAAACAAACACGCCATGCTGAACAAGCCACAAGGTCAGCTCATTTACCAAACGTGTCCAATCAAGTCGCAATAATTGGGTACAATAAGCCTTCCATCTCACTAAAACTTTCCTCAATCAAAGCAATTCCTATAAAGCCTCTTAACATCAAAATGTCATCTACTGAATCTTCACCCTCCAACTGCTCCCCTTCCCCTTAAAAAGAAAAAGGCTGCAAGGTTGTTTTTCCCTTTTTTTTTTTTTGTAAGTTGTACTCAGTGCCAGAAAACACTGCAATGCTGACTTCCTTGTAAGCCTGACATGGCAGTTACTTCAGTTACAGGAGGTGGGTGAGGTTTCAAGCTCATCAGGATGGAAGATTTCTGAGCAACCACCAGAGAACGAGGAAAAAACACAACGCAGGAGAGCCCAAACTTCTAGCTCTGAAGGTATTCGCTCAGAAGAACGTCGGTAAAGCTCTGTTATAGCCGTCTTTTAAAGCCACGGTGCTTATTTAAAACGAGAGGAGGCGGGCTTCTTCTCCAGATCCAACAAACTGACCTCTTGAGGCAACTCAACAGGTCTGAGAAAGGAAAGACGAGAGACCCATCAATATTAACTTACCACCGAGACCTCCTTTCCAAGTTCTTAAATATTTAATGGTGGCTGGACAGCTCTGTTGTTTCAGAGGCCGAGCCAGTGTGGATCCCTTCTACAAGACCACTCCTGTTCCTGCTCAATGAAGGCCTTGTCCAGCGGCACCACACTGCCTAAGGAACGGGCGTCTCCAAAGAATTCAGACTTTTTTTTTCTCCCCCCCCCCCCTTTTTTTTTTCCCTCCCCACCACATGCAGCTTAAGGCTGACAGAGAAGGTTCACAGAGTCTTACTGCAGAAGAACTTCAAAACACAAATTCGGAAACCCCGAGATAATTTATCGGCCTCGTCATTTAAAACTACTCCAATATACGCTTTAAGTTTACTCAAAGGAGACACAATTGCGAGGTTCGTTGAGCTACAAACGTTTCTTTTTTTTTTTCCAGGAGGGGAAAACGCTGTGTTCAGCTGCTGATGTTCTGATGGAAAGCAAAGAGGAGGAACTAGTTCTGCAGCAATGTAACGTGGCAACTGACAACAGAAACTGGAATGACACTTCTATGAAGCCCCTTCCTTGTTCTACATTAAAAAAAAAAAAAACAGACACGATGGTGCATTTTCGCTTTTCAGACAAGCCCAAAACTACTTTTAGAAGAAGAAGGAAAAAAAAAAAGAAATATTACATTTCTCACGGCCTAAACAAGAAGTAGGTTTTGAGGATACCCAAGCCGGTAAAATGCAAAAGACGGAGGGTTGAAAGGGTTTTGCTGTGAAGCCATGGCCACAGCTTCGGGATCGGTGTGTTTCAGCACGCTTGCAAGTGTAGCAGCAAGGCCAGGCTGCATCGCATGAGCCATGCATCATGTCAAGAAAGCACTCACTGGAGCATTTCAATTTGCTTTTGTGTGTCTCCTTGGCCTTCTTCACTACCCCAGGTAGAGAAGAATGGAGAAGTGCATCACCCAGTGAGAGTAAGTGAATGAGTGAAGGAGGAGGGGAGGGAGAAGGGAGCCGGTGTGTGTGTGTGTGTTTGAGAGAGAGCGAGCATAAAGCATAAAAACAGGGGGGAGTGATGAGCTTCATGACCACTTCCTTCCAGCATTCAAACCATCACAGAGGTCTGTCTTGTTTGATTGTCTGTCCTTGCAACTTACAAACCCCAGATCACCTCAGCTTCATGCTGAACTGTGGTATTAACGTGCAATCAATGTTGCACATAAAACATTTCGAATAGCCTCTAAAAATAGTTACAAATTTGGGCAATAATTCAATATAAACAGAGGTAGAAAAGATGCTCAAACCCTTACAGTAAAAGTAGCAACGGAACGATTCAAGAAGACTTTAAAGAATAGTTTAACCCCAAATGCACAAAATATGGAAAATGTATCATCACTGTAGTATCAGTTTTATAAAGGCAATCACATGGACCCCCTTAAGGCCTCCAGGGACTTTAGATGATAGTGGCTAAAATACTATGAGTGTTTTAATCCCTGTGATGACAGAAGAAGAAAAAAAAAGAGAAAGGAGTGAAGAAAAAGTGGATTTATTGCAACTCTTATCGTATTATTCAACAATCTCACAGCTGCGTGATTTGTTTTATGTCGTGCAGCCGCAGTTTCAACTTAATTAGGTAAAAAATATGATATCCAAACACAATCTAAATGTGTTTATAATAACAGCATAGTATTAATTATAAAATAAGGAGGCTTTGTCAGCATTCAAATTTTACGTGTTAAACCACCTAATGTTTACACTGATGCATTATTTATACTGACAGGTTTTCTTTTATGGGAAAGAGGCTGGCAGACAGATGAGATGAGCAGAGAACAATGCAGCTCTGTGAGATGTACCGAAAATGTTAGTTCCACGCAATTTTATTTTGTCAACCATCCTTCCTGGAATTCTTTACCGTATAACTCGCATTTATGCTTCTGATTTCTGCTCCGTTGTTTTGTTATCCTAGCTCTCCATGTCAACTTTTCCTCCGACTCATGAACCAGACTTTAACACATTTCAGTCTGCTGCCGGCTTTCTGGTGTTCAAAATAAAAGGAATTAAAAAAAATATTATTGAAACCTGACTTGTTGGTTTGTAAATCTTTATACGAACCCACTCGTTAGAACACGGTCTAGCTGTAACATTCATCCATCCATTGTCTTAACCCACTTGTTCCTGTTCAGGGTTTGGCAAGAGGACGTCCTGGACATGTCATCAGTCCAGCACAGGGGCCACAAAGAGACAAACGAGGCAGACAATTCATAACCATTCATGCCCATATTAACAGCAACAATTCAGAGTTGCCAATTAACCTAACATATAGCATGTTTTTGGTCTGTGGGGGGGAGGGGGGGGGGTAGTGGGGGAACCAGAGTACCCAGAGTTTACCCACACATGCTTGGTGAGAACATGCAAACTTCACCCAGAAAGGCCCCAACCAGGAGTCAAACTTGCGACCTTCTTCCAAGGCATCATCCTACCCGACTGCGCCATCGCACAGCCGTATGAACCACATCACAAGCAATATGGACCTAGCTATAAATCATAGTTTGTATTTTAATAAACTATTTCCTCTTTTATATAAATCAGAATACTACTAATATTTCTTTTTGCAGGGTTTTTATTAACCTGAACGAAAGTAACTTCTCACATTCGCAGTTTATCAGGTTATGACAAAGAAACCGAGAAACCAGCAGACCTCAAGGGTCTCTGAGAGGATGAGGGGGGCCCCTCTCAGCAAAAATTCTCCCATTCACCTGCTTGTGTAGTGGGGGGAAAAAGAAGAAGAAGAATGTGTTGAAGACTTGTGAAAGTTGGAAGTGCAAACAGAGTGCTCCACCATCACCGAGACAATCGGCGGAGATGCACCAAAAACCTCCAGGTTGGAAATCCCTCGGCTCCCTTCAACAACGTCCAGGAGACCAGACCCGCTGCCAGACAAATGTGTCGAGCGCAGCAGATTCCTGCCCGGCTCGTCCTCTAGCTGCTCCTCCTCGAGAACCTGTCTGCCCTGCCTGGCTGCCACGCCGGGGAGAGAAAGAGCCTCGCCACCATTTTGACTGCTCTTCTCAGCCCCAGCCTTGTCGCAGCACGGTGTGTCAAACTCACACTCTCCTTGTCAGCAAGATTTCACACAGTGGCCAGGGGGAACTGCAGAGCAGAGAACAACCACACACACACACAGCACCGGCAGCAAGCAAACACACCTCCTTCCCTCTCCCAGTAGGCTGGACACCTTTGGGACATAACGTGGGAGATGTCAACCTAATCTAAAATAACTTTAAAAGTGCCTTAAATTAAAACAATAAAAAGGTATACTCATGTATTGATAGATCCAGATGTCCACCAACTTGGTCTAACCAATGACTACAAGTAAAAAAAAAAACACTTTTATTTTGAAATTTAAGGCCACTAAAGGGTGCAGATGGCTGAAACTCCTCCAAAGAAAAGCAAGAACCATCACGAGAACTTCCTATAAGAACAGTCATTGCTTCACACACACACACACACACACACACAGAGGAGTGTGTGTGTGTGTGTGTTGACACCACTTTGTTGAACATTAACTACCTGCATGGGTGAAAACACCACACTGTTCTGCATTAAAACTCGTATCTCATCCCCAATGTTCTTCAGCTCTCAACCGTCACAAGATTCATGATTTGGTTTTGTTTTTTTTTTTTTTCTTTTCTTTTTTTCCACAAAAATGTTTCATCTGCAGATCTTCCAAGCCAAGGTGTGTTGTCGTTCTTTTTGTTTTTTAAAAAAATAAACGAGCCTTAAAACTCATGGAGTTAAAACCCCAGAAGTTAACCTTGACAGCACCACTGACTTGTCTTCTTTTTTTTTTTTTTTTTTTTTGAGAGTTCTTCTGCTTCCTTCAGCAGAATAAACTTCCGAGCTGAGGAGGCAGAAAGAGAAGCAGAAGAGGAGAAGGAGGAGGAAGAGGTGGCCGATTATTCTTTCTTTCTTTTTTTTTTAGCCCCCCCCCCCTCTTCTTCTTGAACACAACCTTTGTTCTGGTGTGAGGAATCCTGCCTGTCTGACTCCTCCAGAGCTCTCCTTGGAGACTCATCTGCTTTCCTCCATTTTATGGTGAAGCTTGTGACACACCTGACTGGAACCAGTGAGTGACAGCAGAACAGAACAATGTAGCAATAAGCACCAAGGAGGAACCAAAAAAAAAAGGTCCACAACAGAAATATATCGATTTCAATATAAACAAACCAGAACTGCGGCTGTGTGTTCATTTCACGACCTTTGGGAGAGGAAGGGGGGGGGGGATCCTAGCTCCAGCGGCTGTGGAGAACACAATAGCTAGCAGCAGATAAGGTTTTTGTAACAAAATGAGAGAAGAAGAAGAAGAAGAGGAGTCCTCACGCTGGACATGGCTTTCTCTCATGGTGAGTGTGTGAGCGTGTGTGTCTATGTGTGTGTGTGTGTGTGAGACTGGACCAGCTCCTCCGTGTCGCTAATGGAGTCTGGTTGGAGAGCGACCCCGAGCTACGGCTCCTCCGTGAAGCTAACGCTCGGCCGCGGCCACTCGAGTCTCCCCTGACCGGCAGCGCGAGCCCTCCGCGCCGGCTCGCGCTCGAGCGCGAGCCCCCCTCTGTTTCTCAGCTCCGCCACCGTCCATTTCCTTGTGTCATCCTGACAACACGCACCGAGCAGGGCGACGGACACGGCGAAGGAAGCGGCTGCGTTTCAGGATAGAAAACCGGGAAGCGAGAAGACCCACTTGACTTCTTTTTTTTCTCTCTGTGAGGCTACTTGGGGGGGCTAGAGTCTCTTATAAAAGAAAAAAAAATCTCGCCCCGACTTCCTCGTCTGGACCTGGACCGAAACAGCGAGCCTCTCTCTTTCCAGGTCACTCACGAGGCGCTCTCCAAATTATATCCCATGATCTACCATAGCGACGTTCTCGCGGACCTTCAGCCGAAACTGGAAATATAATAGTGCAAAAAAATAAAAAAAAAAGAAGGGGGGAGAACACTCACTGGTGCGATCTTCTCCTCGAGCGATCCCTCCCAAAAGTTGTCCTCGTATTTCATGCGTGCGCCCCGGTCGGTCTAATGGATGATCGCCATCTTTCCTGCTTCTCCTTTGCTGCAGCTGCAGATGACCTGAGATCCGTCTGTCTCTGAATAATGAGCAACCACACAGACAAGGAAGACAATCTGCGAGGCAGGCTCTACACAAAGAAGTTCGGGAGACTAGCAAGCACCAGAGGGTGCACAAGAGTTTGCGACGAGACGAGGGAGCATCAGCAGCAGGATGGACAATGTCTGCGCCTGAGAAGCTCATCCTTCATCTGGACTGAAGTCAGATGATCTGCAAAGCCTTAACGGCGGCTCAGAGCACCAGCAGATCCATGCAGCCGCCGTGAATTTTATATAGGCTTTGAACACTATGTGTGCCACGTCATGAGGTTATCTGCAGTTCACTTTGGAGGTGATGCTGCAGCTTCACACCTCACATAGAAGCATTGATGGACACACACATATATATATATATATATATATATATATATATATATATATATATATATATATATATAT
>NC_051443.1:14346925-14348646 GCF_001649575.2 Kryptolebias marmoratus
GGTGGGTGGGTAGTGAGGAGAAGCACCTCACATGACTGAGTGTAATATATCATCTGGGAGCGTTTATTATCAGCGCTGACATGTGTTTAGATTCTTTTTGAATCGGTAGATTTCAACACCAAATTCTTGTTCAAGGATCACGTCGGCTGGCGTCGCAACCATTGTGCGGGTTATGTGACACTTATGCGCTGATACGTTCCACGGTTTTAGGATTTGAGATATCATGGTGGAAAATCTGCGCCGTACCCAAGTTTTAAATCGATACGGTCAAAGCCGAGCACACTTTCGACCAAACTATTGTGCTAAATGTTTGTAAAGACCCGAAAAAGAACATGAAGGTGAAATAATTCGACAAAGATGTCAGGTTTAAAATTTTAGAAATAAATTATGAGTTTATAGGTTAGCACTAGTTTTAGGGACTGACTTAAAAGCCAGTAATTTCATTCATTAGGGCGATGGTCAGATAGATGAGGGGTGTCCTGACTTTTTTTTGTAAAATGATGGATTCAGCAAACCCTGATGTGCATAATTCTGTTCATGAATGGGTCTTCTAAGGCCTGGCATTCCTTGAATGAATACATATCGCCCGCCTTACATGCCAGACTTTTAAACTAAGATCATGACAAAGTTGCAGCCAGTTTGGTCAACCCTTGGAAATACCGTTGTGCGCAGCCTCGTGCTTTATTCCAAGATGTCTCAGGGTGTGTGTTTGTAAGTGACTGGCAGCCACCACCACACCCAATGTTAGCACAAGTTAACCAGCCGCAGACGTCCGTCCAGTGATTAGTTTCAGAGAGTTTCATTAAAATTCATCCAGGGATTCATGGGATGTTTTAGTAACAGACACATGCACGCATGCGAGCCAAAAACATTATGGGTCCACCTCGATTAAAAGATAGTCACTGGTGCTCACCAAGCTGGAAAAAAGTATAAAATCATATTTTGAATTTCACCAGTTTACAGCCAATCGGTCTAGGTATAAATGAAAGATATTTAGGACCAATGTCCTAAATCACTCCAGGTAATCTTCCTTTCAGCTAAGGTTTTATTTCTTTTTTTTTGACAATTTTTACGAGTCCACCATCAGGAAAACGCTGAGCAACCATGTGCATAAAATGACTGCAAGGAGAAAATAAATGTTCTCAGTAAAAGAAACAAAAGGCCTACAAACCAGCGGCTGATCATTCATAGGATGGTAACATTTATTTAAAATATCCCGTCCATAGGCCCAACTTCAGTTTTAGGAGATAAAATAGACAAAGAAATAAGCTGAATCTTCTCCAGGGCTGATGTGCAGGAATGCTCAAGGGTTGCATTTAGTTGCCATTAAAGTCTCATACCAGATACTAAATGCATAAATTAAAGACATATTTATCTCTTGTGGGTAGTCATTCAATGAAATGAATACATTACAAATGAAACCTTTCTGATTTGTTCGATTTGGTTCTCATTAAAAGTCTGAAGGATTAGCATCTCGAATCTGAAGATAATTCGGAGGAGGATTGACACACTTTCAAACACCGACCGAGTTAGAGGAGGCTGCCGCGTCTCTTCGGCTCTGCAGCAGATGGACACGGCTGCTCTGAGTGCCCGACGTGAGCAGGTTCCTCCAGTGATCGTGAAGGACTCGCCGCAGTTTCTCTGCCTCAACAGCTCCTGCTTCTTCATGTAATCCCAGACGGACTATGTTGTTGTCATGAGAGCCCTGGGGGTGGGGGGGT
>NC_051443.1:14348711-14366029 GCF_001649575.2 Kryptolebias marmoratus
TGAGGGTGGGGGAGGGGTTGGGAAGCATAGGGGGAAAAAAGGCCATCTGTTGCAGGACCTCTTGTTCCTCCAGCTCCAGAAGATTGTTCTGCAGGACCCCGTGTGTGCTACACAGAAACTTTCGAATAACCAGAGGCCTCCGTCTAGACCGAGGGAATTGAAACACCTCGTGTGTTTAAAAAACTCAACGTAGTCCCCAATTTCCGTTTCATTGTCGGCTCTGTAATCCCAAGGAGCTGAAAAGTTGTCGCTCTCGTTCAAAAGGCTTCTTTGGTTCTAATAACAGGTCGGTAGTTCAAGGTTCATAGGTTGGCGATGGGACAATCACACTAAAATGGTCGCGGGAGTCGCATGAATCACTCATTCATCATTTTGGATGTTGCCCCAAGTGATTTATTTTACCAACTAGGCCAACATGTGACAGGTTTTGGTCACATGTTTTGGACTCTGAGTGGCCATGATCCCCCTCTGGAAAGAAGAACCAAAGCTGTGCGGTAGATGTTAGACAGGGGGAACGTTTTTAATGTTGTTTTTTGTTGTTTACTAAAAATTGTCTGCTTTCACTTTCCTCTTTGAAGCCATCTGCCCTCTCTGTCAAAAATGTGCACGTCCCTGTCCTCAGAACACTGTCCTTTCTTGAGGAGCTGTCAGTGGACAGCTGAGTCCACTGACAGGACAGGCGAGCGGGTCAGTGACTCATGTGACTCATATGACTCCAACGGCACATTTACTGTGTACCAGCGATGGTTTCTAATCAGGAAGCTTCCCCCGATCCTCAGTCCTTGGAATCTTTTAAAGCAATCTGGAGCAAAGTTTTCACAGTTTTTCAAAGTTTTTCCTTGAACTTTGGTTGCTTTCCCCCCCACCGAGTTCCAGTCCAGTACCATTTTTTTTTTTTTTTTTGTGCATTGCTACTCCAATGAATCATCCAGGCACATAAACCCTCCTCAACTGAAGGGCTGATCAAGTGGCGTGTCTGTCTGCATGTGTCATACAACTTAGCGGATTTTAGTTTGGACCTGTCGGTTCTTTGTTACCACCAGCCTGCCGCGAAGACACAGTTTGTTCCCATCTCCACTGGAGAATCTTTGAGAAATTCCAAAGATAACGTGAGCTGACACAGAAAGAACTATTGATCAGGACTACTTTGAAAGATAACACCTAAGTCTTGCTCCTTGGAAGCAAAGTATAAAAAGAAGAGAAGGCTGAATAGTTACTACATAATAATTACTGGCTATTTACAAAGTGATATTGTGAGGTTTTGAGTTTTGAGTTATTATTTCAGTTTGGTTTTTCCTGGTTGTGTTGTTCTCTGTATTCACTCCTCCCCTGTCACTCTTCTGCCTTCCTTGCCACGCCCATCTCCACCTGTCTGCCATTATCCCCACTCACCTGTTTCCATTTACCTCGTCAACCCCAGTGTTCTAATACCCGGTCATTTCTCCCACTAGTCGTCGGATCATTGTTTGTCGTTGCTGATTCCTCTTGTTCATGCCATGCTCGCTGTCTTCCTGGTTCCACGCCTCACCTTGCTTTGCTTTTGTTTTGGATAGTTTGTTATTGTTAGTTTTGGTTTTGCTGCCACTTCAGCCGTTTGTTTCATTAGTGTTTTACTTTAATAAATTAGTTTTCCTTTTGAAGAATGAGTCTGCACTCTGGGTTCGCTTCCGTTGCCATCCAGCCTGACAGATATGCTTTCTTTAAATCTAGCATTTGGCAGAGAGTAAATGACAGTATCTTCCACAGTTTCTCAAAGATGTAGGCTTTTTTTTCTGTGAATGAGTCTTTTTTTAATTAACATAAGAGAGAACCAGTTTAGGTTTTTTCCTCGTGTCGTGGAAGATCTCAGTCGCAGATTTCATGCGGGCTCACAGATGATTGTCTGATTTCCAGGCAGACACACAGGCAGGGATTAAATTTGTGTAAGATAAAAACATAGTTAATCATGTTTGACAAGTGTTGATGTTGCCTCTCGTGAAAGCCGGCTCTGAATTATGGATCGCAGGATACCTATTATGGCGGAATTTAATCAAAGGCTTCAGATGGGAGGTTGGTGTTCCGGTTGCCTCTTTGTGTTGTCACCTGCGCCGAAGCTCAGGTATCTCCTCCACGGAGCTGTTAAATGGCGCCGAAAAAAAAACGTGACACCTTGCGAGCCGAGTTGTGTAGGAATATGACATATATAGCGCCCTGTTCGGCAGAAGGTGGCAGATGGAAGCAGGATCGAGTCTTTGTCGACACGCTTCCAAAGTGCCAGTTTTTCTGATGCGGTGACGTGCGTAACCCCATGAGTTTCCCCAAACCACGTGGCACGGATCCCTCGGCCACCAGCTAACTTCCTTCTTCTACAGCTTGGCCCTTGGTGACGCCTTTTTCTCTCGGCCCCGGAACACGTTAGAAGAAAAACAAAAACGCCTCGGATCTCCATACCAAACATATTCTGTGTCTCAGCAGATCTGCGAAGGAATGTCTCTGAAGGAACAACGCCTGTAAAGTAGACAAACACACACAGCGCTGACGTCCTGTCGGTGCCAGGTAGCAGCGAGGGTTTGTCATGCTGCTCGGACATATGGCTGTTGCACCAAATCTGATTAATATGGGACGGCCAGGAGTCCGGCACACAGCGCGGGACAGGCTGCACCGGGACATCCCCACTGGTTCGGCCTCCAGTCCGCCTCACACCGTGCCAGACTTCCACCTCGCATGGCTAAAAACAGACCCGTCACCTGGGAGTCAGGTGGTCAAAGCAGCGAGAGAGCAGATTTAAAAAGTTGCCAATGATGTTTTGGATGCATTAGGAAAATGCTAAATATTACTGTTTTTTGTATTTAAATATAAATGGACCATGTGTACAGGTTAACAAGCACACTTAGAGGTCAAACAGCTCTCGATAGTCTGAGAAATGACTCAGTTTTGTTCGCAGCTTCCAGTTTCATGGAGGTGTTCACACCTGCTGATCATCAGTTTGATAGTCGCTGTCTAAATACCAGTGGAACTGGTTTGGGAGGACTCACCTTTTCCACTACTTCTGCATTTTTGCTTAGGTTTCGTGAAGTGAATAGCTGTGTAATTTGACCCGTGTTGGGTTTTTTTCTTTTTACCTGAAGTTATCTCAAATGATTCTAATTCTGAGATCCGACATTGCTGTTTCATGGTCAGAACTCCTAAAAAGGGAAGTTTTTTTCAATCATGGCAAGAAAAATAGCCAAGGATTGTTAATATTTTAGGCAATTTAAACGTTTAAAAGATAAAAAAAAAAAGTGTAAACGTCCTAAGAAGATCATGTTAAGGCTACAGGTTACCTAGAGAAGTGTGTATTTGTCTGTTCCACACAGCCAGAACAGAAATATGCAAATCAAGACAATGGTAATAAGTTTATTTAACATCATGAGAAGTCGTCGAAGCATTCTATGAGGCCTTTTTAAGTTTCGGTGTAGTTCAGTCTTTACCTAAACTCATACAGATTCAAGTCATCTTTTCCTCCAAATCAAAGGCGAGAACAGGCACTTGACTGAATACGCTGCACTGACAGCCCATCAAACAGCACAATGAACAATAGATGTACCTGCTGTGTAGTCTGAATGCAGTTCTCACCTCTTAGCGTGAACTTTTAAATTTGACTCCTTTATATATTTTGTTCTGCACAGCAAATTGTCACGGGAAACAAAATATATATATATATATATATTTTGGACTGAGACTGAGCATTTCTGAGTCTTAAAAGTGCTTTTGTTTCTCAAAATATGTTAAATCTAAATATGTGCCCAGCCGTCATGGATTTATGTGACATCTTTATTTATTTGTTTTTATATATCTGAATACTATAACACCAGGTCCAGTTCTGTATCACTTAAATACACAATCATTTTTATCAGTAGCATCTAATAGGAATGATTTTTTTTTTTTTACAGATATTGTTTTTCACTTTAATGAACAAGTTGCTAACTTGGTTGAGGGAAGAACACACCCTAATAAAATTATGACGTTGCAGGAGAATTTACTACACCATTTCAGAGACTTTTTTTGTCCCCCCACAGACATCAAATAAAAATGCTTCGTGTTAAAGTGGACTGTTTATGTCGAGCCTATAGATGACCGAGGCCGCGTTGATTTGTCTTCCTAACCCGTAGCTCCTTCTGCTACGATCTTCAGATTATTAAATGTTATCAAGCATCAAAGTACTGAAGGATCTGTCTGCCGTTCCTGCTCGTCCCTCGTCTTCCTCATGGCTGACTGGCTAAAGATGTTGCTCTGGTGCTGATGGCGCTGGAGTAAGAGCAATCTGTGCACTCAGGCTGGATCCAAACAAATCTGTTTGCCTCTGCACCGTCATCCCGGAAGATGGGAGCAAAATGTGATTGTAAAACGTATTTTGTGAATGTTCTACGGACACGTTTTTTAAATATTTGATTTCAGTAAAATGGATGTACACCGCAGGGCTAAAGAAAGACCTGACATTCTGCTCAATTAAATGTCTAAAACAGTTCTATTTATTCTTTTAAAACCATGAATAAATGCATTTTTAAAAATCTGCAGCTGTCACTTTTTCCTCAAATAAAAGGAATGCATATCACCCTCTGGCTTTCATGCCAGAGTCTAAGACTCGTCTTAAGTTGAAAAATGACAAAATTGTAACCACTTTGGTCAACCCTTAATTCACGATGTCATGCAATATTGTGAGATGTCCCACTCAGAGTATTTATTGTTAATGACTCTCATCTACGACCGCATCAAATTTCTGCTCAACATCTGTGAAGCTGACTGAGTTACAGCCATTTTTGTGTTGGCTAATTTAAATTAGCTGTGGCAGCCATCTTGAACTGGGTTGACTCCAAAAGGTAATCAATTCTAGATGCACAGCCAGTGTTTACTTTCTGAAAGTTTCATTAAAATCTGCTCAGTGGATCATGAGATATTTTGCTAACAGGCGAACAGGGTTGAATCCAACAGTTAATTCCTGCGTTTTAATCAAATCTCTCACAGAATAAGAAACTCTTCAAGTGTGTGTTGTAGATGGATCTCAGCTATTATAGCATAAAGGTTTGGCATAATATCTGTAAAAGTGACTCAAATATAGTAGTTTTTGTGTTTTCTAACATCAGTTGGCTGTTGCGGCCATCTTGAATAAGGTTTAATTCCAAACATTAATCACTTAAAGATGTACATTGAATGGTTATTTCCTGATAGTTTCATTGCAATCTCTCATATGGTTCGTGAGATATTTTGCTAACAGACAGACAGAGTTGACTCAAAGTAGTTCATGGCAAAAATTTTAAACAACGGTCTTGCACGATGCGTTCGCTCCCAAAAACCTGTTGAGGTTGACTCTTAGCTACAAGTTTGCCAAATTTAGGTCAGCAAAACTGACTGAGTCATAGCAGTCTTTGTGTTCTTGATGGCCTGTTGGCTGTGGCGGCAGGTAGACTCCGAAAGGCAATCAGTTGTAGATGTACATTCATTAACTCTTTACTGCAAGCAGCGTTAAAATCTGACCAGTGGTTCATGAAATAATTTGGTAACAGACCAAACACACACACACACACACAGGCAAAAACATTGTTGTCCGCCAGGCGATAAATATATATTTGCTGTCTTCTTTAATATTCTTTGTTACATTTATGTAAAGGCAGGCTTCTAGATTATATATATATATATATATATATATATATATATATATATATATATATATATATATTCTACAACCAAAACACCATTATGGATGCAGTTAGGTGTGTGTGTGTGTGTGTGTTTGGCAGATAATTTCTCATTGTTGGGACCTTTATGGCTTTTAAGTCCTCATTGTCTGACCTCAGTGAAGTGATTGCCTCTGATAATGCCATTAACTAGTGCCGTGTGATTCTCGGGGGCACAATCAAGAGCCTGGGAGCAGAGGATACATTTCTGAAAGAGCTGTTGATGTTCCTCATTCCTGATGTATCAGGAACAAAAAACGGATGATTATATCTTCCCTCCACACACCCCCACCCCGCTTCTAATTGAATCAAGCAGCCATCTGCCCTAAACCTTTCACTGGTATGTCAAGGGTTAATAATCATAAAAAAATAAGATAAACCCTGTTTAACTTTATGAATCTGGTTGATTTCAAATAGTAATCGGCTGTTAAACTGCATCCACCAAATAGAGTTTCACTCAAATCTGTTCAGTTGCTCACAAGATATTTTACTAACACAGAGAGAGGGTTGACTCCAACGTTTGATGCTAACGTTTAAAAAGGTCTTGCTCAATCTGTAGCGCACAGATTATGTGCCAAGGGTGACTCTCCAAAACTGACTGAGCTACAGCCATTTTGGTGTTTGCTGAGGTCAGTCAGCTGTGGCGGCCATCTTGGATCGAGTTGATCTCTAAAAGTTAATAAAAAAAATCAGACGTTCTGTGTTTTACTTACCATGAAGGAACACTGTTACTATCTGAAAACCATCTTCACATGGTTTGAACACACAGGCTACTTTGTTTTAGACATTTTAGATAAAATTGTTTTTTATTTCATGTTAAATTGTGTACTTATTTACCATTAATGCTTACCACTTTCACCCCCTCTCAGTGTGCATGTATGACTGTGTTTGCGGAGAAACAATATAAATATGGAAAGCCAAACAAAGATGTTTGTGTGACCCATATGAGTGTTCATACATATGTGCATTTCAAACGTACGCCCTTCAGAAGCACCTCGCTCGACCTGCATCCTTTTCCTCTGTTGATTCTCCAGCCTTTTATCTGTGTTTATGTCTGCAGGCAGAGTCCAAGGTGCCCAGACTTTATCCCCATCTATGCAACAATAAATCTGCTCTGCCACAGGAACTTTAAAGTCCCCAGGTGAGAGCTGCGCAAGGAGGCTGTCCTATCAGAGAACAGCCAAGCAGAGAGTGGACAGTGGCATCTCAGGGATTAAAAAGTGCTGCATCCACTGTTCCCCTGGCCCATTGACGGATGGATAAAGCCTTGGACTTCACCTTATTGAAAGAAGGAGAGAGTGCCCGGGGAGCCATGAAATCCATAGAACCTTCCTTAAATGGGTTTGTAAAAGGCTTCCGCCTAGCAAACCACGGCTGAAAGAGCCCATTAAATAAAGCCCAGCTCCTCGGCAAGGAGCTGGGGTAGATTCATCAGAGAGAAGAAGGCAAAGATAATGATAGCTCATGGCCAGATGCGAGGCTCCGGCTCCACTCTCATGTCATGTGGGACCATGTCAATAACAGCAACGGCAGACAGATAAACAGTGTTTTCTCACTTTCTTCTGCCACCTCTCTTCGGGGATCGAGGCTGCAGAAGCAAATGAGCAACTTAAAAAGAGCTCCTGAATTTACAGCCAAGTCCAGCGTGGAGGGAAAAGGTCTCCACATCTAAAGAGTTTCCAGTTTGGGATCATTTGGTCAGAGGGTAGTCGGGGTTAACTTTGGTTTTCATGACCACCACGGCATATTGTGCTTAAGAAAATGAGGAACCTGGACAAGCAGAGGACACAAGAAAAAGCGTTGAGTCTAAACAACACCATCTATATTAGAAGAACAGTCATGTCTTTAAAAAAAGAGGTAAAGACATCCAGCAAAGTCTTGACACAAGACCTGTTAGATGTATCCTCCTGCAGCTGATTATCTACTGCATGATAAGTTTCCAGTTAATAGCTCCTTGTTGGTGTAAAAATATTCTTTGCACCTGTCAGATTATTTTTGGCATTTTGCAGGAATTCAACTAAAGAAGTAGGAACAAATTGTATCTCTGCTGCAGGCTGTTTGGAACAAAACGAAGATCAAATTTCAAATATTTTTTTCTGCTAAGATGAACCAGTGGTAGATCCCTTGACTTTAGGAGCTTTTTTTATGGCTGACAGAGTTGCAGGTCAGGTCCTTAACAAACAGATATACAAAACATTAATTTCAAAATGCTCAGAGTGAAAATGAGTGAAAAAGCAGTAGACATCCACGCCTGATTTTAGCTTAATATCTGTAAAGCGGACTGCGTTGTATCCACGTTTGTGTTTTTTTCAGGTCAGTTAGCTGTGGCGACCATCTTGGATTGCGTAGACTCCAACTGGTAATGACTCATAGATGTACATCCAGTGGTTCATGAGATAGTTTGGGAACAGACAGGGTTGACTACAGTAGTTAATGGCAAAGCTTTAAACAGATTCTGCTCGATCAGTCAGTGCTCAGAGTGTGTGTTGGGAGACAGTCTCGGCTTCTAACATGCCAAATTTTAGGTAAGTATTTGTAACATTGTCCGCCGTTTTTTGTGTTCATGAGGGGTTTTGCAAACACGACAGACAAAAACACAAACACACACACTGACACGGGCAAAAACATCGCCTTTTGTCTTCAGTGGCAGGAGGCAAAATCTTAAGAAAGATTGGATAATTACTGATCAAATCTGGCTCCTTGGAAACGAAACGAAAAGAAATAACGGGTGGTTTCTGACTTTTGCACAACATATTTCCATCTGTAGACCAACAGCCAGGATTGCGATGTTAGCCCAACTTTCTTGTAGTGATTTGGCGAGACCTTCAGAGAAGGTGGAATGCAGCCTGGGCACATTTGAATATCAATGTGACCAGACAGGATAGGAAGCTGCTGGAGGGAAGGAAGGACGGAGGGAAGGAAGGAAGGAAGGAAGGAGGAAGGATGGGTGAGGACGGCCTCTGGGAAGACAGTGGGAGAGAAGGTGAGAGAGAGAGCGATGCAGGGAAGGAGATTTGTCATTTGCTCTTCGTTCCACCTGCTCCCCTGTCATGCACCCTGCCAGGGGGAGGGAAACACTCCCTGATGTCTGAGGGAGACCTGGGGAGAAGGGATGCTGGAGGTGGAAGGGAGAAGATGGGGACAAAGGAGGGGGGGGTGACAGATTAGAGTCGTGGGGAAAGATGTACAGGATCAAGAAAGAGACAAACAGGAGTGAGATAGCAAAAGAAAGGAAGACATAGTTTTGGAAACAAGAAAGAAAACATATGCATACCTTTGCATATTTGAGATGCCAAGTCCTGAAATGCTGCAGCTAAATACAGGGGCTGGCAGATATGCAAATAGGAGGATGTACCTGTGGGCCACCAGATTACTTTTCCTGCATTTGCTATTCATATATTTACAAGGTGACTCACTTCAGACAAAGCAGATGATCAAGAGCTCTCTCCTTCCTCTCCTCTCCTCCTTTCTTGCACTTCTGATGAAGAAGAGGAGAGCAGGCGAGGCGTGATGGATCCACAGCCTCAGCAGAAGTCGTAAGCCTTGCAAATGCTGCAGCCCACAATTGCATGCCCTAAGATTTGATATGTATTCTGTCAGCAAACCCCATTTAATCCATTTTGCTGTCAGCGCCCCTTAAAAGCATCTCAACTAATGCAGGGAGAGTTGAGAGTGCAGAGGAGAGACAAACACGGCGCCGACATCTATTTCCAACAATCACAGAAAAGTCACTGGGAAACATTTCACCTTTTCATCGTCCCCCTTCGCTGCCCCTGATCATTTCCCCTCGTGTCGTTCGGCAATTCAAGCTTGAGCTCCAAGAGCTCACGTTCTTTAGAGACTCAGCAACTTCAGTGACTAATTTCACAAACAAAATTTTGATTAAGAGGACTTTGGCGACTAAAGAGCAGGTCTCTTGTTTATGCTCTTCTCTTTGAGAGTACGCTTTCCCGCTGCTCTCTGTCGTCCGTTTAATGAAACTGTAGCGAAACAGACCTCTGCATACAAACGCAACAGGAGAAGCAGTCTCAAAAGAATAGATTAATTTGGTAAAATACACAATGCATGTGTGTGTCCTTATGAAATCAAAATTAGACTGCAGTTCTCCGTGTCTTAACTATTACCAGAACCCCCCTTTTGGGCACGTTTTAATGTCGTTCTTTAAATCTATTGAAGCAATTATCTCAACTGTGCTCACAGCTCCAAGCCTTCACACCATCACTGAAACCTTTTCAAATCCTTTCAGCCATCTTTCCCATTCCCTTGTATTCTTTCAGGCTGTCAATTTGATTCCACTTAGTTTTATTGCCAGTTAAGACCCTATATTTCCCCCCCTTTACTCTTTTTTTTTTTCTTTCAGTAACTGTATTGATTGATCATATAACAACTACTCCCGTTTCTTGCAGCTGCGAGGCGTTTTCAGTTCTCGTGAAAATGTGTGATAGTTCCGTCGGCCCACATCTCAAAAGTGCTTCACTTTGGATATCATAAACCTGTAAACCTGCTTAAGATTTTACTTCCTGGCACAGAGGGAAATAAAAACAACGTGTTAATACTGTGAGGGGGTTAATTGGATCACAAAGCACAAGTTTTGGTGCCTAAACCAAATCAAACATCAAATAAAAAAGGGAAATCGGTCAAAAAGTAAATTTGGATAAACTCTAAAAAAATAGCACAAAAACTATTAGTGTTACATAGAACGTATGTGTATCTCAGTTTGCTGTGCAAAAGTCCTAATACTCTCTATCTGCCTCTTATTGTGAATTTATTAAGCTCTTCTCTGTCCACAGAGAGAAAACAGGCCAAATTTGTTATGACTTCTTATCTGAACTAACTATTGTTAGACAGAGAATATTTTAGTGTGCACTTATTGTGAGAGGATCTACTATTCTCAGACACACCATGCTTTTTCCTCACCCTAAGTTTAAAATTTTAGGCTATGTGAAAGACCACTTGTCTCCTTGGTCACCCTCTGAATCTTTTATGTGCAGTTTTTTTTTGTTCTTAATCTATTTAAACCACTAAACCCTCAGTCTGTGACTGTAGTTTTACATGTAGGTTATTTTCAACTCTGTGTTTAATCGAAATAGGTGATCATGTCTCAGAAAAAAATGAAATATAGTAGCTTTGTTCATAAATTTAATTAACAATGCTTTTACAACCATCCTAGCTGCAAAGTAAGGCTTCGCTTAGAGGTGATTTAAATAAAAAATAAGCCCTTTATTTAAAAAAATAAAACCTGCAGGTGGTTGCTTTAACACAGGTATGTTGAGACATGGATTTAGACCCAGAAACAGCATTTACAGTCACAAGTTGATGCTTTTAAAAGCTTGCTGGATGCCAAAACATTGCGTTAAGTGTCTGATCTTTTGCGCGTTATCTTAGCTGCTTTTATTATCTTGTGTCACGATGATCACTTTTGCTCTGGCGTTTGATTTTGAGTAACACAGCACATGGACAGCAAAAGTAGGGCTAAAAAAAACAACCCAGTTTGTGTCGAAAATGGTAAAATGGGTACTTTGAACAGAGCCTCATACATAACTGGTCTTCACGCAAACGAGCAGATGTTTACCATGATATTTGTATTTCTTTCAATCCTAAATTTTGAATTGAGGACCGAACAGAAAGTAGAAATGCTGCAGTTTATGTTGGCGTCAAGACTGACCTGCTGATTTGTTGTTAATTTATATAAAGTATAAAAGCAGATGAGTCATTCAGGATTCCTGATTTAGTCTTGGGGTAATGAAATGGAGCAATTTGAAATAACATCATTACATCCAAAGCTGAAACAGTATCTGACAATAGACTGACATGGACACTATATTCAGCATGCTGTGCAGACTGACAGATTGAGTTGTGTCTGTAGGATTCCAACAAACCTCAGATGGCTTTATTGTGCTAAGATTAGAGGCAATATCTTTCCTAAACTTCTTCTTTTTTGTTATTACAGCTTCGTAATCTTCCACTGAACAGAATATCGTTGCACATTTAAAGTCCCAATTTGAAGCATTGTGCCATCATATGAGGCGAAACGGCACATAAGGAGCAGGTTTGTGATGTACCCACAGTGCAACAAGATGTCACAGTCTCTCCAAGGTCACGTCTCTCCACCAAGGATGTCATGCAATCACGAGAAATAAATGAAAGCATGCCACATCCTGAGGGGGGAACCACAACAAACACTGGGTTGAAGTCAAACAGAATCCTGCATCCAGCTTTAGGTTTCATAAATCAGACATTACCTTTTTATATTTTACTCCCGTTTTTTTTCTACTTCACGAGAAAAAAATGTCTGAAAATGTGTCTGCCTGCACAAGACGACTGCTTATATATGTGTCTGTTTTATGCAGTGGGGTAAATTCTGCCTTTTGGTTCAATCTCTGGAATCAAATCCAAGACTCCAGGCAACACTGTGACCTGCATTTCCTGTGAGTCCAGTTCCTCCACATGACTTGGTTGTCTCTTTCCACCCATTTCTTTTGTCTCCAGTCTTAGCAGTTCCCAAACAAACACTACAACAATATTCCTCCAAAAGCTGAATCATGTATGTTTGCAGAAAAAAAACATGGCAATGCTATGGCAGAAAAACAAAATTCCTGTTTTATTTCAGTAAATGAGAGAATGCTACAAACTTAAAGAGATTGTTCAGATCTTTTGAAGTGAGGTTCATCAGAAAGGTTATGGACAATTAAAGGTACTCTTGCAAACTATGAATTCTTAAGATTAAAAAGGTTATCCTGAGCTCTATCAAATGGTGTGGTTTGAAATAGTTTGCTCCTGCACTTTTCCAGATATATTGAGATGCAGTTCTGAAATGTGGATCCACACTCAATGTAAACAAAGCACATCTAGCTGCACACTTTACTCACCAAATCTGAACGTAAATATGTACAAATACATTCAAACTGTCTGACTTGGTTTCATGTAAACTGCAGTGTTGGCTTCTATGTCCTTCAATGTGTGTTCAAAGTGTTGTTCCCTCGTAGGCGTTCATGGCTCTCTGTTCCACTTCCTCCATGTAGAGGTTGGATGCAATCCCTGTCTGTCTTTGAGCTGAAATGACTTTGTTGTTTAGATCATTATCTTGCTGAAGCTGATTTCTGACGGTTTCCACTGCTTCTGACGTGGGTATAAAAGTGAAAAGTGAAGTGACATCAGATGTTTCTCCTGGAGCAAGCTTCAAATGTTGAACTTTGTTGGCAAAATCCATGGAGTTCTCGATGTGACGTGGTGTGTTTCCGAACAAGAGGAGCTAAAATGCCATTGTTACTGTTGCTTCTTCCTGTTTCTTCCTTGTGAATTTTGAGAAACCCATATAAACATGGAGTGGCTTCCCCCGAACAATCAATGATCGATTAATTACTTTGTTCTTTTCAAGTTTTTGCAGGTAGTCTGTGGCCTTTTAGATTCCCTTTTCAAGGTCTCATATGTGGTGCTGATGCTCAGTAATGTGGCTATTTTTTCATGGTATTCAGAAGGGCTGAGGACCGCTGTGCACCTCCCTTTGTCACCTGGTAAAATATTGATGTTTTGGTCCAGAAACATGTCATAGCTTTTCTTCCTGTGGTGTAAAATGTGAAGGAGGAGGCTTGGCACTGGAGAGAGTTGCTGTTACCTTCATTCTGAGTTGTTCTGCCTCTGCTAGAAGAGCTGACAGCTTCTGGCAGGTCTGATCAGTTCTGTGTGAGAGAGCTTTAATGGTGAAGTGGATCCGTCTTATTCTCTTACTAAGCAGCTTGTTCTGAACTTTCAGAGGTATTTCTTCTGCTCTCTGTCCTTTGATGGTCGAGTTAAGTCTCATGCTGTTGGGGATGAGTCTTTGTTGTCTGCAACTCAAGCTGAAGCGAAGATAGTTCCTGTAGTCTGCGAGTTTCCTTCACAACTCCTCATGCTCCCGCACTACTCCTACAGCATTCTTCCCAAAGTACAAGGCAATATGCTGGTGTAGAGTCCCAGGCCATCCAGGACATGGTAAAAGTTAAAAAACAAAGCAGTTCAAGACCATGCTAGAAACCACATGGGATGCAGTTAAAGCTTCAGTTTGGAAAAAGAGTTAAAGATAATGGCTTGTGGGCTTCTGTCCTCTTAAAACAACTACGACTCTCCACTCCTTCTATGGTTTCACAATGCTGGCTTCATTTATGAAATCTCATGTCATCGCAGGATGTGGCCGGCTTGATTGGTGATTTATGACTGGCCAGAGGCAGCTTAAAGACAAGCACATCTTTCTGGAAAATCAATCTATCAAACCAATTTTTTTGTGTTATTTGACTATTTTTTTTTTGTCTCAAAAGAAGAAGAAATCAGTGGTCAGGATCCAATAAATAATACTTTATGTTTTTTTACTCCCTTGATTCTTTTAATTTGCCTTGTCATAAGGTCAGACAATAACTAGATATGGAAGATACAGAAGCAGGCATGAAATATTAAAGCTGGACTGTAATTCCAGGGCGCATAAGAAGTTGTTGGCATTTAATTTCACTTCTTTGTCAAGATTTCCTCCTGACACAGTTGGCGGTGTCAGCAGATTCCCGTCGCCGGGCTGAAATTCATGGGACAAGTGTCCATGTCAGCACTTTCTCCCTCCCTCAGCCGGTGTGTGAAAGGACATCACACTTGTCAGCTGCGGTAAGCCAAAATTATAAGGACAAATAAAATGGTGTGTCTGTGAACGGGGCTTTTCAAAGAGGATGTCCTTTGGGCTGAACGATATGATAAGTTGTAAAGGGTTCTCAAATGAAGTGACAGTTCCCCAGGTGTGTGTGTGTGTGTGCGAGGGGGAGGGGAGGGCAGCTGAAGGAAAGTTTGTGAGTATGGGTGTGAATATTGGTGTGTATGCATCTTTACTTGTGTGAAAACATTCGTTCAGGCATCATTTAGTCATGGATTTCTATAATCTCTGCACGTGAAGCACGTGTAGAAGAGTTCTTATTCATACTTTCAAGGTGAACTGAAATTTAAACTCTTTACGTTTTTCCTGTAAGGTAATACGAGCCGTCAAAATACTGCAGCAGCTTCAGAGAATTCTGTCGCTCATGAATTCATGTGCTCAGTCATAATAAACATGGAGAAAGCATCTGAATATCTGAGTACGCTGCTTCTCATTCCCACCACCAACTGTGGTGGACTAGCTTTACTCATTGTTTTTTCATTTCAGCTTGCAAGTGCTCATCTTTTTCCAACAAGCCTGCAAAGACGCTCCTGAAAAAAAAACTGCTAAAGATATTGGCTTGAAATACACAATTACTCGGCCACGAGTTACAACCCGAGCTCACAAAAGAAAATATTCAAAATAAGGATGACCAGTTTTACAGCGAATTACAACGAAGGGCTGACAAAAAATGTGCTGAAATAATATGCTCTCACAAAACAATGGGAATTAAAGGGCAGCGTCTCTGCAGTGCTGCACTCACAAACTGTGATTTTTTGCCTTTTGGCTTTCCAGGAGTCTTTGTTTTGCATTTATGTTGATTTTTCTGTATTCCCCGTGCTGCAACGTCTTTAAGTGTCAAACTTTTAATGTTTGTTTATTCTTTCTGCCTTCTGCTTTGCAACTTTGTGCTTAGATCCTCTGCCTCCACAATAGCTCCTTTCACAAAGAACTTAAAGCTGGGACTGAGACACCGGCTTGCTATCTCAGTGTGATCTATTAAAGGGACTAAATTGGCACAGGTTGAAATTAACCTGCTGCTGTTATGCCTCTGAGCCACCAAGCGAGGTAGCTACAGACTTGTAACTGTTGATTTATCTTTTCATTAAAAGGAGGCTGTGATGTACTGATGACCAACAGTCTGCAATTCTGTACGGATTTAAAAAAAGAGATGTCAGACACACATTTTATGCATAACACTTTACATCAAAACTACTCAGTACTTTATGCTAAATGCTAAGGAAATTAATTATAGTGAAATTTAACACCCACTTTAGGTCCAGATAAGACTGCATTTAGGTCCAAATCTGGACTGCGGTCCTCTATTTTGGGGACCCCAAGTGTATACTTAATGTTTTATCCTAAAAGCTGAAGGATAACGTAAACTACGACTTGTCAGAGTCTCCCACAAGGAAAGAAAAAGTTTATCTCAGACCAAATCCAGCATTTTGTAGCATAAACTTGGCCATGACCACTGAATGCCTAATCTGAACAGTATGGAACCAGATATGAGCCTGCATGGGTACCACTAATGTTGGGGAGAAGACATTTATAGATGGCACCATGTCTGTGGACATGTCACAGCACTGGCTGACAAGATGACTTTAGAATGAGGGTGGAAGAGGAGTATTCCAGCTAGATAATGATCCAAAGCACACAGCCACCAAGAAGATAAATGTGGAAGGGCCATACCCGGCCATGTTGTCTGATGTGAATCCAGTAGAGCAGCTTTAGGTATTTGAAGGGAAGAAGTGACACAAGCCCTGCAGTAAAGAGAGGAAATTATAGAAAATAACTCCAGACATTTCTGCCTCTCTGCTGTCCTCCACGTGGAGTGGAAATTAGTCTGTCGTCAAAAACATGCAAAGTTTTGAAACGTTAAAGAGTTGGTCCTGCTGGTTGATGAAGAGCCGATCAAAGACAGCCAAGTTGTGTATTTTTACAGGAGCCAAAACCACCTTTCAGTTACAGCATATGTGTTATTTCTGTGTCCAAATAAGGAAATGATGGGTCAAAGGTTTATTGACCTTTTGTTCATTTTTTTGGTCTTACATGAGAGCAAATGCTTGATCTCTCATCTAAAGAAGGGCACACACAGTTGATTATTATAATTATTTATTTATTGTCAACTACCATGTCATAATGCAAGTACACTGCCTAAAGTCCTTTAAACAAAAGCAAAGCAAGAATGGCTGATTTAGAAATTTGAAGACCTGCCTGTTTGAAATCAGTAGTGTAAGGTTTTTGACCCACAGCAGCAGCAGTGGAGAGTGGGAGGTGGGCTTAAAGTGAATTCTGCTGAGTCATGGTATAATAAAGAAGACTGATGGAGCTGGTTGTTCTTCTAGCCAGTTTAACTCTGCAGAAAACAATCTGAAACCGTTTCCACTTCTGATGGGTCAGTTGTCACCTCCCGGACTGAGAATAGCAAAGCAATTGCCTTTGGCCATCTCGTCAACCCTGGCACAAATACTTTTGTTTCTAACTTTCTCTCTCTCTCTCTCTTTTCTTTAGACTTCTTGAGACCACAGTTTTATGAGGAACGCTCAGTTTTGTCACAAAGATCTAAAGATCTTGGGGTTTGCCTGTTGTTCTCACGTGCAGAGTGAAAATTTAGAAAGATTTGTGGCTTTCCAAGCTACATTTTGCCCATTCGACATGAGCTTTTTGACCCAGTCAAAGTCCAGTCTCACCACTGGTGTGAGGAAATAGGATGCATTATATATATATATATATATATATATATATATATATATATATATATATATATATATATATAAAAATTCCCTTCTCACCCTCCGCGGGTAGTCTTTGTTTTATCCTCTGAGCTTGGGTCCTCTACCAGAGGCCTGGGAGCTTGAGGGTTCTGCGCAGTATCTTGGCTGTGCCTAGAACTGCACATTTCTGGACTGAGATGTCTGATGTTGTTCCTGGGATCTGTTGTAGCCACTGCTCCAGTTTGGGGGTGACTGCCC
>NC_051443.1:14367055-14445123 GCF_001649575.2 Kryptolebias marmoratus
TGCTTGTGGTATTCCCAGGTACTTCCCAGGTATGTATATATATATATATATATATATATATATATATATATATATATATTTTTTTTAATGTACAATGCAACTAAAGATGCAAAAATGAAAAGAGGCTTTCAAACATTTCATGAATCCACCGTAGATGTAAGCAATTAATGAACCTTTTAAGCAAAACTGCATCAACATAACTTCCATTCGTGCTCTTTTATAAGGATATATATTCACAAAATAAACCAAAGAAAGTGCTGTTTAATTAAGACACTTGTCAAGGTTACACTGTCCTCACTGTCAATGCAGTAATCAGTTAAATTTAAAAAAAAAAACATATTACAACCTAACAATTAGAAACAGCTGCTAAAGTAGCAATCACCTTTCACTTTACATTATCCACTCGCTCTTGTCTTTGGAGCCTCTAATAGCCTTTAGTTTAATAGTGCATGGTCCAATGCCACAGATTAAACCATAAACTGTAAGAATTACACTCTATTAAGAATTAATATCGTGGTCAACCAGGAATCCATTATTGTTTTTTTGCTCCATTTTAACCTTAAATAAAATCAAATCTGTTTAGAAGACATAAAGTGGTACACACTGCCTGCTCCTTTATAAATATGTCACTTTGGTCCATTTAACATCTTTTTATCACCCTCTGCCCTGAATGGTGAGTGATCATGTAATTACCTGGGTGTCTGTGTGTGTTTTTCTGTCTGTTAGCAGAATATCGTGTAAACCACTGGATGGATTTTAACAAAACAACCAGAAAGTACTCAGTGGATGTGCATCTGCAACCGATTATGTTTTGCAGTCAACCCTTTGCAAGATGGCTGCCCCAGCTAATCAACCACAGCAAACACAAAAATAGCAATACCTCAGTCGGCTTTACAGATACTGAGCTAAGGTTTAGTGCTGTAATAGATGAGAGTCATCCCAAAACATCCTTTCAGCGCTAACGAATCACACGAGACCTTTGTTTAAAACTTAGCCTTGCAAGGCGGCGGGCGGCGTGCACCGGCGTCGCCACGCCACGCCACGCAGTGAGTCGACTTGGTTGGCGTATTTGTCGCAGAAACCTTCAGATCAACATAACGTCAAGGAGCTTACTGAACAGGGCACTTTTTTTTAGATAAACAAATCTGAATTAGAGAAAATGAACTTTGAGGTGGTTCACATGTTTTGGCAGCACGCTCTTGTAAAAATATGGCAGCAAAGACTTTCCTCATAAAATAAATGAACAAACTTAGGAATTAGATTCATATGCAATATTTTATTTCAGTCAGGGGTGTCATAAATAATATAAATAGTTTGTATGTTGTTTGTGCACTGAATGACTCCTAAGATGTTGGAAAACTGCTAATTTAATATAAAAAAAGAAGTATTTTAGAGATTGTTTTAACTTTATACACAAGATTGTTGGCTTGTGCATCCCTTACTAAGACCTGCATCTTCCTTATCTTATAAATGAAAATCTGTATGACCCATCAGGCTGACGACATGTTCATCCTTTGCAGATAAAGTCCTCTTTTTAGCCTTGAAGCTAATTTGGCCTCTCATTTGTTGTTTTTCTCTCTCTTTGCTCTTTTGCTCTGAGATTGCATTTAAATAACTGCACTTGTTGCTGTTATTTTCATTCAAGCTTACGTTTGGTGAAATTCCGCTGGCTGAAAACGGGATACCTAAATGTTTGTGAAGCTTTACATACGAGGCTTGCATGTGCACTGTAATAATTTAATCATAACCAAAATATACAGTAGAAAAACACGCACAAAACCATAAAACCACTTCAAAGTTTTGAGTCTAGACCTCAGATGTGCCATTTATTACAAAAAGAAGAACTGCTGTTCACTGTGATTAGAAATGAGCAATTCATACGTGAATTTTGCTACTAAAATCAGTTTAATTCTGACCAGATTAACGCACTAATGGCTTGTCTGAGTTCCGTCAAGATCAAAGTAAATTGCTGCCAAACCCAAACTCTGAATTTCATAAAAGTGCATGGAAATTATATTTTATAAACCTTTAACTGTCAGTGTCGCATTGCACAGGTATTTATGTGGAATTATAAATTAATGTTTCAGGCCAAACACAGGCAGCAGCAACTAGCTGTAGCACTTCTGGTGCAGCTCGGGGCACTTTCAGCAGGAATGTCATGATATTTCTGCCAGAATAACTGTGTATTGTGAAATTATTGGTGGTTTCAAAGTTTATAAAACAGTATTTTTATGAACCATGATAAGTTTTGAAAACAGCAACAATACACTTTTTTCTTGGCGTTGTTTAGACTAGCCATTAGCTCATCAATCTGGTCAGAATTAAACTCAATTTCTCCAAACTATTTCAGCTATTTTTATGTATTTATTGTCGTGTTTAACAGTAGGGTTAAAAGATAAAAAAAACTTTTGGTTTCAACCTTTTCTTTAGTTGCTATAGATAATTTATGTCTTATGTTAATTATAAGATTGTCTCAGTTATTACTAATATTTTTAATGCTTTGCTAACAGAACAAGTACTCTAGCATTAAACTGGAAGCATTTTAATGCATATTTTTTCCTTCCAATGTTGCTGATCAGTATTCAGAGGATGCTGCCATGTGTAGTTCAGGCAAAATCTAATGGATGTTTTTGGGCTTACAAAGATTACTTTGTGTTGAGCAACATGACGGCAGGATGAGAATGCTGTTATTAATGATTCAAACACAATAAGAAGGAAAACATCTTTAAAGATAAAGTCAGATTGTCAACTAATGAACCTCAGCTCTGAGGAGCTGTTATCCTCTGAGCGGCAATAAGCAGAAGCCTTTAAATTAGCCTAAAAGGAGCAAAAAGAAGAAGATAATAATTTTCTTTCAAATGAAACACCTTCACCTCAAATTTCCTTTTGTTTTCTTTTTGTTTCCGTGTTTGTGGACGCTGCTGGTCTTACTTCATGTGGCAGACACAACAGGAATCGTCTTCATAAAAAAAAAAACAACCCAGACATCTGAACCTCATCTGAAGGAGCACCACCTTATCTCAGAGACACTGTAGACAGCTTGACAAGCCGGTGATGTTTAATATTCAGGGGTAATATGGGAGATGAGATGAACAGAGGAACCCAGGTGGATCTGGCCACTGTGTGTGCAGGATTCAATCAAAGCCAACTCGGATTTATTTCGTCCTCCGTTCCCGTTCATCTCTCACTGTTTCTCCTAATTTCACTTCAATTCACAGGGCTCTGCTGGCATGAATGAGACGTGCTGTCACAGCATAAAAACAAACAAACAAACATCGACTATTTGTATGATTGTGGGCCGTATGTGTGCAATATACCAAGGCGAAATCTGTCCTATCATTTCCATATTTTCCATCCTCTTCTGACAGACAGAAAATCACTTCTGAGTCAAGTCATCATAGTCTAGTTCATGAATTTAAACTAGTTTATCTTCTTTTTTTATGCATCGCAGCCTTTACTCTTTTATTTGCTGAAGATATCTGTGTTTTTGTATCGGCTCCTACTGTAGAAGTTTCCTCAGCTGCGGTTGTGAGTGTATTTTTAGAGGAGAAATTAAAATCTCATTTATCAAAAGATGGATGTGGCGTACATTAATGGAAACTTAATGATCTATTAATTAGCACTTCAGAGCTTTTCCTTGGATCTCACGGACACCTTCTTTTCCTGTGATATTGTGGTGAAATATCAGAAACTTGGCAAAAGTTGCTAGGGTTTATTCAAACTTGGTCAACAAACTGCGACAAGATATCAAGATTTCATTCCTTTCAAAAGGGCACAGTTTTCTATAATTTGGAATATTAATCCTTCTGTGCAAGTTTTAATAGAAAATACAAACAAGCAGGACCTTTTTTTGTGTGTTTTTGCTTCATTAAATGAGCTAAAAACCTACCAACTGTGTAGCATTTTTGAGAAAATCAGTTCACTTTGGGGGGGGAATGACGCCTTTTAATAGCAAACATTGCTGGCCTGACAGAGGTCTTCCTGCAGCCAGGCTCCGTGGATCACACTTGCTTCTCCGTGTTCTTGGGATCACACTCAGTCGTGAAGGGATTGGATTTTTCTTTTCTTTTTTTTTCTCCCTCTCCATTTGGGCCACCAGTGATTAGATGAGTCCATGTCTGAGAGTTTAATCCTTGTTGGAAGGAACACCAACTTGCATGAGGCACGCTCGCACACACACACACACACACACACACACTCACACTCACATTTGCACACTCACGACTTCAGATCCAGATGTATCTCTCTCTTTTTTTTTCTTTTCCTAAGTGCTGCATCTGCAGGGAGGCATGTGGCCCTGGTGGCTCTGGACCAAGCTGCTTATTGATGGGGAGATTTAGCCTCCATTCATTTCAGTTAAACATTCCTTTGTCAGATCTCAACACACACACACACAAGTCAGATAACACCAGGTTTGCACACTTTGTTTAACAAGTCAAGAAGAAATGATAATGTGTTGAAAAACTCACTGAAACACAGCTGTATTCGTTTCTAATCCTTCATTTCCTGCTCTTTCTGTTTCTGTTTCTCTTTTCAGACTAAAAACTTAATTGCCAGCTTACTGTACATCAGTCTACATCGGGCTGTAAGTCTGTCTGAGACAGAAGGACAGAATAGTTTTAGCATAATATCGCAGCTTCTTACTGTACATTAATATTCATATTTACAGACGTTGACATTTTGCACCTGCCAGACATCTGTGTCACAGCAACAACCCAGAAGAGTCTTTGCACTTTGGCACATTCGTCTCTTATAAATAACGTGGCCATTTTCCCCACATTTTCCTGTAAAATAAACAACCTTTAGACATGTTTGTGCCCGGCTCGGACAGAGAAGCTTATTTTAATCAAGAGGTAAACAGTAGGATTGCTCAAAAGATCTTATAGCAGAGTCATTATTTTTCTTTGTTTGACCGATCCACCTTCGTCCAGCAAAGATAACTTTGACACCATCTGTTGCTTTGACTGGTTTCATCCCAGGCTTCCTGAAGCCCATCAGGAGCAAACAGACAGGTGTTACTGCAAAAAGGAACACGTTGATATACAGTTTTCATCATTTTTGTACGCTTCCAAATTTGAGGTCAGAGTGACACATTTTACAAGCCTCGTCTTGGTTTTAAATGTGTTTGACAAACCTTCTGGTTGCTTGTGGTATTGGAAGTCTTCTTTCTTTTTCAGTATCTTCTTTTGCTTCTCATCTTTCCTCTGAGACTGCAGTTGGTTTTCTAGTAACGACTGAGCCTATAATAAAGCCATTGGATAAGGTTGGTGTAGTTTGAACCATCTTTCTTGATTTTCATAGGATTTTCTTGCCTTTAATCAACATTTAAAGAAAGAAAACAACATTTTTGCATAATTAAAAACATTTTGAAATGCTTCATAATACTGTTGGTGTACCTCAAGGTTCTATTTTGGGACTCTTGCTTTCCGGTTTGTATATTTATGACTTTCCTGACATACGTCCACCTAATGTAACCTGTCAGATGTATGCTGATGATACGATTGTATAGTTAGTTGAATAAAACAAGCAGTGAGCTGCAGAAGGACCGTCTACTATACCTGTAAAGATTGCTAACTCTTGTCTACATCTTAGTAATTATCAAACAGAGTGGATGTTATTTTAAAAGGCTGCAAATAGAGATTTAGATCCTGACACTACAGTAGACTATCAGTAGTACAGCAGCATAAATACTCTATGTAGATGTAATAATGGATTCACAACTTACATATAAAATATGAAGTAGAAAGTGGGAAAGAAAAAGGGAAAAACTATTGTTAGCTAATCAAATATGCCATTATATTTCAACTTTTTTTGTTTAATGCTTTTTTATGATTCTCATGTCCAAGATCGAGTCATTTTTTATTAACATTTCCGTTGTAATTTAAAAGTTTTGCCTTGTGCCATCAACCTGCCAGAGACCACAGATGAAGAACAGTTTTTATGGCTGAATGTGACACATTTACATAACGTGCCCATGTCGTACTCACTGATTAACATGCCTTGTCCCTCTTTCAAATAAGATAAACTTAGCAGCAATAAAGCATTTTACATTTCTGAAGCAAATTACAACTCGTAAGCGTTCAGCCTAGCTTTAATCAAAATAAAAATCAATTTGGTTAGCTCTAAATATCCATTTACAGCAACCTAATGAAAAACTGTGGCTGATAAATATTAAACTACATTAGCTGGACTTGGTTATCCATCCACTGGGAGGGTTATAATGCATGTTTCTTTATTTGATGAGTTTGTTGTACTATTGAAACACATAACAAGAAAGATATTCAGTTCATATTTGTAATGCTCTGCATTTTCCTTATTTTATAAGAAATACATCAAAAGGGATGCCAAGTTATCTAACTAGCTTAGCTATTTTACATAGCTTTTCCAGCCACTGTAAGCTGGCCATCAAGTTTTAAGGGTAATTTGATAGAAACTAATATTTAAGCATTTAGACGTGGAGGAAATATTACTGGACAGTGTCTGAATATCGAAACTTTCTTAATGTTTTCTTAAATCCTCTCATTTCCTTTTGGGATTTGGTTTTCTATATCAATGAAAACATCTGGAACTGTAATCATGTAACGCGATGAAACAAACATCTTCTTCAACTCTCGCACTGAATAATAATAAAAAATTGGTTCTGAACGTTCAGATTTTCTTTTTATCTTTGCTGTTTTAAATCTGTGTCACGCCAGCAAAACATAGATTTAGGTAATAATAGCCCTATGTGCTAAAAAGGAAAGAGAGGAAAAAAAAAGTCATTTGGTAGCTGTAATATTTCCACTGTTTGTGATCATCTTCTCTCTCGGGCAGATGAGGTGTAAAGAGCTGCTTCAAAGAAATCGTCTGATGTCCGTGAGTGGAGAGTCCAAGGGGCTTGATTTTGTCATTTAACTAGGAAACCAAAGTGAAGGTGCTTGTTGGAGAATTAGAGCAGGGGAAAGAAAGACACAACGGGGGAATCGAGTTATTATCAGAGGCAGAAAAGAACAAAAGCTCTTTTACTGGGTTTGCAGATGAAGAAAGGTTGTGTTTATATTACCATGTGGACTTTTCGTCCCCAAACAATCAGATTTTTTTCTGTGTTTTGATCCTCGCCGGTTCTCAACGGATGACACTGGATCTTTGCAATTTGGCAGCCTGTCTTGGATAACATTTTTTATTGTGACAGCAACAAGAAAAAAATAGAAAAAAGAAAAATAGTTCCTTGCATAGATGTCTCGCCTGTTCTTGGAGGTGAGCGCCGTGCAATTAGTATGCAACCGAGACGCCTCGACGTGGCTCAATTTGAGCAGAGAAAATTAAGGTTGCAGAAAATATGATGTGTTTTGAGAGCCTTGGGAGAAAGGAGCTAATATGCACGTCAGTCAAGCCTACTGGCAGCACGTAAAAGCCAAGCAACCATTTTCCTACCTGAGAGGGACTAAGATAGTGGTGTGAACTGAGTGAGCGGATGCTGCTCTCAGAGTCGGTGACCTCCAAAGAGAGATTTATGCAGAGTAGAGGTTGTTTGAGAGAAGTGAACTGGGATTCTCATTTGTACTAGATGTCATTCAAACCGGGAACGGAGTGACACTTCAATTAACTCACTGTCCTCGACAAAGTTTACCTTGGTTTCTTCACAACGGTGCAGTGTTTCAGCTCATCCTGCAGGATTAGCCAATCATATTTCCAATCTCAGAGCTGTCACCGCCGTGTCACTGAGCTGCAGCTGCTGGTCAGAATGGCTGCCGCTTCTCCTTCTCCTTCTTCTTCTTCTTCTTCTTCTTCTGTACTTCCAAAAGATTTCCAGGGTGGAGCCTGGTGTCTTCACTGCATCATAGCCTCTGTTGATATTTACTGTGAGTATTATTCAGCATTCCCACTGTTGTTTTTCTGCTTCTGATTTTTTGCAGTCTACTTCTGCACACTTTGTGATATTTTAGCCGTTCATACATGAAAATGTTGAGCTTATTCAGGAGATGGGGCTATGACTTTTGTTTTTTTTGTAATTTTGATAATTTTCAATATATTTAACTTTATTTACAAATATTTTCCTTATAGAAATACACTGAGATCTCATCAATTCCTTCATTTTGATACTTTATCTTTCAGCAGGGCTTCTGCTACTTTTAGCTTTTAGCCAGCATTTTGCTACTTTTAGCAATTTTTAGCTTTTAATTAACCTTTTGCTACTTTATCTAGGTTTTCCTGTATTTAACTTTCAGCTAGCATTTTTCAACTTTCAGCTACCATTTTGCTACTTTTTGTTTCAGCAGGGCATTTGCTACTTTTAGCTTCTAGTTCGCCTTTTGCTACTTTTAGCTTTTAGCAACCTTTTTGCTACGTTTATCTAGATTTTCCTTTGTTTAACTTTCAGCTGTCATTTTCCAACTTTTAGCTTTTAGCTACTGTTTAGCTAGCTTTTTGTTACTTTAATCTTTTAGCTAGTGTTCAGCTTAGTTTTAACAACTCAGTTTCAACTTTTTCTGCAAGTTTTAACAACTCAGTTTCAGCTTTTTCTGCAAATTTCAGCGCTCGGCTTCCACACTGCGTCCTCACAGAAAATGCATTTCAAATTCTGTTTTGTATAATTCAGCTACTTTGATTCGCTGAGCATCTGTCCCCTCCATCTGTCTGATTTATTTCCCGCATCTTCTCAGCATGGGTATTTTCGCAAGTTTCCTGAATGTTGCTTTTTCTTTTTTTTTTTTTCTCAAAAGGGTCATTTGCTCCTTTCTAGCATTCCACCCCTGGGCTGGGTCACACCAGTGGTTTGAATCAGAGACATTGTTGGTCCCGGCCAGACAGCCAGAAGCAGCAGAAATACCCTTGGCACAAGACCAACTCTTTGTGTCCACAAAGCCTCCAGCACGGCTTTGAGATGCTTCTCTGGGGTTTCAGTGAGCTTGGTCCAACACCTTTCACCTTTACAGGAAAGAGAAATGGCTTTAATAAAAACTGAGAGCGAGTTTAAGGAAAGACATGGGAGAATCTGAGGAGTCTGGTGCAGCAGATCCAGTGGAGACATTGTTCCAGATGTTGAAGTAGGGCTGCTTTGGCTGTCTCCCCCTGCTTCTTCCTCTGCTTCTGGAATGAAACACCAACAGACAACTGAGGAATGCAAGCAGATGTTCAGCATTATTATAAGCAGGCCCAGTTTACTTTGACTGCATGTTGGAAGCAACCATGCCTGAATCATATATTTTTTTTGTTAAACAATGCCTGCAAAAAGAGGGAGTCTACTTCAACAATACTAAAAAACACCTTTTTCAGTCATCAGTTGAACAGAAATGTTACTGAATGAGAGATTTTTTTGTAGACAGTAGCAGATCTTGTCACCAGAAGTCCGTATTTCTTGTTTTTAACTGTATATAAACTGCACTGTGGCAGAAACCCTTTGGCAGGTATATTGTAGAAACACATTCAAAATGATATACAGGTTTATATTACAAATATACAAAAAAAAAATCCATCAAAATTTCTCCTCCAGGGATTTTCAAGCAGGTGAAATGACATCTAGTGCTGCAAAACAACCCTAAATCAAAACATTTTCACCACCATTCATCAGAGCTGGTGTGGGATTAAATTATTTACTGCATCCAGTTTCTGACAACTGCACTGTTTTTGTGGCTAAACGGCTTTTTTTTATTCATCCACTGTAAGCTAATTACTCCCAAAGGTCCAATCACTGTCTGTAAATTTATCGGCAAATGTTTTGCACCCGAGTTCTTTGTGGTCAGCACATGCTTCCTCCTTATAGCACTCCTATAAAAGGGACATGTGATTAATTCCTTTCTGACGATTATTGCAGAATGTCTGAACAGACGTAAAAATAAAAAATCATCCATAGATCTTCAGGTGAACGTTGTTCTTTTAGACTCCTGATTTAGTCTGGGTGGCGATGAAAAAATCTATGGTACTGGAGATGATTCTCTCTGCAGATGAATGAGATGACAGACATAGACCTTACCATAATGACACCACACACTTGACAATCCTTCAAAAAGTTTCTAATAACTGACACCGTGCACAGAAAGCCTGGGGTTTTTCCACAAAGCATAAAAACTGTCATCTTGTTGTGCCTTCAGAATAATTGACTCACAACAGATTTATGAAGACATTTCAAACAAGAAAGTGCATAAAAACAGAACATGCTTCGTTGTACAGAACACAGCCTGAATGTAAAGAAGCGCCACAAGACCATTTTAATTTCTGATTTGAACAAAGTCCCCCATGTGAGCACGTTTGGCTGTGGAGTTTTCCGCCGTGCCTCTTAAAGTGCTGAAGAGTTACAGCTGCAATTAGTGCTGTATCGTCACAGTAATCACTGAATCACTGAAGTTTACACACAGGCACAGAAGAACACATCCATCCATCCATCCATCCATCCATCCATCCATCCATCCATCCATCCATCCATCCATCCCATAACACTTTTATAGTGTTTCACTGACAGCTGCTCTCTTTTCCTTGAAATTAAATACAGACAAAAAAAAGTGTAGTTTTTTACTACATACTACTACTGCTAATAATATTACTGTAATACATTTGATTTGTGAGCAGCTTTTGAAACACACAAGAACATTTCAAATTTGAACATATATTTTGTTTTTTTTCCTCTCTTTTAGCTGCTGCCTTCTGCAGGGGTCACCACACCGAGTGAACTTGCAGTTGTTTTACACCTAAAGCAACTTGGGCGTGAACCTGCAGCCTCAGGATTATGAAAACACGGCACAGACCACCGAGCTGCTGCGGCCCGAAGTTGGAACAGTATCTCAGTAACTCATACATGTTAGAGAGAGAGACGTTGTGGAGAGGCAAGGCCTTAGTGGTAATCAGGGCACTTGTGACCCCCCAAACACTAGAAGAGTGGCTCCAACAGATCCCAGGAACAACCTCAGAGACCTCTGCTTAGAGGAGCGCAGTCCTAGGAACAGCTAAGATACTGAGCAGAACCCTAAAGCTCCCAGGCCTCTGGTAGAGGACTCGGTTGAACCACCCATGTGGAAAATAGGGTGAGTCGCATCTAAACGTCATATCTCAGCTTCCTCTGTTGTTTTGTTGTTCCGTAAAATAAATAAAATTTAGGCTGGTGTTATCTATAAACAAGCTCTCAAAGTGTGACCATTTCCATTTTAGTTCTCTCATATTGTTTCTTTGCACTGTGATGGTTTTACTATGATTTGCCCAATAACTGGTGCTTTATACTAATAAATTAAACAAGATGCACTTTTATTATCTCTACTTTCATAATAAGGTGAACTACAATTTAACTCAGCTATCTCATGATGACAAAAACTGCATATTAATAAGAGTGTCTGTATCTAGAGTTTAACATAAAACAGCTTTTTGCTTCAGTTGTGTCACGTATGAGACCAGAAGATCAAAAACCACACAGTGAGTCACACTGTAGAGCTAAAATGTTTCTTTTTTACTTCAGTGGCAAAGTGTTGCTCTGCAAGCACCAGAAGCTCATTTTAGTTGATGCACACACAACCAACATTATTCCCTCCATAGCCTTGTTTGGTGGGACATGACTCCTCCATCATAACACACCTTCAAATGTGCAGCCATGGCTATGAATATAAATTTAATGTTCCAGAAAGGGAAGGCTTCCGATAGCAGCTACTAATAGGAATATTCATACTGTATATCAGCAGAGACACGCATGAATGAATACCAGCGAGTGACTGTAGAACAGAAGAAAAGACTGGCAGGAGAGTTGAGGAAGAGGAGGAACTGAGACATGAAGAGTTTTGGGATCAACAAAGAGTTTAGTGATAAGATCAAAGCCTGACATAGACCTTTCTACAGTAAAGTTTCTTTTCTTTCATTTTTAGGGTACTAAAACACATCAAAAGTGTAACGCGTTTTCATCACATCAGAGCTATATGGTGCATATTTCAAATTTCATTTATCCAGAATTGGAAAACATTCTTTGGTCATCAGTGCTTGCTTCACATTAGCTTCATTTCTGATCTCGACTGCTTCGTGCAGTGGCTGTGGCTAGTGCTAAATCTAGCTCCATTTGTTCGGAGGATTTTAAGAGATTCAGCTGAGTTTTGGAGCAAGACAAGGATTTTGAGATTTGCACAGACGCAATATCGCAGCAGTGTTGTCCTCGCACCGAAGATGCAGGACTTACATGCTTGAATCAGAGCTGAAGTCCACATTAAGAAACAAGGAGATTACTTCTCTTTTGGTTGAGGGAATCTTAGGACCAGAGTGAAATCCATGCAAAAAAATAAAAATAAATAAAAAGATCTGTAACAAGGAAAGCTGTATCATTGGCCTTATTAGTCTATTTTCTCAAATTTACAGATGTGGTTTGTGTGTGTGTGTGTGTGTGTGTGTGTGTGTGTGTGTGTGTGTGTGTGTGTGGTCGATGGACTTCACAGCTGCAGAGAACAAAAAGAGCAGAACGAAAGCTAAAAGAAGCAAAAGGCTGGCCTAAATGCTTAGGATGATTCAGGGCAGGTGTGTCTGACTCTTTACTCTGGTCTTAAGTCACATACAGCACAGTGATTAGTGACTTCCTCCCTGTCCTGTGTTCTGTGTGTCAAGGCCAGACCTGGCTAAGAGGTGGGCTGACTTAGCTGGCTGTTAAGGTTTTGAAAAAGCTGCTACCCATTTTCATAGTGGCTGCCATGGCTTGTCAGCATCTGATGACACGCTAGTGGTGTCCACTCCTGGTCCTAGAGGGAAACTATCCTGCAGGTTTTTTAAGTTCTGCAGAAGCATGTTAATCACTCAGTCATTCAAATCAGGCGTGTCAAAGCCGAGAAACAACTAAAACATGCAGGATAGAGGCCCTCCAGGACCAGGATTGGACACTACTGAGCCAGTCAATGAATTGAAACGATTCAGTTGTGGCTCAGCCTACCTCAGGCCATTGCCATTATTTTGGACCAGAACCAGTGACTGTCCCTCCTTTACTTGATATGCAAAACCACTCTAAAATAACTGTTGTAGCGTTCAGACTTTTATATATGTTGTAGATAGAATAATAAAGAAAAAAGGGTTTTAAACCATTTCCTGTTGTGTATTTGCCTCTGCTGAGACTGGTTGGTCGTCTTTTAAATAACACCCTGAAAAGTCTTTCCCACCTGACACAAACATCACTTTACTTTAATAGACTACTGGTGCATCGCCAGATCTTATAGACTGTTTTACACTGCTGGCATGTTGAATGATGCAAACAAGTCTGCAAGCCTGGTCTTAAAGGAACGATTTATGGTCCAAATGGATATAAAAAGTAGCAAAATCCTGATAGTCTTGACTTGAATGAAATGCAAATCTCAGCTTTGAGAGGGTCACCGCACCTTTGCACCAGTTTAGATGCAAATTAAAGACTATTATACAAGTGCACTCTTAAATTTGCACCTGAGAGCCATGAGCAAAGTCACTTTTGCAGCTGATCATTTTGCATATTTGCATGTGAAATAATCAGGACTAATTTGCTAAGCTTTGGTCACCCAGAATTCGACTGCGAGCTGTACATTTACAGACAAGCACATCTTGACTTTTGTGCCTGATATGGTGAGCTGCTTCAAAGAGAATGCAAAGATGCTGCAACATCTGCAGTAAAAGGAAGCGTAGGGAAAGAGTGTGTGCTGCCTGATCCTGAACCATAAAGAGTAAACGAGTAGGGAACTCTTGTGAAACTGAAGTGAAATGAGGATTTTGTTTATCAGAGTAAACCAGATAAACATGTTTTATCTGGGTCAAAAGGCACATCTCAAATACCCTGAACAGGTGATTATGTTAATCCTAATTTGGCTTGTTTGTGGCCTATTCCTCAAACTTTAAATGAAGAAACAAAATTCCAGATCCTTCTTTTTTTGTTGCTAAATTCATGCTCAAATTTACGTTTTTGTGCTTTGATGGAGTCTTTACATGAACGCAACGATCCACCATGCAACTAAACTGAACAAGGAAGCTTCTGGTTCTTAAACCCTGGTTCAAACACACACTCTGACACGATCGCTATCATTTTGACACGATGGCCACACACTGTGTCACCAGCATTTCCGCTCTCTGTCCTTGTGTGAGTCACAGTTTCATTTTCTAAACAGATTAAGAGGTTATCAGAGCATGTTTAAAGTATGCATATCACCTAGGCTAAGCTGAGCACAACATTTTGGGAGGGAAGACAGACTTTCTTTTGCAAACAAATCCAATTCTTGAATCTCGTCTTTATGTTTAAGTCACATTTAACAACAATTCTGTGAATTGTTTATGTCTGACTTGAGAACCCTGTGAGCATCAAATAAATGACAAATTAATTTCCAGATTTAAAATACTGCATATTTGAATGTACATAGTTTAAAGAAGTTTAAACATTTTGATAATAACTATTTTTTAGTAGCCCACTTTAGAAAATCAGCAAGCAAAAAAAAAAGGCTCAACTTTGTCAATATTATGGCGGCGGGTGATATGCATTCCTTAAAGCTGCATCTTTAATTTGTTTTGTTCTGCTCTGTGACTATTACTTTCTGTCATGGAGTGTCTGCTCCTTTTTGATCCAAATCTGTCACACCTGGTCAGGATGTGTAATCAGCACACCTATGTTCAGTTATCTCTCTGTGTATTTATTGTCCTGGTTTCTCTCTTTTCTGGTGTGTTGCTGCTTTGTTTAATTTAAGTTTTTTTTTGGCATAATTAGTCAATTCCTTATGTCTGTATATCCTGACTTCTTCATTTACAAGGGTTATGTGAAATATTAAAATCAAACCACTACTACTAAATATTTTTAGCATTTCAAAGGCCTAAAAAGGTTTTTTAAAATATAAAAACAAATACATCTTTACAGTTTCAGGTCAAAATCATTGCAATACAGCTTAGACATGCCAGATGAATGTTTGCTGCTGTTGACTTTATCATAATAGCTCAGCAGTTGTCAAAAATACAAATTTGGGTCAATAAGTCCTTAGAGGTGAAGTCATTAGTTTTTATTTGCCATTATAAATGGTTACAATAGTAGTCAAGGAGACCAAGAGGTATAGAAACAAAAATATACTGCTGAATTTGATTTCAGACAAAAAAGAAATCTCATAAAGCAGAAAAAGAATAGTCTCCAAAACCACCATCCCAGCAAAAGAAAATGGTCAAACTATCTGCTTGTTAACCACTGACATGTTTTCTTTTTGCCACATTTGAATGTTTCTGATTGGTAAAAAAAAAAAAAAAAGAAGCTTTACCTGCGTTTACTTTTAGTTGATTCTGATTCTACACATTTCACGTGAGAGCTCAGATGATCCACCTCATTTCTGCCTGGTATCTGTCTCCATCACATTTTAGGTGTATAAGCTTAACAGCGCTGACCTTCCTCTCACTAATGACCCTTGTCATCTCACGGGCTCACACCAGCACTTTACACCAGGGGGACAGTATAAACAACCGCTCCAGATGAGCGGTCCTCAATCACCGAGCCGTAATGGCAGTTACCTTGGCACAGTGATATCCGTCATCATCGCCCGGCATTAATTTATCATAAGGGATGAGGCATTAGGACGTCAGAGGGACAAAACACAGTACAGCAGAGACAGGGGCTCCCTCTGGTGTGATGAAAAGAAGCACTCAGAGCTCCATGCTGGGATGCACAAGATATGCTTGGGGAAATGTACTGTTTGATTTTTTTCCCCTCAAAAGAAAAGTAATTAGAGGCTTTGTTTAGTTTCTTTTTGTCGTATCAGGTCGGTAAATCTCTATTTTTTTCCCCTCTGCTGTTTATTCTGCCAATTGTGTTAAAAAAATTGCTTCTCTTTGCATGAAATCTGGACTGTAAACTAGCAGATTAAACCCACCTCAGAGGCTCATCTACGATGCAAACAAGTAGAGTGTTCAAAGTTACCCTCGGAGTGATCAGGGCTTCTGTGCAGATGATGGCGTCTCTCACAAGAAGGTTTCCAGAGCAGATGGTTGCCTGGGTCTGCAGACTCAAAGGCTAAAATACCTCCTGCCCCCTCCTTTGTCACCCTGGCATCACGCAGCTCCTCGGTGGAGGGCAGCTGACAGCCACTCAGCAGAGAACACACCATGTTGGAGCTTGTCCTTGGTGTAGGAGGAGACAGATTAGAACCAGCTTTGTGGATGTTTTCAGATTTACAGAAATAGAGTGGTATTGGTAAGAGATTATGCTGAACTTCTCCTCATGTGACTTTTCTTTTAATTACAAAGAGATTTTGGTTTTGGTTGAAGGAATTCAGACAAAGTCAAACGTGGATATTAAATTCAGTGCAAACTATTTTTAAGCTTGAGCTCTGGAACCTGTAGTGTGGCAACAATAAGGATAAAACTGAGGAAACACTGAGTTCCTGACGAGTCAAGTAAATTTAGGTCATTAGGGTTAGATTGAAACAATTTTCTAAAACCAATGTTCAAGTGCAAACATTTATGAAGCAACAACTGCAAAATATCTGCAATGCTTTTTATTCTTCGATTCATGTGACTGATCAATTTTCTTCCATTTGTGTGTGGTCAGGTTGTGAAGGCAACGGGTCCAGTAGAGAAACCCAAACATCTCTCTACCCAGCAACACTCTTTAGATCCTTCTAATATTAGGTGTTCCCAGGCCAGAGATCAAGTTCTGGGTCTGCCCCTGGGTCTCCTACCTGTGGGTTTGCTCAGAAATCCCCAGAGGAAGGCTCCCAGGAGGCATCCTAATCAGATCCTCGAACCACCTCAGCCGACTCCTTTCAATGCAAAGGAGCAGCAGCTCTACTCTGAGCTCCCCTGTGTTGATGGAGCTCCTCACCTTTTGTATAAGGCTGAGCTCCAGCTACCCTACAGAGGCCGACTCTCATCCCAGCTGCTTCACGCTCGTCCCAGTTCACGCTCAAGGTCAAGGTCACGGTATTGAAGACACCAACAGAACTACATCATCCACAGAAAGCAACAAGACCCTGGAGGTTCCCGAACCAGACACCCTCCTCTCCACGACAGCGCCTTGAGGTCCTGTCCATGACCTGTAAAACACAACCTCTCCCTAAAGGAGTGCACAATTTTCTTTACCAAAACATTACCAACAACTTGTGACATTTTGTTGGGATTCCTTGAGTCACCTTTAACACAGTGGGCCTCTTTCATTGTACGTCTGCTGAGAATGTTTAAAGATCAAAGTAATCTGTGCATGTAACTTTTGAAAAACCTCTAATAGGTTGATGTTTGATGCCGAGTAGCTGCTTTTCCTCTTAATTGAGAAACATTTCTTAAGCATATACTTTTTAAAATGTTGCTTCACTGAAACTGCTCTGGAGACAAATTTTTCGATCAGCCCAGTGAGTAGTGTGAGTTTAGAGAATTGTGACAAGGTAGAAGTGTAAACGAGACACGAGTCCTTCTCGTTTGATCTCCACATGTTGACCTGTTTTGATCACGTGACACAGACACCTGCTTCCCTGTCCTCTCCAGACATTTCCTCTCTGCGATGAGGTACTTCCTGTTCTCAGACCTTGTCAGATACAACTCTAATCCTCATTTTTCATCGCTGAATGTCCAAACCCTGCCTCTGCAAACTCTACCCTGTGAAGAAACCTGCGTGTGAAAACTTTCTCAGTTCCACAGAGGTCCACCTGCACTCTTTTACAATGAACTTACAGTAGTCGTATAACTCATCCTGTCTGTATGCAAAAATACATATAAAAATAGCTTTCTGGCCGTTTCTAACATGTATCAAAGTCTCAAGCTCTCTGTATCTTTGTCTCACTTCCTTTTCTTGCCCTTTTAGCTGATCCTGATGTATTCTACCCCTCTGGTGGCCTCTGGCCAGCTTTACTCTCAACAATGGGGAGGGAGGAGGTCACTTGATGCCCCTCTGAAGCGCAACTCCCTTCCCTTTTACTCTCCTCGTATTCCTATAATATGCTGTGCTGCAGTGTCGTTTTTCTTCTGCTTTCTTCTTTTTGCCATCCCCTCCCCTCCCCTCGCTTTTCTAGTCTTCTCTGCAGCCCTCTGGGTGAGGTTGTCCTACCAGGATGGAACAAAGGTAGCTCTCTGTCTCACTTCTTTTTTTCAGAATAGAAGAAAATTCATACGCAGACTGTAGAGTATTCCTTTAAAAAAAGTAAACAAACTAGATCTTTCAACAAGATATCCGACTGTATTATGCGGTGACATATTGAACTAAGTTTGTATTGTGTGAGTTTGCTTATTGTCTTTTTATAGATCTTTTGGTTAAGGCAGCTTTTGGGACAGCGCCAACTAAAAACAAATTTCCCTGAGGGGACTATAAAATTCTTTGCATTGTATCGTAAATTATTGTAGAGTCAATATTGTATTGCATCGTATTGTATTATAATGGTAAAACAGGCTTTTATGTGAAATAAAATGTAATTTAAAAATAAAGAGTCACCTGTCTTTGATTTCAATGCTTATATCACCTGAAATTGATCACTTGAGTTCATAAACTACTAAATAATGTAAATATTTCACTTAATAAAGAGCATTAATCTCTTCCAGATTTTTTTATAGTGGCAAATGTGAGATTTGTGTGTTAATTAATAATACTGCTATTAAAAATACATGATATTCTTGAGGCTTTAGGATAGTCAAAGATCTTAAAAATGTTTATTTTAATGGCTGTCAGGAGGTTTCTCAGCCAGAACATTAAGATGCTTTCACATTTTTGTAAAAACATGTCATTTTCCCTCCTTAACACCAGTCATTACATAATCTAAAATGTTAATTTTTTTAACAAAATTGACAGCAACTAACTGTCTCAACAAGCCTAAAGATTCATTCTTAAACTCCCAACAAATTTAAGTTTATGAAAAAGGTTTTACAAAGGCAACAAATTTGAAACGTCCAGTTTCCATAAACACAGGTGAGTTTTGCTGGAATGCTACCAGCTGGGCTGGGAGTTTAAAAGTGACCGAAAACACATGCTGCTCCACCTTCCACATGTCTTTGTTCTGATACAAGCCTGAGCAGCAGCACGAGGGACCTGCAGCTCTGCACACTGCATGTGGAGTCAGCAGAGGAACTTGCCATCAGGTCCCGATCAACCTCCTCTCAACCCCCTCCCTCTTCTCTTCATCCGGATCTCGGACCATGCTGGCAGCCATGATGAATGATTCATTCCCCAAGTGAAAAGAGCTGACTCATGGCTAAATCTCAGCTCCATATTTCCAAAGTGGGCAGAAACTAAATGGCTTTACCAATAGCATTGCCCTCTCACAAGCTACAGCAACCTTCTTGATCTGCTGCTGAATATGCAGGAAACAGACTATCAAACTGTGCTGCGGCTGTTTTAGCCAAAATGGCTGCAGTTAATTATTAGATGAGGTGTAATTTTTCAGCCTGTGGTTTTATCCAAATTGCTTCTGCTGCTGTGGTTATTCCCCAATTCAAATAAACTCACCGAAACCACTGATTAAAAATGCCACTTTAAAATGGTAAGATTGCTGCCGTGAAAGGCGGGTGATTATGTAATTGCCTAGGTCTGTTAGTTTGCAAGCAAAATATCTTGTGAACCAGGGAACAAATTTAAATGATATTCTCAGAGAGTAATCACTGAATACAAATCTACAACCAATTACCTTTTGAAGTTACGTGATTCAAGGGGGTTCACTGCTACTCGATATCAGCCAACATGTAAATGGTTATAAGTCGGTCAGTTTCACAGATATTTAACTACGGTCTGGCATGGTGGCAGCTGAGAGTCATCCTCAACCAATACACCAAGCACTTTGAGATCACTCAATCTTTATTTAAAACACTGGCATGAGAGCAGTGGGGAAAAATGCATTGCTTCAAGGAACGCAAGTTCCATTACAAATGTTTTTGTCTTTCAAGATACACAGTGAATAGAAAAGTGTTCATCCCCCCCCTTGGATGTGTCATGCTTTTATTGCTGTCATACATCAATATAAATTGGCCTTCTTTACAAAAAACTAAAAACCTTCAGTGTCAACATGAAGTCAAGTTTCTACAGATTAATACCAATTAAATGTAATGTAAACTAAAAGTCAGGGGATGGATACAAAAAGATACCTTAACTGTTGAAGAAAACTCATGACATCTCATTTAGTTTGGCTAGGAAGTTTAGAGACTTAGTTCAAGATTTTTTATATGAGTTTTGTTCAACAGTATCTTTCTCTTTGCCACTCTCCTATAAAGCTCAGACTGGTGAAGAACCCGGACAGTAATTGTTGAGGCTCAGTGTCTCCCATCTCACCTGCTGAAGGTGGAACTCCTTCAGAGAGCTCACAGGTGTCCTGGTGGCCCCTCTCACTAATCTCCTTCTTGAACAGTCATTCAATAGATGAGGACGGCCTGCTCTTAGTAGACTTACACATGTCCCATATTCTTTCCATCTCTTGATGATGGTTTGAACAGAATTCCTGGAAACAGGGCCTTGGGAATCCTTTTGTATCCATCCCCTGACTTGTGCTTCTCAATAAGCTTTTCTCTGAGTTGCTCGGAGGGTTCTTTTGTCTTCGTGGTGTAATAGTAGCCGGGAATACTGATTACCCAGTAGATAGACCTTCCAGACACAGGTGTTCTTATAGTGCAATCACTTGAGACACACTCGCTGCCCTCAGGTGATTCCCATTTCACTAATTGTAAGCCTGCTAGCACCAAGTGGCTGGACCTCTGTTGAATTAGGTCAGTCACTTTAAAGAGGGTGAATATTTATACAGTCACCTATTTTACATGACGTATTTTTATTCAATTGGTAATAGTCTGTAGAAATTTAAATTCACTTTAAGATTGAAGGGTTTTTTTTTTACTTTAAATTTGTTTCTGTAAAGAAGGCCATTTTATATTGACCATGATTGATTATGATAGCAGTAAAAGCATAAAACATCCAAAGGGGGTGAGTACTTTTTATAGACACTGTATTTTTGGGGCTTGGTGCACACAAATATTCACACACTCAGACTCACGGTGTGACATTTGTAGATGAAGGACATTTCAGTTCTGCTCTGCTGCATGGGACTAATGGTCAATAACAAATTTATTTTCATCACAGTATGTGTGTACAAGTGTAAAAGAGTGTGTTTGTGTGTCCCTCACTTCCTTCTCTGGCAGTTATTATGGACATTTGAAATTCTGTGCCAGCATCTAGATCGAGCAGGGGGGGGATTACTCATCTGCCTCAGATATTGTGCTCCTTGGTGGTGCTCGGCTTTGCGGCTGACTTAATGAGAGTCGAAGGCTTTGTTGTTGTGAATTTCTCTATTCATCCAAAAGAGGAGGAAAAGGTGCTCCGCTGAGGAGGAAGGCAAAAAATAAGGTAGCTTCTCTCAGCTTCTTTTCCTGCTGAAAAGCAATGACAGCTAATACCTGAGGGCACTTCCTTATCTTCAGCCTGTCAACATAGACAGACCATATCATTCAGCAGGAGCTTTACTCAGTGGGGAAAAAAGCCATCTACCAATGGGAATAAGCCCTTCCTTGAAAAACTGTGATGCGCTATCTCTCGCCGTGCCTTGGTAACCTTTATCATATAGTGTTTATGGAAGAATGGTTCCTCACTGTGCCAAATACTTTGACTTTTTCTTTCATTTCCTGATTTCAAAGCCAGGCTGAGATGTTCTCAGCTTAGAGGAAACAGGATGAGGTGAAGAGGGAGGAAGTGCATTGTGAGAGTAAAATGAGATTACGGGGTGAGAAGAGAAGACCCGGTAGAGATTGAAAAGATGTGCTGACCGCAGGTGGGGTTAGTGTGTGTGTAAGTGTGTGTGTGCATGAGAACGTTGCTCTCTCAGACTTATTCTTTTCTCAATCCCAAGTTGAAGGATCACAACTGACGAGATGATGCAATTTTAAATCTCTGCTGACGTTTCCTGCCGGCGCACACAAGTAAGAAAAGTTTGGATTCATTAATAAAGATGAAACTGAAGACAGAGTGTGTGCACCTTTTACAAAAACTCTGACCCATATATAACAATTTTTTAGAAGGCTTGGACAACACACACACACACACACACACAGTAACAGTAATTAAAGGAACACTAAGGTCAAATACTGAGATGATGAGTACAGGGGCCATTCATAGAATTAAAAACACCAACACGTTGAGCTAACAATCAATACAAACTATTGGTTTAAAGGAGTCAAAACAAAAAAATATAAACATGACATAAAGCTGTCTTTGTGGATCTAGAGAAAGAATATGACAGGGTACCAAGAGAGGAACTGTGATACTGATTTAGGAAGTCAAAGTATGTGAAGGTTGTGCAGGAGGTGTACAAGGACAGCAAGACAGTGGTGAGATGTGCAGCAGGAGTGAAAGATGGGTTCAAGGTGGGGGATTACATCCACGATCTGCCCTGAGCAACTACTCGGGTTCAGTGGTGATGGACAGGTTGACAGATGAGGTCAGGCAGAAGTCCACGTGGACTGCGATGTTTGCAGATGATGATCTGTAGTGAGAGTAGGGAGCAGGTGGAGGAGAGCCTGGAGAGGTGGCGGTATGCTCTGGAAAGAAGAGGAACAAAAGTCAGCAGAAGCGACTTCTGAAGGGAGATAAGCATACCAGTACTGCAAGGAGTAGATGTATTAAAGGTCGATGAGTTCAAATACCTGGAGTAAACCATTTCAAGCAACAGGAAGTGCACAGGAGGGGTGAAGAAGAGAGCGCGGGTTGGGTGGAGTGGATGGAGACGAGTGTCAGGGCTGATTTGTGACAGAGGCACAGCTGCAAGAGTGAAAGAAAAGGTTTACAAGCTGGTTGTGAGACCTGCCGTGGAGACAGTGGTTCAAAAAGACAGGAGGCAGAGCTGGAGACAAAAAAAGATGTTGAGGTTTTTATTGGAAAAATGGACAGGATTAGAAATGAGCACGTCAGAGGAACAGCTCAGGTTGAGCGGTTTGGAGACACAGAGTAAGGGCAGTGGACATATTGGATAAAGGATGTTAAATGCGGAGCTTCTGGGGAGGAGGAAAAAAAGGAAGACCCCAGAGAAGGTTCATGATCCAGTGAAGGATGACATGCAGACGTTTGGTGTGACAAAGGATGCTGGGATAGGATAGGGTGAGATGGAGACAGATGATCTGCTGTAGTAACTCCTAAAAAGAGAAACTGATTGAAGGTAAAGCTGCACTGAAAGTAGAACAAATACAAAATTGCACACAAAGAATGTTGCAAAAAACTGAAAAAATAGAATAGGAAACATTTAATATCATTCGACATCTGCACTTTGTCCTCCAAACGATCTTCAGTTTGTTTGGAGATGAAAATACCTGAGCATGACACCTCTAATTTTTTTGACCCAAATACGCAGACTTGTTTCAGTCTTGGACTGACACAGTAAGATGATTTTGGTGTGTGAAAATGTTTCAGAATGGTTCTGACCTTTGGGTTTATAACACAACATACAAAAGAAAAAAGGCAATCCTACAGTTACAGAGAAATGTGCACTTAAGGGAGAAGAGCAACTGAAGAGCAACTGGAACCAGATCCTTTATATTCTGTAGTTTCATGAAAGCGTTACAGAAATATATACACATTCTTGTTGACAGATATAGAGAAGTATATTCATTCAGTAAATTCAAGCTATTTTTTAGCGTTGAGCCTGAAGTTTGTGCGGTTGGTATAAATACCACAATTAAACATCCCAGAGCCGCCCACTAAATGAGCTTGTTTGTTATTTATTTGAGCAAAAATGCACAAGTTGTATATGCTGACTAAAAAAGGCCTATCTGTAAACCAATCAGCCGTAAGTCAAAGGAAAAAGATGGTGTGGTATTAGCTGAGACCCACCACCAACACATAGTCTGACTTATAATTTTAGCATGTAAAGTGAGTGATATGCATTCCTTCCTTCCTTTTTTTAGTTGTTGATAGAGTTGATAGATTGTCACTAAGGAACCTGTGCAGAGAGAATGCCAGTCTTAGTTTGCTTAGCCCCTGAACACGCCACATCCTGTTCATAACCACAAAACAACAACAACCAAAAAACCCACATCCGTCAAAGAAAAAAAAAAAAAGCCGGTCTTCACACTGTGTGACGTTTCACTTACTAATAATTACTAATAAAAATGGATCTTTTTATACACTGGGCTGAGCTCTGGTAATTTTCCGATGAAGAAGAGTGGCTCACTCTCCTACAAGCACATGCGCATGCATACAAGTGTTTCCCAAGAAGAAATCGATGGCCTTCTGTGGGAGGAGGCAATATGCCACAATTCACTGGGCTGCCCACAAAGTAAACAGCCACTTGCAGGTGACGGCAAAGGAGGAAGGCAGGGTGTATCTTGTTTGGTTACAGCGCCACTCTGGTTCCATATTGGAGCGAAACAAAGATTTAGCGACATGATTTAGGAACTCAATCGATAAAAATGGAAAGGCCACATGTGGGGTAGTTCTACCTCAGAAAGCAGATGGGTTAAAATAAGTACATCACCCACAAAAAGTCTGTTTAGTATGCATTTTGTACAGTTGTTTGCCAGTGTCTGAAATAACCTTGTTAAAATTTTCTGACTTTTCGGCATGTCAAGATGTTCTTGCCTTCGCTGCAAATGTCACATCACCCCATAACATTTTAATACCTCAAGCTGTGACACTATTCTTCACAACTGGGTGTGAGATTTTTCTCCCAAAAGGCATTTGGTCTTAATTTAAACACAAATTTGTACATTTTTTTCTTTCTGGAATTGTAGACGAAATGTTCTTTTACCAAAGATTCATCAGCTAGCTACGACCAACTAAAGCTGTTTTAGGAAACTCAAACTCGCTGTCTAGTGCAAAAGCTAATGGTATTTGCAAAGCCAGCCAGGTAAAACATCTTCTTACAAGCTGTTTTTACTGTCTTAGCTTTTACTTCTTATGTCCTAAAGCAGAGGTGTGGTTTGGCCAACTGTGAAAAATGACACGGCCCGTATCGGACCCAACCACTGGGTTAAACTTTGACCAATATTTGGTCAAACCAACCCAACCTATGACCCCACAGCTTTAACACAGCAGTGAAGCAGTAGTTTTCAGGAGCTATGGTTTCACATGAACATTAGCAAGATTATGTTCACCTCGAAGCAATTGAAACTTTCCTATCAGTTTGCTCCGCAGTGTAGATGGGCAAAGAGAGAACAAAATGTGAGCCCCAATAATGTGCTGGAGAAAGAAAAAAGAAGCATTGTTCACATGGAAGTTTGACACTTTGCTTAAAAGAAATAAGAGTATTCCCTTGTGATTCAGCATCATTATTTACGTTAGAACTTCTGGAAAAATTCAAAGAAGCTATCAGGAGAAAAATCTAACTTTTTTGTATCTTTTGCAGCACTTATGAACCGTATATGTCTTCATGCCCCCTTTCACATTTTCCTTCAGACACTTCACTGTCAGTTATCCCTCGTCTCGTCGTGGACCTTATGGTCTGTGTCTGATGCTGACAGCTAAGATGAAGTATTGAGGACCCTTAGTCTCTAGAGTTCTGGATGCCTCACTCCCACTTCCATCTCCCTCTAATACGATTGGTCTCTTCGTTAATTGCGGAGGTCACAGATAGATGGGGAATTGAATTTTTCTTCCCTTTGAGGCAACAAAAACTAGATCACTGAGTTGGAGATGGCATTGTTAAAAAAAAGGGTTGCTATAGTGTTAAAGAACCATTGTGACCATTTCTTTTGCCATTTGATAAAGATAACACAGTGATTCAAAATTTAAGAAGTAAATAGTTTCTATTGTCAGTAAATATTCAGTTGAAAATCTTTTGGTTCCAGTTTGTTTCAGTTAAACAACCTATTTTACCAGAAGGAACCTCTCTGTAACACAGATCTGTATTCTGTCTTGTCAGTCTTGCCTTGTTTATGTGTGATCTGGTCACTTTATTTCTTGTTTTATTTTGTAGAACATTTTCCCACCGCTGCCTCCTGTCAACTTAATGCTGCGTTTTGGGTCCTCCCCCTTCACCATGTATTATTACATATTTATTTAAACCCACATAAAATCTTTAAAATATATTATTCAAAATAGAGTTACGTGTTCAGTCATATTAGTGTTGGCTATTCTGTTAGTTTGTTTGTTAATGACAAATCTCTTGTGCAAAATAAATACTAATACTTAGATGAGGTTGTGTTGGAGTCCTGCTCATCAGTAAGAGCTTTTGTGCCATAACGTCACTTTTTAGAGTCCACCAAAAAAAAAAATAAAACATCAATCATTTGTTTTTTTGGTGCTGCTGTTAAATTCTCACATGAGTTAATTCGTTCCAATATTTGTCTAAGTGGTAGTTTTGAGTTTGAGGTTCATCAGGTTCATTAACAGGAAGTGCTTACCTCTGACCTCTGACCTCTGTTGTTTGTGGCCACACAAAAAGCTGCTGAACTTAAACATCATGTTTCCTCTTCTCTTCTGAAGGATTCTTGTTTCAGTTATATATAAAATTTCCACTCAAAGATCCCATCTTTAGGGCTATTAGTAGAATGTAATAAATGCCTCCACTCTAACAAATGGGTTAGTCTGAACCTAATCTGGGTCAAACCATAATCCAGGAGCTGACCCATGGGTGAGGTAGGTTTGAGTTGAATACTCGTCTCTCTGTCCAACGTCTCATCTTTTTAATTTCTGTGACTGCTTTTATTTGTTCATTCGCCCGCTCCCCTATGCGGGGGTCACCATAGCGAGTGAACTTGCCTGAGAGATTTGGCAATTGTCTTACGCCAGATGCCCTTCTTGATGCAACCTGGGCTCAAACCTGCAGCCTCAGGATTACAAGATTGGAGCACTGACCACCGAGCTACAGCAGCCCCCCTTTTTAATTTCTGCCACTCTCATTCTTTAAAACACACAAGCAGGGAGGCTGCAGCTTCTCTTGCAGGTGTCAGCAGTGACAATCCTAAACTCCAGGGCAGTGAAATATACATATGACAGCTAGCTTGTAAAATACAAATGTAATGAAGAGGAAATAAAGCAAAATGTAATGGAACAAATTCTGTAGAAAGAGAAAATTAAAATGGGATTAAATTAAATTGAAGAGTTTCATAGTTGACATCCTGTTTCAGTAATTCATGTTTGGTTGGATGCAGCAGTCATTTCCAGCTACTAATCTCCAGTCGCAGACAATTTATTGATCATTAGGAAATGCATTTTAAATGGAAGATGTTGCAATTCACTGATTTCTTGTGTTCAAAACCGTAAGAATGGACTAAATCATTACTAGATCTGGGTGTGGACATAAGTTCTTATACTGGAAAAAAAATTAAAAAATCAATGAGTTTCCCAAAAGACAAGTTGTTCTGTAACCTAATATGTCGTTTCCCTGCAAAATATCAGCTCAAAAAGACATTTGCAAATTGGAGGTACAGTTGAGTAGATTATTTTTTTTGTTGTTTTGTTTTTAAAGGAGAAGAAATGAACATCATCTTAATAACCAAAGAAGCTCAAAAGTGTACTTCAGATGTTTTTTAACAGAGAATTTGGCACCAGTGGAACACTTGAAATGTGCAGATCTGTCACAAGGTGACTCTGGTTTCTGAACAGTCCTGGTCGATCAAAAAAGATAAAGCTGAACAAGTTAGGGTCAGATCTTTAACCAAATTCAATCAACAAGAGGTTAAGAAAAACTGAACCACTGAATATACTGTTTATTACCTTTCAAAATATTTTGTTTAAAAAACTTTTTTGCAAGCAAGTGTTCTTAAAATTCATTAGCAAATTGTGTAAATAGCTTTTGTAAATAACTACAATAAGTAGTGTTTACATAAAGCAAGAAGACATAGTATGAAGGAGAGTTATCAGAAGCAAACTGATCCAAACTCTTCAAATTAACCAATGAATGAATAATGTTTTAGTGTGTTGGAAGGACTGGTAAACTTTTCATTTGACTCATTGTCCAGGTTTTATCCCAACAGGTGATCATGTGTTTGTTTGTCTGTCTGTTAGCAAAATAGCTCATGAACCACTGAATGAAACTTTCAGAATGTAATGATTGGATGTGAATCTGCAACTGATTAACTTTTGAAATCAATGTGACTGTAGATGGTCCCCACAGCTAATGGACCTTAGCCAACACAGAAATGGCTCAAACCAAGTTAATTTTATAGATACTGAGCTAAAGTTTGGTGCAGTAGTAGCTAAGAGTCATCCTCAACGCATACTCTGAGCACCGGCAGATCGCATGAGATCATTCTTTAAAACGTTGGAGTGCGAGTCAGCAGACACTCTGCATTCCTTCAAGGAATGCTAGTTTCATTTGACATCAAATAACTCAACAAGTCACATCTGATAAGCTCCACCGCAGCTGTTAAAACTGATTTTTTTTTCTATCAAGCACCTCTTTTCTGAAAATGGTTTTAAAGTTTTCTCATTTTTGATAATTGCAGATTTAAAATTTAAAAAAAAAAAGCCTGAAGAGAAGCAAAGTCATTGTGTGCTGTTTCTGGTGGTGAATGAAGCCTTTGCCGTTGTGGCCGTTCTCGTGGTTGAACTTCATTCCTTTCCAGAGGCAGGTTGGTGTCAGTGCCAGGGTAGGCTGAAGTAACAGATGGTTGCTGGAACAAGTCTGGCCTGTCCCCATCTCTCTTTGCTCACAATAACCCCACTGCTGTTCTCATGGTAACACTATCTGCCAAGTCTCAAGGATTGGATTTTTACTGGACGCATGAGCTCAGCGCCGTACCATTGGTGGACGCTCTTCTCCCCTCTATCTCTCTTCTTCGCTCCTGCACCTTCATCCTTTGCTCTGTGTCTGTTGGATCGGGTTTTTTTTCCCCTTCCTTCTTGCTGGCCCAGGATCCTTTGTCTCCTTTATCTGGCTCCTCCTCTCCTCGACTCATCTGTCAGCGGCGCTTGTTGAGTCAACAGTTCCTTCTCTTCCTCCTCCTGGTTTTGTTTCATCATCCAGAAATCCCAACTGTGACCGAGCTTTATCAGTTCGTCTGTTTAAATCTAATCTCCTGTATCTCCGATGTTACTGTTCTTTCTTTAGTTTCACTATATCTTCAGTAGGTTGCCTCTGTTGTATTATGTTCTGCAGGCTGTGCTGATAGGCTTATCACATGACTGATGGTTTCAACTGTGAATCCGAACTCTCGCCTTTAAAAATAAACGTGTCGAGCATTTTGGTTTAGGGTTCTTGCAGCGTGGCTTCGCCTGACACTGGCATTTGGGGAGAAAGTTAATCAAGTGCACGCATACACAGACTCATACAAACACTCTTATTAAGGATATTTGATTTAAACAGACTCAGCATGGAGTAGAAGACAGCCAGCTGTTCTCTGGACGAACTAAGATCTCGGAAACAGTGGCCATCTGTGGCACATTGATTGGAGGGGGGGGGGTGACCTATTCTGAATTCAAAACATCTCCAAATCAAATGCAAGCCCACACGCATACACTCAGCCCAACCCCTGCTCCATCAAAGAGGAAATTCAAATCACCAGAGTTAAGGAGGCAAGCTGGCTTTCTGTGTGTCTTGCTGTTCACAAGGTGAGCTCACCCCCTTTTCCCCTCTCTTTCTTCCTCTGACGGCATTGTAAATGGAATGAGTCTGGTTGCATTGCTGTATTACGGTGGGATAAAGTATCAGTCCTGGTAATCTTCCGTGGATTAATGGCTTCTTCTTTATCTGCTGCGGCTGCTCCTCTCAGATGTCTGGCCGGGCCAGGAGCCTCCTGCTGGAATACTAATGACAGACAGACAGTTCCAGCTCTTCCCTGTCCCCAGCCCCAACCCAGCCCACAGTACGTGGGTTTGTTGTGTGTGTGTTATTGAAGGAAAAAAAATTGGGCACACATGTGTGAAGTGCATCTGCATGTAGACGGAGAACGCGAACAGCAGCAGGACAGCGCAGGAGACTGCACGCAGCGTGAAGAGTGTGTGTGTTTTCGCCCCCAAGACCCTGTCGCCTTTTTTTTTTTCCTGTGAGGTAGTCGCTGTCCTCCTTGTCTTGGGTGACACCTGCTTTGCATACAGGAGGGGGCTGGGAGAGAGGGCACGGTGTTGAAATGAGGGTCCCCCAGGATGTGAGAGATGGAAGAGAGAGAAAGGAAGGACACTAGATTAGCAGAAAAAAAATAGAATTAGTTAACCAAAAGGAGAAACCAGAGAGGAACAATGGTAGATATAAACAAACCCCAGCAACTAAACCACTCCATGTGCCCCCTTTCCTCTTTTTATACACTTATGAGTATCTAGTCTTTGGTAAATAACTTGCTGTATGGCATAGTCCTCTCTAACTCTAATTCCATTCCTTTAGCAAGGTCACATTTACCCCATGTCGTCTCTGAGCTAAGAATATCTAGCAGGGCTTTTATGAAAAGGAAAATAACCAACAGTAAATGCCATCTGCTTCCTCAGTGAAAGAAGAAAAGAAAGAGGAGGAGGAAAGAAAAAGGAGGGGGGTTGGAGTGACTGAAGCACAACATGTACCAACTACTGGCCATGCTCATGTGAAGAGAAACACAGAGGAGAACAAAAGAAGACTGTACACCATGAGACTCCATTCATTGTTGTGGTGGAACAGGAACCCAGTATGAGAGCAGAAGCGCCAAAAGAACATTCATCTTGGAAATGAAATGCCATTTTGAGAAGATAAATCAAGTTGACATCTAAAAGGGTCATGAGAGAGTTGCCCAGTGATACCTCAGGAAAATGCCAAAAACAACCAATGCAGTTTGCTCAGAAGCAGAAGATTTAGGTCCAGTTGTTTCAGTTATCAGCCACTGTCAACTCACTATAGATTAATTCATTTTAATACTATTAATTTGTAGACACAAATGATCAAAAACTCCTCTTTAAGCCTGATCGTGATATTGTTAGATTGAACAAATGCCAGACCTGCCATTTAGAAAAACGTCTTTACCCCCAAAAAAACTGAAAAGCTGAAACCTTGAGAAACTGTGTCTGGTGTGCCAGCCATCTTTACAACACTTCCTTTAAGACTTAGGTTTAATTTTCATTCAACAACAACGTCAAGAAGCTATTTAAGTTGATGAATGCCAGTACGCTATTTATGTCCGTGGACAGTTGCTATAGGACGAAAGCTTAAAAAACAGGGGGGGGGAGAAAAGGAAGTGAAAGTGGAATCTGTGCAATATTTAGGTCTAGTCTACATCTCGAGCTGAATGTTTCCACTTACAGTTGGTAAAAGACACTTTTACCCATACTCTTTCATGCAAAGCGGTTTCTTCTCCGAGTTGTCGGTGAACTGTTTGCTTCAGGTCTCCTCATGGTAACGTAAAAGGACACAGTTCAGGTCTTTGACGCTGCAATTTAATTATAATAATGTACTCATCTTATTCAGTTTGGTAAAGCAACAGATTGTCGTCTTTTTCCATTAGCCCAGTCTTTTAAGATCCACTTTATGAACAGATTGTCACAGTCTGGGTTCAGTTTTGGACCTTTAAGTACTTGGTCTGGCATTTTTTGGAGTATTACGAGTTTTGGTGTTTTGGTTATTTGGCTCTGTTCTTGATTTTTTTGTCTGTTGTTCCATCACTGCTTCTAGATGTCCTCCATAGTCCTTGTTTCCATTTTCTTTCAGACCACCTGTGTTCTATTTGTAATCAGCACACCTGTTGTCATTTAGTAACCCCCTCTCTCAGTGCTAACACTATACTTCCTGTTTTTTTCCTCTGTTCTTTACCAGATCTTCTGTTAACTCATGAATCTTACTGGTTTGCCAGTTTTGCATTAGTTGCCCTTGCATTTTTGGTTGAGTAAATAATCTTGCTTCCTTGTTGTTTCATCTCCTGCGTGCCCACATTTGGGTCTTGCTAAAACCACCATCTACTGCTCGTGACACAGATGACCTGACATTTTACTCTAGGACTCGATGGCATCCTCGTGAATTGAGTGCGACAATAATGTAGCGGCCGTCCTGTCTAAGATGTCACAAAGCGGGCCCAAACAATGATGCTGCCACTACTGTGTTTTAAAGACGTTATAAAGTTCTTATTCTGGAATGCAGGGTTTTTCTTTCTCCAAATATCACCCATTTCAAGAAATAAAGTAAAAATTGATTTTAGCTGTTTACAGAACATTTTGTGACAAGCTCCTGCTCTATTTGTGTTATTTGTCTCTTCAGTCCTCATTTAGGAGAGCTTTTGCCTTGCAGCTCCGCAACCCAGACTGTTTTGTTAATTAATATTAGCCAATGTGAAAGAAGCCTTTAGTTCTTTTAGAATTACCCTGGGTATGTTTATGTCCTTGTTCCTGTTTGAAACCAAAGCGTAACTGAATCAAATTGGACAGAAATTCTGAATCTACGAAAACAGCCCCTCGAAAACGAGATGAAGCAGTAAATTCAACAAAACCACACTGCTAAAAGTGCAGTTTTATACCCTTTGTTGACAAATGCAAAAGTCCCTTCAGTTAATCAAACTTTGAGCTTGTTGAACATCTAAGTGGAAAATCAACACTTTCTTTGGATGAAATATTTTAATTCTCTAGTGGATTTATGATTCTTTTTTCCCCTTGCACAAACATAGAAGTATCCTGTGTTCTAGTCACACTGCAGTAGGTTGATTGGTTTTTGGCAGTCTCCTTGCAGCTGTTCTTTACAAGTCACATCTTGAATAGTGGTAAGCTATTTCGTTTGCCGTTCAGTTAGAGCTACACGAAGAGAACTCTCTGTTTGCCCGTGTGAGTGAGAGGAACAGAGGAAAAGACAGACGTCAGGATGTCCACATAAACTTCTCCCTCCACATTTTTCGATTTCCCCTTCCTCGTTCTCTTTACCGGTTTCTGCTGCTTACTTCTTGTCCTCTATCCGCCTTTCTCCCCGACTTCCCTGAGTCTTATCCTGTGCGGTCCCAGTCACTTCCCTCCACGCTTTCATCTCGCACGAAGAGATAATGAGTGGGATTGCATCACCCTCAGAGTAATTTGTCATAACTTTGACTTTAAGAGAAAAAAAAAAGAAAAAAATACTCACTTTGATCCCAAAATCCCAAAAGGATGAAATATTGTCAAAGTAAAAACAATTAGTGAAGGATCTGCTGTGAAGCATATAAAAGTTGCTGCTGCATTAGATATTAGGACTGTAGCTAGCGTGACAGCCACAGGAAGCATCAGCTCAGGAGGAGACAGATGTCCAACCGGAAATATTGCTGGTATGTAGGAGGCCAGACATTGTTCAGTCTGCAACATCACATCTGCACGTGAACTGAGTCTGAGTTCAGTCCCTAACCCAGAAGACTTCAGGTAGTTTAGCACTTTCCACACTCAGTTTGGTAGGGTCACTACAGGTCCATATGAATGGATTTAATTAGGAAAAGAATACATTGAATACAGTTTTAAAGAAAGGTTAACAGCTTTGATGAGCAGAAAATAATGTCCAGCCTTCACCAGGTTGGTAACATAAATGCAACAGTAAGGAGGAGAGGGGGTTAGTTTAAGACTTTTTATTAACAGTGTTATTGGTCCACATTTTCCATGAAGCTTGATAATGCAAGATTAAACACGAAATAGTAACTGTTCTTCGATGGGCTTCTCCCTTCTTCAGGAGTTGCCACAGCAAGCAAACTCACACAAAAGATTTGGCAATTGTCTTACACCAGATGCCCTTCCTGCAGCAACCTGGGCTCAAACCTGCAGCCTCGGGGATTATAAGACCTCGGCACTGACCACTGACTTACCGCAGCCCGACACGAAACAGTCACTAAATGAACAAAATGTTGACTTCCGCCCACCCACCCAAACAGCCTGACTGAGTCACCTGAATCCAGCGGAGCGTCTTTGGGACAAATTAGAATCAGGAAGTTTTGCTAATGTGCATTTGGCAACTGCACTGAAATTACATGGTGTAATTATGTTGCTATGGATGTGAATTGGTAAAGAGTGTTTCCTTCTGGTCCGTTTAGAAAAGAAAGTGATGTCTTTCCTAGAATTTCTGTTCTAAGAGTCCTCGTTGGCTTTAGAAACCAGGTAAAAAAACAAAAAAACAAAACAAAACACAACTCTGTTCTAATTTATTTACAGCATATGGACAGCAGAGATGTGAATAGATGACACGTTTACTCGGGTGAAGAGAAAAAGTAAGACAAGGTGCTCTGGTTTCATTTGTGATTATTGGTGCGTGTGTTTGTGCCCCAAGCTCTTTGTGCCTTTTTGATGAACTCAGAGTCAACATTTCCCACACACCAGCACCAACACACACACACATGCTCAGTGGCTTGTGTTCTTCAGAGGACATTTCTTCTATGTGGCCCTTACTGCCGAACCACGGAGCTAACCTCAGCCCAAACCTAAAAATGCAATCAGTTCATGAAGAGCTGATTTCCAAAAACCTTCATTGTAAAGCTGGTACATGTAACATCCAAAATCCAATATGTCCCCACAAGGCCAGTGAATTGTTGACAGTTGAGCCACACAAACGCAGCTAAAGCAGATCACACGCTCACACCCGCTGACAGCCACCATTGGCTCTGCAAAGAGTCCCCTCCTGTCCCCGTCCTTTCTTGCCTGCAGCTGCTGGCCAGCCTGTCAGTTCCCAGGCATCAAGCCATCAGAGATGACACCTCCTCACGCCACCAAGTGGCAGTCAGCTGTCCTGCACGTTTCACAGAAAAGAAAGGCTCCCCCACCCAGGCAGAAAAAGTACTGAAGAATGCGTTTGACCGATAACGCTTACAGCTTCTCCACTGGAAAGATCAGACACGTACTGAAAGGGGGTTCAAACGGTGCTGTTCTAACACCACGTTGGTGAAAATATGTTTCAGAGTGGATGTAAGTATTAACATTTTTTGACTTAAAACAGAGTAACTTAATTCTCAAAAGGAAAGTTTTCAAAAAAATCAACAAATTATAAATTTTGATGATCAAAAACTGCGTCATTTGGTCTTTTTTTTGGGTCTGATTAGTGTCAGCAGACTTCCTGCACCTAAAAGTGTTTAAAGTGTCATAAAGATGAATGAAGGCATGCTTCAAAAAGGAGGATTTAGTGTTCACGGTGAGACAATTCAGTGTGTCGGAGAAGTTCACACGCTTGTTTTCACAGCACTTAAATACAAATGATAAGAAAATTACTTTCAGGCTTTTATAAATTAGTTGTCTTTTTTATTGTTAAACAATTATATAATCATTTGAATAAATGAAGTCATTCCAGGACATAGCATTTATTAAGAACTGTGTTTTAGGAGTAAATATTATAATTTTATCTGTACAAATACTCATATATGCTACCATATATGAGTGCCTAAACTCAGCTTTTCCACTCACAAAACTATGCTTGTTAAATGACTGACATCCTCTATGGCATTATGGGTCATAAACATTGTGTTTGTATGTCAACATACATTTTTGAGAGGAAAAACAAGTTTTAACTGTGTCCTGAGTTCATGAAAGTGTCACCATCAAAGGTTAAAGGTCAGTTGACTTTTTTACATGAATAAATTTCAGTATTTATTGGTGTTTTTAAAGCAGTTTAAAGTTACAGACTTTGTGTCAAAGTGCATGAAATGCAAACCCTCTCATTGAAGCAGACTCGTCGAACACCAGTGGTTTCATCATCATAGATGTTAAATCTAATTTATGATGCATAAAAAGTGATTTTTGGTGCAGTTTGTGCTGGCATCCAAAAGCAAAGAAGGATAAACAAAAAAAAGAAAAGAAGTCTTAAAGAAACTGCAATATGAATGTAATTTCACTGGTGCTTTGAATCAAACTAGACCAAAAAAAGAGGAAGGAATTAGATATAAATGACCTGTATGCTCCAACTGAGCATCAGAATTTACCAGTTTTCATTTTCCTAAACTAACAAAAACCAAAACCAAGGCGGATCGTTCAGCAGGATACCAAACTAACAAACCCACAGAAATGTGTCCCAAGGGGCAGAAGTAAAGGTCTGGTGAACGGCCGAGCCAAAGTTTAGACCTGAATCCAACTGAAATGTTGTGGAAGTATTTGAAACAGATGGTGCAAATAAAAATTACTTAAAAAAAATAACTATTCCCAAAGTTTGCAATAAAAAAAAAGAGTGGGAGCACATTCTGGCAACCAGTGTCACAAACAGAGTGATCCCTGCTGCTGGGAACGCCATGGACGGCTTACTTAGATTTGAAAAAAAATTCACATCTTTGAATGTTTTCAGCAAATAGTTTCTTAAATCAAAGTTGCTCAGTGTGGTGATAAAACACATCTTTACCTACAGCTTCGAAGAGATTCATGTGTTTAACTAAATATGACAAAAAGTAAACAGTCTTTGAAGGATGCTTACTTGTCCAGATGAGATTAAAAAAGATGACAAAATAAAGTTTTTTTTAACTCTTTTCAGAATTAATTTTGGAGCCTGGTTCATTAACGACAGGCAGGCGTAAAAAAGAAGATAAAACGACATCGAGACGTGCCGAAACGGAGAAAAACAAAAGGACTGAGGCAACAAAAAGAGCAGGAGGCCGTAAAAATGCAGGGGGCTCTGCTCAACACTCGGAGTAACTGAGGTGGGGGGTCATGCGGGATGATGAACTGCCGTCATGTTACCTTCTTGTTAGGAGGAAACTACAAGCTTATAATCTGCCTTTCAGCTGCCGAGGTCACTCAGGAAATCAACACAAACGTTTGGCGGCAAACACTCGGCTACAAGCCTGCAAGCGGCACGCACAACAAGTGATGCCTGTGGACTGGAGGCATTTTAAAAGGCAGGTACATCGTCTCCGTCGGTATCACTTTGATCGTCTTCTCTTTTCAGCACCCACCCTCGCTTTCTTTAAAAAAAAACCCGATATTTGCATTCACCCAGGACAACTCCTCCGTTTGAGGTTACATAGACGAGAATTGGGGAGGATTTGAGGGGATTTCTCTCCTGCAGGTTTTTAGAGAGGGTGAGGTATCAATCAGGTGCTGATGTTACACTGACGCAACATTTCAGCCTCCGGAGAGCTTTACTCCTGGACGCCGCGGGGATCCGAATCAGCTCACGGAACAGCTAAAGTCTCCGACACGTGACCCTGAGCACATACGTAAACAGAAAACCTGTTAGGAATCTGATAGGAAACACGAAACACCTCTCAAAGAACCAAGAAACGTCTGAAACACCAGCTAATTTTAATCTGTTTATTCTCATTCATCAGGCATTTCTAGAGATTTTACATTCAAGAGTGCAGGTTTTTTTGGTATAAATATGATAAAACATCTGAATGTCATAGAATATATTTCTCTTTAAAAACTCCAAGTAAGAAAATTAGCTTTGGCGCGAGGCAGAATATATATTTTTATATATAGAGAGAGAAAGAAAAAGATCAGCAGGTAGGTGCATAGCACTGGTCCCCAACACCTTGGAATATAGTTAGAAACAGTTTGTTCTCAAAATAAATATCTTTAGAAAAATAAAGAAGCTGTACTTTGTACAGTGTGTCATTCACATTCTTTACTGGTGGGGTGATGATCCCAGGATAAGGTGCAGGGGTGGAGGGATTCGCCTCTTCAGAACAAGCAGTTTGAAAAAGTTTTTTTTAAAGTCACTACACCGAAGTGCTTAGAAAAATGAACAGAAAAGTTTAAGTGAACTCCAAACATAACATCTGAAACATGAAGGATTAAACAACCTTGCTTTGAGGTAAAAAAGAAAAAAGGCGCTTCAGGGCGAAGGCTGACTAGTTGATCTTCTTGGTGTTCTCCGAGTTCTCCGACCCGTCTTTGGCTTTCAGCGAGCTGCCCTGTCCCGTGACAGGAGAGGTAGAGCCGTTCTCGCTGGACTCTTTGGTTGTGCCGTTATCGCAGCGTGGCTTCTTTAAGTCGCCTGTGAGCGCCGCGTACGGGGAGTGACCGGAAAACAGGGTCCTGTACAGGGCCGACTCGACGGAGGCGAAGGGTGAGGAGGAGGAGCCCGTCAGCATCATCCGGGACTAGAGACACAAAACAGAAATGAACAAAAGGAAGAAAAAGGCGCAACATGAGGAAAAGACGAGGTTCAGGAGGACGGTTGTTTCAAACTACTGTGGGCCTTCAAAGCAACGGCACAAACCAGACATTTCAGAATAAACAACAAAATTATTTTAGAGAACATACAGCAGTGTAACATCTCACAAAACATCAACAAACACGGCAACAAAATGGGAAACAAAAACATTTTTAAAAATGGTTTCCTGATGTTATAAGGCTGTTTTAATTGTGGGTTTTATTTTTTATTGTAGATTTGATTTTGTTGTTGTTTTCAAACTGATTGTTCTTAATGAAGTTGTTCCTTTTTCTTTTTGCGATAAACGTATTTTTAGTGTTTGAAAGTGAAACTAGTTCCAACTCTTTCCTTAAAACAGGTGCCTTTTAAAGTTACTTCAATCTGTATTTTGCATTAAAATAAAAGAAACATGATTACTTTGTATTCATTCAGCTGGTTGACTTTTACTGCTCTTATCAGCAAGGGTTTTTGTAACAGAAGCCACTTTTTTTCTGCAAATTAACCATAAAGTACAGCAAAAAATAATTGTAAGATATGAGACATAATTAAAGCAAGAAAGAGTTAAAGGTAAACCCAATCCTGGATTTACAGCAATCAGATGACTCAAGTTACAAAAGCATCAAATTTAGTTTTCTGTTTGCTGGGTGGACTGTTAGTTTAGTTCACAGAAATAGTAAAGGTTACGGCAGGATTAATATTTTTCTCTCAATTAAAAAAAAAAAAACAATCATACGGTTAACTAAAAAGGAACGGGTGAAAGTTGCGTACTCAAAAAGAAGGTTTGCTGTATAAATAAATAGCTCTAAAGACAGACTACATAAGAGGGCTTTGGTGCTATAGTTCTGTGTAAAAAGTGCCTTAATATGTGCACAATGTGGCTAAAGAGAGATCTAAATATGAAGAGGGTGAGGAGGGTCATAATTATGAGGCTAATTGGAGAATGTGCTTATTTAAACCATGTGATGTTGGTCTTATGTGTCTATAAAAGAACAGAAAATAGATACCAATCAGCATTTACTCTCCATTAGCAGAAGTCTGAACAACATCCACATCATCAGGAAGACAAAACAACAAACAGCAGGCTCGAACTCGGCTCCTGAATCTGACGAAATGGTTTGCCTGTAATTTGACAGATCAGTCAGACGGAGCTAACGGAGCAAAAGTTGAAAGAAAGAAGATGCGATAGATTTATCTGTGTCTCAGTGAAGAGCGCAAGTTTCCCAGAGAAGAGAAAAGTGGATGATGCAAGCTGATGAAAATGATGCAAACGCTCCAGCCCTGTGGGTAATACCCAGCTAATGTGAGTCACAGCAGCAAAAACTTAAAACAAAAAAAAAAGAAAAAAAGGAAAAAAAAAAAAAGAAACAGGGAGGAAGGTCATTTAAAAGACAAGATGTGAAAGATATGGCACCGAAACATCTGTTCATTTGAGGTGTTCTTTAATTAATAGAAACGAACGGTGCTCAATAGTTAATATCACCTTCCTGCTCAGCACGTCGATCCCTTCACCTTGGGTTAAAAATTCTCCTCGGTGTGTTAAAGTGTGAGTCACACCGGGGGCCTGACACTTACCTTGTTGACAACGATGAAAATGGTGTAGATGAGCATCAGGTGGTGCTTCTGCAGAGGCAGGTAGTGGGTCTGCTGCAGAGCAAAGAGCACCGCTCCCATCAGGGTGATCTTTGTGGGGCTGAACAGTTGAACAATTAAAAAAAAAAAAACATTTTTAAAAATCAGATCATTTACTATGAGTAAATATAATTTGAGCCTTCTGATGTGATGCGTACACACTAATTGGAATTTTAAAAAACAGCTTTATGGAGCATTATGTAATAAGTTTGGTTTATGTTTTCATCAGAACTTCACAAGAAGGTGCATCGACAAATAAAAATAAAAAAGTGCAAGTTTTATTTTGAGCATTTAGGAAACACCTAAATCCCTGATGTAATGTCAGAATCCTGTAGATTAGATTACTTACTAAGACATTTTGAGGAGCTCATTTGTTTCTGGCTTCCACACACCTCGAACAAGCTGCTCAAAATTACTTATGAGACCACCTCCGGCACCTGGGGAGAGAAGACGAGACGCACGGTTGAAAAACTTGCAGCGTCAACGCGAGCTGAACGTCAGGTGCCTTATGGCGATCTGAACGCGCTCCGACAGAAGCCACCCACTGACCTCTCGCCCACCCGATGGCGATCATAACCAGCAGGCTGTCTTTGTATTTGCTGTGGGCCTGCGTGACGCCTCCGAGGACCTTCCACGTCCTGGTCACCTCCTTCATGCCTGACAGCACCAACCTGAGGGGCTGCAGGGCGGCACAGGAGTACACCGCGTCCATGGGGCAGTAAAAGACGAGGTACCTGCGGAAGAGAGCGGGGGTTGTAGGACATGAAACAGACACTCACACTTCAGCGGCCAAGTCTGTGCAAACTACATGTGGCTTGGCTTCAAATACTTCCTGCAACCAGCAGAGGGCAATGTGTAATTTTAGGTGAGACGGGTGTGATTTTATATGACGCCTGCAGAGGGCACCAAACGCTTTAAAATTAAAAAGGAACTCAACTATAACCTTTGTTTCCTTTACTGACTCCTGCATGAAATAGTTGCCCCACTCCCACTAACTCTCACACTAGCTGCTTCCTCTCCTTTCCACTCGATTCGTATATATCCCCCCCGCTTTAATTATTTACCAGACGATTGAAGCAAGCAGAACACCCGTGCTGTTGGACAAAGGTGCTACTGGTGGCTCGGCCAGCATGATCCCCGACAGCACAGCCCCCCCAAAACAGTAGAGCATGGAGCTGAACCAGCAGGCCAAGGGGCTGACCCTGGACACCTCGAGGGCTCCTGTGGAAGAACAGAACGGAACAGAACGGAACGTGTAAGAATGATTGCACAAGCATGTTGAGCGTTGCACATTTCGTTCCTTCGCCACAGTTAAATCTCAAACTCATCACTGTTCGTGGCGAATCGTTCTTCAGAAATACACTGTTCCTTTTAATTGGGTGGAAGCACTTTTGCAACAAAGGGCATGTTGATAGATAACGTTGGGGAACTGATCTAATTGCATCCCGCGAATGTCCTTCCTCTGCTCTGTACTTTGAACTTTAAAATCTCACAGCAAGCTGCAGCCGGGGCTGACGGACCCTGCCTCTCTGCGAACACTATAAACGGGTTAATATTTACACAGTGGAGGAGACTGTGAGGCACATGGGTCAGACGGGGAAGAGGCCAAAGTATCAACGCTGTGCTACACTCCGAAGTTCAGCAACCCGTGAAGTCTAAATGATATTTAGCTCATTCTAATTCATTATTCATAATTCTAATTAATTCTGGATGAAACAAACAGCATGAGAACTGCTCTGCTATGACGTCACGAGTTTAGATTTCCTTTGTTTAAATGAATAAAAGGCTCTGTAAATACAGTTTGCCTAAGCTGAAGGACAACAGTGAGAGTTTGTGTGCTCTTTATAAAACGCTGCGTAGTGAGACACCAGCACAGCTCAACCCAAACTACCAGGCCAATGTGCACCGAATCGTTCGTTCACCTCAGACAGGTGGGCGTTATTTAACTCTGACGCACTCATCCTGAGTAACTCGATACCCACTCGGGGCTGTAAAGGTAATCTGAGGATTACAGGAAGATTACGGACTCAAGTATCTGCTTGTTTTCTCTGTAGGCTGCTTTGAACTCATTCCGCGCAGATCACAGTTTTTATTTTACAGCTGTTTATGGTGTAGGTAGTAGGTAAATGAAAAGATAAAGCATGGGGGAAATTATACATGAGCCAAGCCACAAATAAAACTGAAAAGAGATCCATTTTACACTGAGTGATGGTCTTCAGGTATGTCTTCAAAATGCAGTGTGCCCCTGATTACATGTGATAGAGGTCCGCGGTGGTTTTAAGCGTGCACAAAACTTCCATGACAAAGCTGTGGTGGTTTATCATGGTGGAAGCATATCGGGATCCTTGGTAGAGCGTGGTGGCAGCACATCCAACACATCCATGTGGAGCTCGTGAGCAGCAGTGTGGCTTGGTCATGGAGAATCTGAAGCCGGGCTGGTTACACTGGCCTCAATGCTTAGGCTACAACCGTGATTGTGGTGACGTTTGGAAACAACCGAGCGGACACATGAAGCCCGTGCTGGTCGTGTCGTGATCGCCCAGCATGCAGCTGCATCCTGACAGGCGTACAGAGAGTGAGGGTGCAGAAGACCACATCAGAGGCGTGGAAAATAGCAGGAAAAACCCCATTTGGTGAGTTCTGATACACAAACGCAGCATCAGAAGCACTGCTAAGTGTGACTTTAAAGTTTCACCTTTTGACCTTAAGCAGCAGCTGCAACAGTAAGTACTCGAGGAATGTCTGAAAACTGTGACAGATAAGAAAGAGTGCTGAAAAATCTCTTCTGTCTGTCATTTACATCCTCCACAGTAAGCAGCAGTCACTGCAGTTTAAAAGTGCAGCATATTGTTTGTACAAAAAAAAAAACACTGATGATGCTTTCTCATCACTTTTACTTCTGCTGCAAAAATAAGATCCTGCATCCACTGACTCACCAGAAAACCGACATTAGAAAGAAATCCCAAAGTGAAGCAGGCTCCATTCATCAAACAAAGCAAGTTGTCGAGGTTTTATTTTTTGTTGACATAAAAACAGAGACGACTTGGACACTCTGGACTGCAGGCGTGCCTTCACCGCACCCTGTCGTCTGGTTTTGCATATGGAGGACACACATCTACAAGTCAAATCTAGGTAATTAGGCCACTTGCACTGCTGCTGTCCCACGTCATACACTCAAACTTTCACTTCTATAAAACCAGAAACATGTATAATAAGTATAAGTATAAGTCCTGTCATTGCTGGGAATTGACGCCGGCAGGACCCAGCTTACAGAAGCTGCCATGTTGTATTTTTGGGACCAGAGAAAAATGCTTACGGGGTCTACGGGGATGCTGGTCCCCTTCCAGATTCACCTTCCAGCATCCTGTATTATATTATACAGTCTTTGGATAAAAACTGTTAAGATCTCATGTTTTTTTTTTAATCGCCTCTCTTAGCTCCTCCTCATCTTCATCATCTGCTCTAAATGACTAAAAACTATTGTTGACTGTTTGGGATTTCAACCAAACCCCACTGTTGAACCTATGATCACTGTGCCTCCTTTACATCTCTGCCTTCCTGCTCCCTAAACACTCCCCTTGTGGCAGAACAAGCAATTTGAGTTAAAAATAGCCGACTAATAAGATAAACACTTAAAGAGAGCTGCCAGCCGGTCTCGAAATGCTGAGCAGAAAACTGCATTTGTGTCCGTTTTCCTACAAACATGTAAATAACAGACTCATATTTTTTTTTTTTTTTTTAAATTCAGACACTTCTTGGGAGATTCTCTCAGTAACTTGTTGTCAGCCTAGTTGGCTAACTTCAAGTCCTATGTTAAAAGGAAATAAACACCCTCTCTTATTTGTCTGGTTTGTCGAGATTTAAAACTTTGTTTATCTCCCCTCTGGTCACACGGTCGGATGCCAGGAGTAAAGGACAATGGGTTTGAAAATGTCACAGCAGCTCAGATGCTTGGAGAGGCAGGATCCAAAATAGATTCAGAGCAGTGGGACTACAATGAGCCGCGTCCGGGGTCTGAATGTTTGCGTGTGTTGAAAGTGTACTGCCGGGACGGTTAAAAGTTCCAACTGTCCCCACAGCGACAATCAGAACAACGTTAACAGAGATCAGATCAGTGGCCGACTTCGGTCTGAGTTACTATCGTGCCCTGGGGCAAACTAAATGTTGGTTCTGAAGTGCTGCTTGGTGGATGAGGTGTTTTACAGAGGCTTATGTGATTTTACACCGAGCAGTCCTCCCACTTCTTTGGGAAAGCAGCGAAGACGACTGACGGCCGGTGGCGGACCCTTGGCGTTTCTTGTGCTGCTGACACGGCGCTCAGGCGTCAGTGATTTAAGTCTCGTGTAGAAAAGAAGCTGCTCTGCTCCTCGGGGCAGCGGTTGGAGCTCCGAGGAAAAGACTGCAGTGCTGACGAAGCAGCCGGGCGGGCACATTCAGTTAAAGGAGGGCACGTTTTTTTTATCTGCGACGCACCAGCAGCCAGTAAATTCACCAAACCGGCAGCTGAGCTGGACGCAACTCCCTGAAAATTACCCAGGAAAACTGCATAGGACTCACCTGGGAGATAGTTTAACTTTATCATTTCATAGCAGATCTAAAACACCTGCACGGTCACAAAATGCACCAATCCAGATCTGTAGCTGATGCCTCTGAAATGCTATTAAAAGAAAACTAAATTATTTTAAGCACAAAACAATTCACTGATGGATTTATTGGTTGGTAATACATGAAACCAATTAGGTCTAATAATTAACTTTCACTGATAAAAACCTAATCATTGCTTTTTCATTTTGAATAGCCTCCACTTCTCATTTATAACTAACTTTGAGTCAAATGAGAAATTATATATTTTGACACAAACTTTCAACAGAAACTTTTAGGTAGTTTTATTTTATGATTCAAGGTTAAAATTAAACCATTAGCTATTATTTAAATATGAATTTTGTTCCGTTTGATGTATTAAAAACACATACATAACATATAAAAGGTAAATATAAAAACAGTTAATATTTTGTTTGTGTTGCATTTTGTTGCAGTGCATTGCGATACATTAAGTTGGTGTTTAATTCCAACCCCGCTGTGTTTTAGAGTGTATTTGTTTATTTATTTAGTCACTTTTTTTTCTGCGTTTGGTTTACGTGGCTTTCAGGAGGGGAAGCAGTTGGAAGTTTGACAGTTTGAACTATCCGCCGAACTTCACCAGAACCGAGCTGCCGCTTTCCAAAATAATCATAATAATAATAAATAAGCTGCTGAACTTCCTCCTTACCTGGCTGCTCCCTCAGAGCCATCACCGACACGACATAGTGCGCCATCTCAAAGTAAGGAAACATGGACAGGTTCGCCAGCCCGTGGGACAGCTCGTCCAACATCCCGAACAAATCCATTACTGTCTCGACTGCAGTGAGCTATGCTAGTTCATTCCAACGGAGAGAAGAAAGAGAGAAAAAAGGCACCGGTCCAACAGCGGAGCATCAGGCCGAGCACAGGGCTTGCATCCACGGTGTGTGAGGTCTGACTCGAGCCGGAGGAGGAGGAGGAGGAGGAGGAGGAGGGGGACACAACAGCTGTGTTTGTGCCGAGCAGGAGCAACTCACAGCTGGCTAGTTAACGTGAAGGATGGCCGCTCGTCGCCGGGCAACAGCTCGGTACTAATATGGGATGGTCACTATCAACCGTCACTCACGCGCTGGTGTCAACCGCCGCGCATAGGCGGAATTCCTGCTCTGCTTCCGCCATGCAGGCGATGCAGTGGGCGGAGCCGCAAGTGAGAGCGCCGCCAGCCAATCAGGTGTCAGAGGGTGGCCTCGTGAAGTGATGGGACAGGAAGTTTGATCAAGCTAACAGCCCTCCCGTGTAGCTGCTGGCTGTTGAAAAACTTCCCACTTTATTGTTTTTTTTTTCTTTCATTTTTTTGTTTGTTTTTAAATTTTTTTGTGTGTCTGTGCACTTTTATGCATTTTCAAATTTTACTTTTCCTGTTGGACAGCATATTCAGCTGCTAGGCGTGAAGTGACTTGTTGCATTTTTGCTACTGATAACAGCAGTGGTGCAATCCATCCATCCATCCATCCATCCATCCATCCATCCATTCATTCATCCATCCATCACGGAGGCAACAGGTTTATGAAGGCAACACAGAAACCCCTTTCCCATACTATGCAACACTAAAATCATTTCATGTTTTGTTGCTATTGTCAAACTATTAAAAATCCAGGAACCTTTAAATAATAATTAAAATTGTTCAAATTATGTTCTGCTCCTCTCTGGTTTTCCTGCTTACTTTTTTGCAGATCATGTACTGCTGTTTTAAAACCATTTTAATAACTTCCACTGGAGCGGTGCCACCAACGTGCTTAAACATCCATTTTGTGAATAAAAGATGTATGAATTTAACAAAGCTTAACAGCTTTGATAACAGTGAGCTCAAATTCAAAGCCAAACTAGTCAAGGCAACGAAACCAAACAGAAAATGATATGTGCAGGCACAACTATACCGTGAGTAACTGGAGAGGAAACTTAACACCAAATGACAGCAAAAGAGACACTTGAATAAAGTTGAATTCTGCTTTACTTTATTTTGTTTTTACAGATAAAAGAAGCACCAAAGTGACACGTCGGAGCAAAACTGATCCTGGTGTTGTGCAGGCCCAGGCCAAAGGGAAACACTTTATTCCTGTCCATTTACAGAGCAAACACAGGCAGGATCACTTTTTTTCTTACTTCTGTCAGTGTGATTTACTGCAACATTAAAAGTCAGATCTTGTGTGTCAGCAAACATTACCTCACCGGTGGAAGCTGCAGAACTGGTTAGTCTGTGGCGTCAAACGCAAAATCCAGAAACTGCAATAAAGCAACTGAAAAGCACCAGTTCATTGTAAGACATGTACACAAGTCCCCACTAAAAACAACAGAGGAAAACAATTAATTAATCAGACTCAGATGTCATGTTCTTGGCCGTGGACTCAATGTTGATTTGCTTCTGAAATCTTTGCACCATGGGAGAGCATGACACCTGCTGGTGAGTAAGCCTATATTCATTTTCTTCATGTCCTTATATATTCAGCAACAACTGAGGAATTCCAAAATGAGAATATGCTGAGTCATAATAGGTTAATGGATACAGAGACAGTTGTTAAATACCACGTCTAACTCTGCTTCACTGACGCTTAATTGACCCTGTAGCTGTATCAGTTATATTAATTATGTAATCACTGAAAAATAATCAGTAATTCAGGACTTCAGTATGTTTTATAAAACTTTAGGTTTATGTATTATAAATGATAAGTGACAAAACAGAGTACAGGTGAGGATGAAACATTTGAGGAGAATTTGTAATGTAAGCCAGGCCCCAGTAGATGGCAGTGCTCGACCACCTATGACGTAATCCACTGTTCACCTCCACTAACTTCTGGCTGCACATATTCTTACAGAAAAAAATATCCATTTATCACCAGCAGCTGTCAACAAGGGAGTAATTTCACATTACATGCTGCCTTATTAAAAACGATAAATCAGAATGAAGAGATTACATGTGGGAAACTAATATAAAAATTAGTCTGTATTTGACAAGCAGTAGTCTCCAAACTTTGATCGTTTTTATGTTTTGAGCCCTGTGAATGAAGCTGGTACTGCGTTAGTTTATATCATTTCAAAGGTATTGTGTCCTCTCATTAAAAGATGAGATGATCCCCATGATATGATGAGATGATTATAATTATCATGAAGCGATTCACGTGGAAAAAGAGACCATCATTCACAGTCGAACTCCACCCATAGCCAGTCATTTGGAGCCACACAGTCCAGCTCGGAAATTTAAGTCATATTCTCAGGACTAAACTTCCTGCCTCTGACAGCTCAGAGGCCGCGTCTCATTCCTCATTCCTTGGATTTTTTTGGGTCCACCTCAAACAATCAGGGGCTGAATCTGGGGTTTCCAGAACAACTGGAATCTTTCTGCCAATCTGTCCTCAAGCTTCCCGCCCGTTTGCCGCCTTTTCTCGAGGAAACCAGGCAAGGGTGAGGCCAGATAAGATCGCCCTCGTCTTCCCAATAGTTTCATGCAGAGGTATTTCCTGGTACGGGAACGGCTTTTGTTGCATTCGTCAAACAATTGAAGGTCAAGCAAAAAATATGCTGCTGGAATTTGAAGAAAATAACTTTGTTCGTGTGATAAAATGCTGTGGCAGCAACAATAAACCACAATGTTTTGGCTTGTCTATTGGATTTCTAGTCATTTTTTTTCCCACACAGCAAAAAAATTGATGCAATAACAAAGGAAATTGACTGAACCTGCCTGCTCATGTCTAAAAATCACATGAAATGATCTTTCTCCCTAAAAATAACTGCTAAAAACTAAAAAAGAAAAAGAGACTGACTCAGGCATTCACACAACAAGCAAACATCTAATGATGCCATTAATATAGTTCCTTTTTTTCTGACAATGCCTGTAGACTTTTGCCCAAATAGAAAGCTTGGACATTTTAACCAGTGTCCCTGAGACATGTTTACATCAACATCTATCTCAAAACTGGTGACTCAGGCCGCGACACATGACACCTTCACATGTAAGTCCCCAGCAACGCCGCTTAAAACAGAAACTTGCTCCAAAATGCTCTGAAATAACCAGTGGCATTTTGTGGTCAAGTAACAGCAACATAAAACCAGTCACACGGAGAACAGGTGTTTAATGAACACAACGGGGGAAATTACAATAGAAATTCACCTGGTGGGTTGTTTGATTTTGGATGATTCATATTCAGAGCAGATCACTAAGAAATAGGACTACATCAGTGTTACAGCGACAAAACCGAAACATCAGCGCTGACGTAGTCTCGTGGTGCTTCATCCCTTTTTTCTTTAAAGTGAGAAACTGCTGAGGCTTTGCTCACATCCTTAAGTCTCATGGTCAAGCTTCCTCAATCAAAAGGAAAAAAACACAAAGTTTGTCAAGCAAAGACTCGCTCGCTTTTATTCTTTAAATGGTGTTCATAATAAAAACTGCAGTCCTGCCTTCACAATGACGGAAAAGGTCCAAAGAGGTTCAAGATCAGCTCCTCGGAGCAATGCAAACCCTTCCCTCTTCTCACTCAGACACAACCACATAAAACCCCTGCAATTAGTTCAAGCCAACAGACAGAAGGAATATTGATCTGGGCTGCATCGATTAAAGATATTTAGAAAGGTCTACAACGAGCAAACACTGACTGGGAGCCATAAATCATATCAGTATGATATCCTTGCATTAAAATAAAAAAATAAACTGTTTTCTTCTGTATTTAACGAATAATATAAACCTATTTCTGCTGTAAGAATGTGCTGTTATACAAAATGTATTTCCTTCAATAATGTATTTTTTAAATAAAATCTCAGCTATGTTTTACTTTCATTTTGGTCCACAGTGGAGTGTGGGAACAAAAGGTCTGATTATGCATTAAGTAAATGCAAAAACAAAAACCAGGTATTTTGACAGTATGGGTAAATTATATGTCTGATTCAGTTGGTTCTTGGAACTGCATAACTATTTAGTAATCAATATAAAGCCTGTGACAACAATTTTACTGCCAAATCACACGCACACACAATAATTCTGTTTATTGATTTTCAGTCAGACTGAATTAAGATGGCTGCCTTAAATGGCCTCTTTTTTGGGGCCAGGGATGTGCACGAAAAAGTTGGCTTGCCATTAAAACACATCAGAAACAGGTTGTTTTGAAGTTCACACATTAGCTTGTGCAGTTTTAACCTTTAAAAACTTCGAAGACAACAACAACAACAAAAGAACCGTCAGGAAAGCCTGCGGTTGACTGAGCCTAAATGTGACAGTTTTCACTTCACCTGTCAGGCTTCTTTTATCGTTACTTTGCCATCCCTGTTTGTAGTGCAAACATGTTCTAAAAAAGAACCCTAAGGTCCACGTCCTTTTGGGAAACTCTCTAGCCCCAGAACCATTAGAGAGACGAGCCTAAGAACAGTTTGAACTGACTCTAATTGGATCAAAGAGTTCATATATTATCTTAATTATATATGCCTTAAAAAATCAAGTCATCTCACTTTGTTGTCTCTTGAAGATGTTTCACCTTTCATATGAAAGGCTTATAGTCAGAGTTGGGAAAATCGCTCTAAAATCTTCTTTAGAATCATGAGTCACTGACCCACCTGTCTGTCCTGTGAAACAGTCGGTCACTGTGAGGTGACTAACAACAAGACCAACCAGTTAAAGTGTTTTGATCACCAACCATTCCAGCTGCCTGGTAGAAAGGATCAAGAATGCACTGCAGGTGTTGGAAGGGTGGGATCTCGAGGCAGCCCCTTCTGTTAAGAGTTGGTTTTTCTTTTCTCGTTTGATGTAGACGGCCTTCTTCACTGCATCTGCAGCAGCTAGCATCTAGAATTACCATGACCTGAATGACTGAGGATAGCCCCTTACACATAATGGTTCTGCAGTATGGCTGAAAAAAAAACCCTTTTCTTTAAGTCCGCTTCTGTAATTCACACATGAGCCAATCATGCTGTCCAAGTCACACCACAGAAGCCAGCACTGGAAAGCCAGTGGAGTGACAGCAGCAGCACTGGTTAGAGTATAACATCGAACTCAATGCCCCGACTTCACACATACTCACCAGCTCATCTCTATGACTACCTCTAGCGTCACTGGAGCGCCTTGGCCATTTCACACATGACACCGATGTAAGAACAACGCATCTCGGGTTCAGCTTGAAAGTGCTGTCTGAAAGGGGCTAATGGTTCGTAGCTTTTTTCTCATGATTGCAGCTCCTCGCTTCATTAACTCTAGTACCGTCCCCCAGAGGTCATTTTGAAAGTGCTTATACAAAGGTGACAGACCATTTAGTTATTTTCCTCTTTGCTGGAAAGAGCTTGAAATGACTCAAACAACTTGGAAGTGTGACCAATGGGACAACGCGGTCGGCAGAGTATTGAATACAGAGAAGGTCAGTCAGCGAGTCAGCTTGTTGTTTCCTTCCTCGGGGAACCAAATGTATGTGGGGCATTGGCCGCCTTTGGGTATGGCTGGAAAAACCTCTCACCCTCAAGACATTTCCACAGAGCTCTCAATGTCCAACTACACACACAAACACAATTTAGGCACAAAAAAGTGCACTCATTTCTATCTATGGTATCTCCAGCTACGTGTGTGTGTGCTGGGGCGAGCTGGGTTTGTGTCAGCCTGACCACACAACTATGCAGGGAGTCATGTGGCTTGCGTCATTCTGTGGTAAATTAGAAGTCACGCTCTAAACAGATTATTTTAGTCTCTGATTATATGAGCACCAAATGATGGCTTAGCCTAAACAACAGCGACTCTGCCCTAATGTTCCCTCTTTGATTGCACAGAGGAGGTCTTGATGATAATTATTATTCTAAAGACATTTGCACAAACTGATCAGTGAATAAATGTGGACGTTTGCTTGCATACCTATGCTTACTTCCAATATTTTTAGTAAACTTTGCAAGCAATGTTTGTGTATTTTGGAAGGTATTTGGTGAGTATAACTGTTGCTTTCACTGCATCATTTATGTTAATATATCAGTACAATTATTTAAAGAAAGCACTGTTACAGAAATAATACAATCCACTTTTTAGGTGATTTTAACGATCAACTTTCTGAAGATTTAATCTCTATTTCCTTCTCTGTTTTTCGCCGGATGCAGCTGGCTGTTTTTGCATGCAAGCAGGAAGTGAGGAAGGTGGAACTCTTCATGTGCTAAAAAAAACAAAACAAAACCTTCCAGTGGTTCTATTTTAAATGATCAACACAAACAAAATGGATCACATTATGTATCGTATCGTACAGTTGGAAGAAAAACCACGCGGGTTGCACTGCATCCTAATGAAAAGTCCAAACCAGCCTTCACTCCACCGTAAAAACAAAAACGTTCTCGTATATTTTTTTTCTTCTCTACCAAAATCAACCATATAATTTCAAGTGAGCCAAAACTGGGTGTTGCCTTCTTTCTGGTGAAACCGTGCCACGTGTTTGGTTGATGAGGTGGAGGATGATGAAATATCCTGACAGAAACCGTGACTATTTTTGTCAGTAAGTCAGAGTTAGATAGAAAAAAAATCCTGATGATTTATACCATCCAGTCTGAGCTTGTGTCTGTGTGTGTGTATGCACCTCTACAGTCTGCATTTGGACTCTGATATTAGAGAAGCCAGACCTCTCAATAACAAAACCTTACACTTAAACTAAATAAATATAGTTATATTTAAGTGTAATATCAACTAAAAACAGTTTCACTAACCCAATGCAGGTTTTAACCTCAATAAAGGCATCCAATCCTGGGAAAGAACTGAAAGGATGAAAAGTAGGTGATCATGTAACCATCTGTGTCAGGGTGTGTGTGTTCATTAGCAAAATCTAGATCTCAGGAACCACTGGGCAGATTTTAATTCAATTTACAGAATGCAATAACTGGATGGACAATGATTTTGTAGTCATCTGAGATGACCGCCACAGCTAATCAACCAACAGCAAACACAAAAACGGCTACAACTCAGTCAGTCTTACAGATATTGAGCTAAAATTTGGTATGGTAGTAGCTGAAAGTCATGCCCAACACATAGTCTGAGCACTGACTGGTCATGCAAAAACTTTGTTTAAAACTTTGACGAGCAAGACTTTGGGTGATACTCACTCTTTCAAGGAATGCTAGTTTATTTTAACCCTTTTTTAAGCTGCATGTGCAGAAAGTCCGTGGTATAAGCAGTGTAAACCTTCTCTCTTTTATGTTGTAGTCCCAAAAATAAACCAGTATTTATAAATGAAAAAACATTTTTTGTTGGTTACATCAGGGAGTAAGAACGTGTAGAGAATAATGCTAACAGTGAAAAGAAGAGTGGGCTGTCAAAGTCAAATTAAAAGGAAATAAGGACTATGTTTTATTAATCTGTAGTGCAAGTTTTTCCTTATTTAATAAATGTTTGTTATGATTAAAATGGCAAGTTAGGCTATGATTGTTTGGTACAGTTTACCATGCTTACTGCATCCTCTTTGCATTGCTTAAACATAACTCCTCACACGAAAGGCTCTGACTGAATGAAAGCTCTGGAAATTTATTGAAATTCAAAGACATTATGCAGTGAGGAAACGGGAGAAAAAAAAACATCTTCTTGCACAATGTGATGCATTTATTTAAACCTCAGTCCAGCTATTCATCTCTTTCTTGTCTTACAGTTGCCTTGAACAAGGTGTGAGGCAACAAATCAATTTAAAGCCAAATCCTCTCAGGATGCCAAAGCTCCTATTCAATCTCTACTTGCTTTCAAGTGATTATGCAAAGAAAGGACAAAAAAAAAAGAAAAAACAAAAAGTTCAGTGTTTGTGCAACGCTGTGGGAAAACTGGTAGTGTTTTGCACTTAGTGAAAAGAGTCAACCTTCCTTGTTAAACTCAAAGCCAAGCTCTCAAAAGCGTGCCGTCAAGGACACTTTGACTTAATTACATCAGCTCAATCTTAAGTGACAGGAACGTGTTCAAGATGAAACTGTATCTGCAAGAAAATGCACCCCCACCCAAAAAAAATCATGTTTAATTATTTCATAAAGGTAACTTCACGGTTCTCTAATCAGCTTTATTTCAAGTTGTGCCCTTTAAAAGTAACTCAATTCCCTTACTATGCATTCTCAGTAATTCAGACAGACATTAATCAAGCCTGACTAGAGCAGTTGTCATGCTGAGGAGGAATGCTCCACTCGACTCCCTCCGTTTCTGAGGATAATTGGTACTGATTACCACTTCTTAGTGTGCGTACGCACTGCTCACTGATGAGGAAAGATGCTCATAAACACGCTGGTTGTGTTCAAAATTCGGCTCACAAAAGCTCCTGCGTGCACATCCACACTGTGAGCCTCATTATCTCCAGCAGCTCATACCTGCAGAGGAGGAAACTTGTTTATTTGACTTTCTATGTCTCCTAAAGACATTCCACGGAGGCTTTCCCACGCTGAGGGTAATGCTGGTAGCTTGTGGCAGATGGGTTTAAAGGCTGGAGACCTTTTGGACTTTGTGTTGATAGTCTGTGCCTGAAAATGCTTTGTGTTAATACACAACACGCATACCTCCGAGACAAGTCCAGACATGTTAGAGGAGAGCAAGCACTTTCTCAGTTATTGCTGAGTGTGCATGTGTGTACCCAGACAAGAGGATTTAAATGTTGCAGGATTATTGCTTGGTTTCTTTGTCGTGTCTCGGAGTCACACACCGATGCTGTGTGCAGATTTTTTTTTTTTTTAAAACAGGGTGGCTATGTTTACAGAGGGCAGCAACAGTCAAGCTTTAAAAAACTGTCTTGATAATCCGGCTATCCTTAGAAAGTGAGTTGTAACAGAGGAGAAAACACAAGCGCGGAGTTGCCGTGAAGCATGTGGCTCCAAAATAGATCTTATCAGAGTGGCTCCTGTTGCCAGACGACAGTTTGCTCTGTCTATTTTCTGTGAAAACACAGACACCCGCTTCACTGCTAAGGCCCGATCCAGCCTCCCCCGGAGCGCCCACTGTCACCGTGTATCAGCGGTGTTTTTGGTGAAACCAGAGTCCTCAGACATCAGAGGGCCAAGGACGCGGAGCAAAGAACAGGGACCCCACCCCTCGGCTTCTTTCTCACCACCAGCTGCCAGCGAGGGCCAGATCAGTGGCCCGGGTAACTGATTTACACCCTGCAGGTGTCCCGCATGTCCTATGTGCATGCATGCATAAGTCAACGCACGTGCAATCGCAGAGCAAATCGGCCCCTTTGGTGTATTTTAGCATTTAGTTAGGGTTGTGAAGTGAAACAGAGATAAATGCTTCACACTTTGAGCCCATCGTATTCATTTTGCATGATAAAACTCTTTGAGTCAGCAATCAAATTCATTTTGTGCTTTTTGCCTGTAATATTATGTATAACAATATTTAAAAAATTGTTGTAGTTCAAAAAGACAATATACATATATTATTTTGTTCTCTTATATATATATATGTACAATGTAAAGCCACAGAGTTAAATAAATGCTAGCTGGTTCCATTTTTTAGTCTAAATGGATAACCAAGTTCTGTCTAATTAAGAGCATTTAACTTGAAGGGATAGCTCAGATCTCTGAAGTGGGTTTCTGTGGAATGGTTATGAACAATCATTATCTTACCTTGTTGTAAATAGTTTTTAGTTTGGAGGAGTATAATTTAATTCTGACCAGATACTAACGACTATTCTTAGTAGAGCCAAAACCAAAGTGGATTGTTGTTGTTTTCAAACCACTCCAATCTGAAATATTTCACAACTGTTTGTGTAAATGCTGTTTTATGAACTTTTACACTTCTGTCAGTTTTTTGTTATATGTTTATTCAGGTTTTTTAGGATAATCATGCTGGAAGTGCCCAGGTTGCACTGGACATGCTGCAGCTAGTTACCATTTACTGATATTTGCTTTTGCTAATCATCAGAGTGACCTTTATTTTTGTTATTTTTGATAATATGTTTTTTATTAGGCAATCTTATCAAGTACAACTTGCATGATCCCCTGGTAGTTTGGTTTGGCCTTAAATTAGATGGCCTTTTTGCAGTGTGGGTAAGAACAAGAAGAAGTTTCTGATTCTTTCTGAAATCATTCTGAAACACCCCTTTTACCATCCTTCTCTGATTTCATGTTCCCAGTCTTCATAAAGGGTACACTATCAGAGGAGACGGAGATGGGGAAGGATGAGATGATAAGAAAGAAAGATGGCGGGGTGGGCAGTGGAGTGTTGTGGGGGTCAAGTTATTGCAGACTGCTGATTCAGCTCTTCCCACCACCCATCACGCGATCTATTCCAGTGTTTCCTGAGGGAGAAGTTACGTTCTCATGGCTGCTGCTCAATATAAAACAAAAACCCTTACAGGACAGACAGCACTTAGTGCCGAGGATCGGATTACTCGGATGTGGCAATACATGGTGAAAAAGCTCCAGAGGAAAAGCTCAAGAATCCAACAATAAGCTGAAGTATAAAACTGTCAACAGCTCAGTGGTTGTAAATGTTGAGGTGGTGGGCAGAAAGCTTCGTCACCATGCAGTTCTACCTCCATCTGTCCCACAGGAAATGGATGAAGTCAAAGATTCTTAAATATAAATGAATGTCTTTCCACATCTGTCAAAACAGCACTGTTTGTCCTCAGTTTCCCCCCCATGCTGTCCCCTGATTCAGCCTACCCAGTGTGCCTCGTATCCAAACAATAGTGACAAATGCGTAGAAGGTCAAGGCTGAGCTAGGTGTCACCCGTCAGCCAGCTGAGCCCAGAAACTTTGACGAACTTGTCTAATTGGCCGACAGGAAGGAAGCCTGTGAATGCAAGGAAGTGAGGTTCACTGAAAAGACCCAACAGCTGCAGCGGCCTTGCTCGTTAAGGGTAAAAAACCAGTAAAAGTTTCCTGAGTGTGCTCAAGTCTGGCTGCTGTCGCTTAGCAACGCTGATTGAGTTTTACCACTGAGAGACTGTTATCTATTCCTGACTGCCCTGTCCTGCTGGAAAGGTCTTCTCAGATGTGTGTGGAACCACGACGTGCTGATGAGTATCTAAAAACTATGTCAGTTACCTATTATTGTCCTACTACTCTTATCTGATGTGTGAGTCAGTAACGGGGAAAGAATCAGGCACGATGCAGTCAGCTAAGAAGCTATTTGGATTTAAATAAATAACACGTTGACCTCAATTCTTGACAAAAATCCAGGAAAATCAGCTTGGAGACAGTTGTACGCTCACTGATTTTTAATATCTTTTTCACTTAACTGACTGTAATAGTCTGCCACAGTTAGATGGTACCAGCTGCTAATTAAAACACCTGCATGTGGGAGTTTAAAGTCAAACTACGGGTATTTTTAAGCCCCGCTGTGAAACTGTTTTATATAAATAAATCAGACGCCTAAAAACTGTATTTTCTTTTAAATATTAACAGTCTATATAGTGTAAATTAGTAAAATATATAACATTTCTAGGGGCAAATACCAGCTTCATCATACACATCTATATCTTAATATTAAGAAACGCAATAAAGGCCGAGGGAACAGGGGGTGTGCAGGGTTCTGCAGCACCCCTGATGCATGCCCGAAGACATGCAGGTCTAAATACATGGTTAAAGTATTAATTAAAAAAAAAAGTATATAAAAACGTTTTATTAGTTCCACACAACAGTTATTGTATATCTTACAACTGCTCAAAACACACAGAAAGTGTGCAGATTTGCATTAAGTCATGATAACAGTTTTTTAGTTTGTTTGTCCAAAATTTTTTATGTCTATATTAAGATAAGACAATATGCCAGAGTGCATTTTACTGCATATATTTGGTATTATGTGTGTTTAGTTTCATACAAATTAACACATCAACCCCCCGACTGGAACATGTTCCCATGGCTTTGAATGCAAACCTTTTTGTTTGTTTTGTTTGTTTGTTTGTTTGTTTTTGGATGATTAGCTTAGTTTTAAATGATGAACCATGATCCACTGCAGAGATTTTAGCTCTGTTTTTCACCAACATTGTTTCTGAGTTTAGAGGAATACACAGTCAGAACCACTGATGTTGCAGAGGAACTGAGTCAGTTAGACATACGTATGTGAAACTAAAGGTTTACGCATCAAAGCAGAGCTGACAGGCAGTGTTTTTGGGTCAGAAGCAGAAGACTTGTCCTAAATGTTTAAAATGAATGATAATCAGGGCCAAAGGAATAAATGCCGCTTTATTTTGTAAGTTTCTGCCTAAATTTAGGTTTTGCACTGCTCCTGGTAGATATTTTAAAACTAAATTTAAACAAGCTGGTGGCGTTTCGCTTGAAATTTTCCAGCATTTTTGAAATATCAACAACATCAACAATAAAACGATCATAAATGCTGTTTATCATTTGTAAGCAGACTCTAAACTCAGTGTGCTTTAAAAACTAACTACTGTGAACTTACAAAAATGTATGTTTTGAACTTGATTTACTAATTTGCCCTCAAAGTCAGAATTTTAATGTTTTGTTGTTATCGTCCTGTATAATTTCTTTGTACTCCGATCTAAGTTTTGCTTTATCTTAAAATATACCCATCTCCCCAGCTTCTTTTTTCAAAAATCTCATTGTTGTTTAATACAGTCCTAACATTACATTATGTTTTTTTTCTTTGCTGATTTATGAAAAACCCTTTTGTCTAATAATCACAGACATCACATCGCCTCGGTATGAACTGTCCTGTTCCTGTATCATTGTCTTCTTACTTTTCCTCCAATTTCCTGTGGTTTCACCTTTCATTGTGTGGATCAGTCCCCTCTTCCTCATTTTCTTCCCTCCTAATAAAGCTGTGAATAGGAAGAGCAGCCATGCAGCTCTTCTCCACTGAGTCCATAAATAAATATTTATGAGTTTTCAATTGAATACTGATTCAAGCACTCACACAATTGATTTCCTTTTTTTATCTTTCTGTATGTTTTTTACAGTTAAAGTTCTTTTTCATACTTTGTGCTATTTTAGCCTTTCATTCATCAAAATGTTCATCTGATTTAGGAGATAAGTGCTTTGTCTTCCGGTTTTTGTAACTTTTATACTATTAGCTTTGCATAGTGACTGCTTCTTTGAGCTTTTATTTTCTTTTACTTAATAACTTTATGAAATACAGTTTTTCTAGTTTTGCTTTCTCATCCATGCAATTTTAAACTTTTGTGTGATTCTGCCTGTGTTTTAACCGAATAAAAGCATAAGCATTGTTCTGTTTTGATTTTCTAGCCTAGACCCAAAGCAACATGGCTGCCACTTCAGTTAGTCATGTTATTGTTTTAAAAGCCAGAAAAGAAAAAACTGCAGACTTATTAACAGCTGCACCTTACCACAGCACAGGAGGCAGCTAAGAAATTGAACTTGGTTATTAATCAAACCACTGATACAAGAAGGCAGATGGCAGGAAGTGTGTGTGCGTCTAAGACAGCTGTGGCTGTCATACATGGTTGACGCAGACCTTCCCAGGTGTTGCCTCCTGGGCTTCATCGAGGGAGGCACAGCGGGCGCTGCGTTTGTGTTCGCACCAACTGATCAGAGTGTGTGTGTGTGTGTGTGGCGTTCACACGGCACTTTCAGTCTCGGTGCGCTTTACGATATGGATACATGTCATGTCCTGCCTCCGTCAGGGCAGTTGTTGTGTCATGCTGTGCCTCAAAGTGGTTGGCACCCAGAGAGACAAAGATAATTTACTTTAAGCTGAAGCAGCTTCTTATGTGTGCATTCTTTTCATGCCAAAACACAGTCAACACCTTTAGTTTAAACAAAGGAAATGTATCTGTTTCTTAGCTGGATATTTGCTCAGGAAGTTCCACAGAGACAAAAAGACACGCAGGTTCACACAGCAGCAGCAAAGGAGATAAAAATAAATGAACGTTCAAAGAAAAATGTAAGTGATCATGCGTCGAGTTGTGCCTTTTTGAACCACAACTGCAGCAGTGTGGTTAATTCTGACTGTTTACACACTTGACTTGTGGATTTATGAACATATTTTTGTCTAAATGTTTTGCCAAAGTGGATAACTCCAACACCAACCAGTAATTTATATTTATATTGCCTGCCGTCAAAGGCAAGCATTATGTTTTTGGCCGTGTCTGTGTGTCGATTAGTAAAATATCTCCTGAACTATGAGACGGGTTTTAATGAAACTCTCAGAAAGTAATCAGCTGTTGTAAGTCTGGAGTTAGTCCAATTCAACATGGTCGCCACTCCTGATCAACATTAAGCAACACAAAAACAGCTATAACTCAGTCAAATTTACAGATATTGAGCAAAGTTTGGTGTGGTAGCAGCAACATATACACTCAAGATCCTAATCCCTTCTCATCATAAGATGATCTTAGTTTAAAACATGGTGGGTGATGTGCATTGCTTCAAAGTATGCTCAGCCTTAATTATATATGACTATTCTCATTAGCTGGAAATGACAGCAATTTTAGTCATTTGTCTCTAAAGCATCTTTTTTTATTTAATTCATCATACTGCACAAACAACATGTGAGTGAACTAGAAAAGCCCTGAGTCAGCGTCTGAGGAAATATTTAGTTTTACTGCTTACTGATGCCGATGTTTTGCCCGTTTCTTTTCTTGTCATCGTGACCAAACGTGTGAACAATGGCGCCAGTATGTTTAGAGAACAATGTGATGTGACTGCCTGTCCATCACCTGCTTGCATCACACCGACAGGAACACAGGTCACCGACTGATTGGGTTTCATTTCCTCCAGAGCGCTCAAAAGAAGGAAGACGGACTGATAAGCAAGAGGGACAGAAGCAGAAGTGTCTAATGTGTTCAGAGGGGACCACAACATTTGTGTATGTCTGCAGACGTGTGCACGTTGCTTGACTAGTCTGGATCTGTGTGCGTGATTGTTAAAAATGATTCACAAACAAAGGAATGATTGCACTGGTTTTGTTTTGTTTTTTTTCATGTGCAGCATAAATGAGCTTATTGTTTCACGCTGTTATCTGCAGAAAAAACAAAAAAAACAACTCTCTCAGCAGAATCTTTGCTGTGTTTGAAATTTATTACACTTTCTATAAAACGTCTCCTCATTTGAGGAGGGGAAACAAGGCTAGGTGGAAACAAAGGACAATTCAAATCAGCTGAACAGCCACTTTGAAGTTTGGAAATAATTATTCACCCTGGCACACATTTAGACAGCCAATTAGGATTGACAGAAACCTCAGGAAGCGCCAGGAAGAAGTGCTGCTGAGTTGCCTGGTTTGATTTTCAAGTATCTGAGTGTGAATTAAAAAAAAAAAAAAAGAAGCAAGCAGCAGTAATCTTACACAGCCGGTTGGTTGCTGAATATTTCTGAAAACTAAGAGCTTGCTGCTTTTATGCTCCTTGGGCCAGTATAATAGGAACAGACAAAATGAAGATGACATTATGGCTGAAATGTTTCCTCACTGTCTGTGTGTGGTTTTGAAGCTGTCAGATCATTAGCGAAACTGGTCCCCTGTACTGCGATGACGTATAGATTCATTTATTTCCTCTATCTGTTTAGATAGAGACAACCACATGTTCCCACACCTACTGTCGTGTTATTGAGGCCCTCGATCATATCGCAGATCATGACACCGGCGATGAGCAGAGTGGCCAGAAACCTGACATGGAAGGTCCTATAAAGGAGGAAGTGTCAGGAATTAAAGGCAACATAAAATACGAGGCAACCAGTTCAGTGGGGTTGGTGTTACAGAATGGAGATGTACTGGTCTTCATCCTGACCCAAGAGGATGAAAATGTTATCAAAAAGGCCCCAAAGCCAACAAAATACCCAATATCCTTGCTTGATGACATAAAATCCTGCTTTGAACTGTTTCCGACTGATTGAAACCATAATGATAAATATGAAACTTAGAGGAGAGGCATATGTACAAAGACAGTGGATGGAGTTAGATCATACAGATATCTAAACATAAATAGGTTGATTTATTTTGTCTCATGTGTACAGCTCTAGTTTATGGGAGTCCCAATCTGGTTGTGCAGTAATTTTATCACATGGTTAAGTTTTCAGCTGCAATTTAGGGCCTGTGTTCAGTTTTCATAAGGATCAGTTTTGACCAAGAACACAAAACGTGTTTTTCTGTTTCACTATTAAAACCTTGAAATGATTTAAACATACATCCTTGACACGCTCTGACAGATAATAATCTGGAATAAACAGCACAATACGTTTGTTGTTGTTGTCAAAATAATTCATACAATGTAATTTATTTATTTTTTATTGTCAGTGAAGCCTACTGGTCATAAAAACAGAAAAAACTAATTTTGTACATTTCATCTGAACATATGTTGATAAAAAACATCTATCATTGCATTAGGTAATAATATATGTATTAACAAGGATTTATATGTTTATATATTGGTGTGGTCATTTTTGACCAAGAACACAAAAGTTGAGAAACTTGCTTTTTTTTTTTTTTTTTTTAAAAAAGGAAAATTTATCAAATTTCACATAAATCCCAACTAATCTAATATAAATCATTTTAATTGCTTACACGGTTTATAACAGTAGACCTGTCAGGTTAACGGAAAGTTTGTTATTATCTCGGCACCAGCTGCAAATGTTCTGCACAGACACAAAAAAATGCATTTCTTTCTGTCCACGCCTGACTAAAGCTTGAGCTCCTGAAAGTTATTCAAATGGGTTCCAGGTAGCAAATCGTTTTCCTGACAAGTCTAATCCCCAGTCTGATGGTCATCCATCTGCTGGATCTTTCCTTTCTAACATTCACTCCAACCACACACACACACACACACTTTCTCCATACCACAAGCAGAGCACAGTAAATTAAGTGAGATGACCAGCAGCAAAGCTTGGGTTTACAGGAACCACACAAAAGGCTTTTGTACGGCTGCTTCATTCTGACCCACAATGGCTGAATGCATGGGAAGAAATTTAACAACGCATACATTATCATGGAGCCGGCATCCATACATTTACATCCTCTCTGCACTTTAACACTTTATTAACAGCTGAGTCTCGTGAACCAATTATTTAAAGAACTGTGGACAGATATTTCTTAATTCCTCAGGGAATGAAGGCTGCATCACTGGAAAGAGACCTCTTTAGAGACTGGTAGTTGTCCTTCATTTAAAAGACAGATAACAGGGAGAAAAAAAACAATATATTTTTTTTAAATACTGAACAAAATACAGAGGTATATGGAGAGGGGAAGCTGAGAGATACAGACAGTAAGAGAGAAATGGAGGAGATTAGGTGCCACGGTGAAAACTCCAGGGACAAAGACTGATCCCTCACGCAGCAAAGGAAAAAAAAAAAAACTGCTGTCGAGGCAGAAAAGAATCATTGTGAAAGGAGACAAAGAAAAGGGAAACGGTAAAAAAAAAAGAAAAGGAGGCAGGATGGAGGAGTGAGTCTGTCATCCAGACAGACAACAGCTGAATGATAAAGTATCCTGATAACTATTCACCGTATTGTCCCGGAAAAGCTTAGTGTGACAAAATGTTTTTGGATTTTGTCAACTAGATTTCAGGGAATTTGCAGGTATGCTTGCATATGAAGGCTAATTTAAAAAAAAAACAAAACACTATAACCACTTTTTTTTTCTGTCATCAAATCTCCACTTCTACGCTTTATTCTCAGTCTTCTCAGTTTGTTGTATTTGCCATCCGGGTTTGCTTATGTTTTGACTATTAGCAGAGCATCGAGCCCCATCGCTAGCACGCATGCAAGCACAACCACAAGTAGATGCTGACATGCATACAAATGAAAACAGTTGTCATGATGCCCTCACACTCCCAGCTCCAGTATCGTGCTCCAATCTGCACAGGGCTGTATGAGAATAAATAATTCAGCAGACACACAAATACACACTCTGTGTAGTCAACTTGTGATCTTTCTTCAGCAGCTATACAAGGTCAAACATATAATTATTTAATGGACTGTAAAGGAGCAGCACAGCCTTGCTGAACTTTAAGACAAAAACAAGAATTATTTTTCAATGAAGACTCTAATGCAGCATTTGGGAACAGAAACTTAAAAAATGGCGATAAGGGATGTCCAATGTGACTTCAAAAGCCAATTAGTAACATACATTCAAGCCAACTCCACTTATGTTTGTGTAAATGTAGTGAGTTATTACTATTTTATAAGCTTATTTCAATTTCGAAGTATATAAGTCATGTTATAGATCAAATTGCACTCGTTTTTGTTTTTATAAGTGAGATTTCATTCTCAGCCCTGAGAGCATGGAGGGCAAACTGTAGCTACTTACACATGTGGACAGTTATGGAATACTGCGGGGTTTAGAAAAGTCAGCAATTTTATGCACCAGCAGTTCTTTTTTTCTTGCCATACCCATGTTGAGTGTGGATGTGCAGAGGGCAGAAAAAAGAAGCCGATCCATGTGTGTGCGTACAGTATTTCCAGGTGGATTGGGATTTCCTCGGGCTGGATGTGCGCATGCCTAAAGTGGATTGTCTTGAGATCGTTTTAAACAGGGTGCTGTAAATGAGCCCCCGGCTAAACCGAAGCTTAACCGAACCAACACGGATCTGTCAAGAGGAAACAAAATCCTGACATGAGCTTGTCTGGACTGTCATAACAAAGTCTCAGCGAAACTCTGAGTTTATTTGGCAAAATACAAAATCATATTCATCAAGTAATCACTCAAAGGAACAATCCTTGAAGCGGGGCTTTGTGGTAAAGTTATGAACAATTAAGAGCTTGCCTGTTGTCGTTAGCTCTTTGAACATCCTAATTGATGAGCGCATGGCTAGTCTGAGCCAAGCCAGGACCAAAGTGCTGCCATCATAAAATTTCACAAGAACGCTAATTTATAAACCTTTAAATCACTGTGAATTTCCTATTATGCTATTAGGTCATTATCAGCCACTGCCCAATGGTGAAGGAGGAAAATAATGTTTTTGGCCGTGTCTGTGGGTGGGTTTGAAGCCAACTCTGTCTGTCTGTTAGCAAAATCTCTCATGAATAGCTGAACAGACTTTAATGAAACTTCCAGGGAATAATCAGAGGATGTAGCTCTACAACTGGTTAACTTTGGAAGTCAGTTCATGTCAAGATGGCCTCCACAGCTGGATATTAGCCAATACATGAGTGAGTGTCAGTTTTACAGATACTGAGCTATGGTAGTAGCTGAGAGTCATCTACAACACACACTCTGAGTGTGAGATCATGTGTTATTTTCAGGTTTTGACTAACACAGTTTTGTTTTTTCTCATTATAAGATGATCTTGGCGATATGCATTCCTTCAAGGAATGCTACGCCTTTTACTTCCTGTTTTTCCTGTTTAACATTTGAAAAACTACATAAAATCAAAATGACAAAGGTAGGAGTGATTGGAAAAGGTCACTGTTTGTTTCATGATCATGCAGATATACACCATTTACCAGTGAATGTTTACAGAGCCGAAAACCGGAGCTCTGCTGTGATTTGTGCCACACAAAAGGAAAGGTCGTTTGAAAAAAAGAAAAAAGAAAAGCGTACAGAGTTTAAAACCATTAAAGTGGTCGACCTGCTTTGCACTCTGCAAAGTAACTCAGACGACCGGCCTCTTGTGACGCAGCCCGTTCTGCATCTGCCGGTTAGTTCACAGCCAAGGTTTCCAAGCTGAGCATCAATCATGGTTATTGCTTTGTCTTACAGCAAAATGTTTATGATATTATGTTCAGACAGCTTCTGAAGTAGCTGTTAGAGTGTCTATCTAAGCAATAAAAAGCCACTCCGAATCATATGGGTTTCTGTTTTTGGCTGCTGTGAGATTTCTAATCAAAAAACTCTTTTAATTTACAGCTTTAAGGACTGAGGGCGAGACTGTCAGGGAAAAGACTTTCCATCCTGTGTGGCAGAGAGAGCGGCCCTGAAGGTCCGAATGAGGTTAAAAACGCTGTCTGAGACGCAGATTAGTGCCACTTTGCAGGAATACAGTGGTTGTTCTGCACTTTTTATTCATTTACAAGGTCTAAACAACAAAAACATCCTTCTTTTTCTTCATTTCTGAGTTGGTACAGCAATGACAAACTGGCTGTATGCCAGATGTCTGAATAATTAGTTTATTTTCAGATTCAGCAGTTCCAATAAGTCTAACAGCGATCAGGTTTATTGCTCTGCTCTTCGTCTTTTTTTGGCTGATCTGAAGTGAGATATTGCTCGGTTATACTCTTAGGACAAAGGTACAGAAGTACCTCTGTGCAGGGGACAGCTTCTCTGCTGACGTTTGCACAATAAAAAAATAAAATAAATCTGATTATTTCATCACTCAAGATTTCTTTTATTACTCTCTCTGGCTCTGTCACTTTTATCTAACAGTATTGTCCTTAATTTTCCTTCTCTGTAGCTATAGTCCCGTTTTGGACTACTTTTATGTTTAATTTAGCTAAGACACTGTTCTTTTGTTATTGTCCTTAGTGTCATTTTAAAACTTATAACACTTTTTTTGTGGCATATGCATGAATCGCAGCTATTTCCATTAGAAAATTTTAATTTAACAAAAAACTTTTCACCATTTGAAACAAAGGTGCAAGATGTCGATTTCACTCTTGTCCATCAGATCAAGTGAAATACTTTACCTTGTTTTTTTTATTCTGTCCTTTGACATTTCTTCATGATGCTGCTGCTTTTTTTTTTTTAAACACTGCCACCTCGACTTGTTTCTGTGTCATAAATTAACGAAAAACAAAAGTGCTGTTGAAGCGCCACACGCTTGGATGTGTTTTCTACAACATATTTTAAGCTTTGCATTTATTTCCACCTGAAAGAGATTAAACATCAAGGCAAATCCTGTCAGTCGATTAGCATTTGAGCCTTGGCTACAACACTGTCCAAGGTCAGTCCTTCATATTAAACGTGCTCTCGGAAGAAGAATATTTATTTCTGTGAAAGTGAAGGCCTCGATCTTTTGAAAACACACAGCGAAATCAGATTACAAACAATAAAGAAACAACCATAATTGTGATAAACAGCTCAGCTTAAAGCGAGATCAGTGAACTGTGTCGACCTGTTTTGTTTTGTGTAAATTCAAGATGGCGCCAGGATACAAAAACTCCCAGATGTGACGCCACATGCAAACCATGAATAGTTTAAACCTGATCAGATTAGTTCTGAGCGAGGCCATCAGCAAAATTAATTGCTGTGGTCCTAAAGCAGCTCCAGTCTAAAAAGTTTCATAATGGTAATAACTCCAATGGTCATAAAGTTTTACAGTTACACAGTTATTCCAGCAGAAATATGATATTCCTGCTTAAAAAACCCAGGCTGCCAGCTGATGCTGCTTTTTACGCTTGCAAATAAACAAACAACTCCAAGTAAATAATCATCTAACGTGAAACTGGTGGCAATGTAAAATTCTGCACTGTTATGAAACATCTGAGACTAAAGTTGTTTCCATTTTTATTCAGTCTGTTTAATTCAACATCTCATTTCTACAGATAAAACCATTGCTGTTTCTCTGTCCTGTATGTCTCAAATTGTCGTCATTTATGTCTGAATGATTTTCTCAAATTATTGCTCAACTGAATCTTAGAGAAGGAAAACGAGAATTGGCAGAAAAGGCCAACTGACCAAATATTTGCCTTTTGTTAGAGCAACCCCCCACTAAGCATGCTCAGGACAGGAAAAACCAGCACCTGTGCCTGTTTTGTCACCAAAATGACGGTAATTTGTGATGTTTTTACACAGAAACCAGACAGGAATTCCTGACACCCCCCCCCCCCCCCCCCCCNTCCGAGACAGGTGTTTATTAACTCTGCAAAGCCCCTCTTCTTCTTCTTCTTCTTTGCTGCGTGCCCCACTCAGCTCTGAGGTCAAGAGAAAATGAGAAAAGATGGCAGACAGAGGAAAGAAGAGGGGAAGATTTCATCCCGACCACCCACCGTCCTCTGAGCCTCTGCCTGAGTTGAGTTTTTTTTTTTTTTCCAGATAATCAGAAAAGTGGCGCCGAATTCTCCCCCTTTGTTTGCCAGCTGTTTGTACTACAAACCCTGAGCCGTTCTGTTTAGGATAAATAAGCAGCAAACGTGTTTGTCTTTTTACCAGATGAACACAGATAAAACCGAGGCTTTGTCACGCTACAGTGTTTCGTGGGAAGATGATTTAAACTTCCAAACAGATAGAACACAACCTGTTTAATTCTCTGAAACTGGATTAGATAATGCAAAACTCTTGTGTTTCGTGACTTATCTGTCTATAATCCTTATTTATACGTTTCCTGGATAATCCATGACCAAGCAGTTTGTCTAACCAGTGAAGTTTCTCAGTGCTCGCCTACGATCTGCTGAGAGCAGCACTTTAAACTCTGATTTTAATATTCCTGCCATTGTTGTGGTTTTCCTCGCCCCGCTGTTAATGTGGAAGCTGTTTGATATGTGAAGCCCACAGAGCTCTGGGGTTTCTTGTGGTGGGCGTTGATGGGGAAAGGTTTGCTCTTTATGAATCAACGATCAGTGAGACTGTGTGGCTGGCATTTCCTCTGCGGGGAGAGAGGAGGTTTAGGTCATCATTTCTTCGTCTATTTTCCTCGAGTTTGTGCAGCAGTAAAACCATTTCAAACCAGTTTTTTCTTTTTTTTTTCTATGCGTTTATTGTGTGTTAGCAACCCTAATGTGTCTCCTCTGGATCTAGGGAACTACGCTCGCTGACAAAAGCAGTTAAGCACCCAGAAGGAGCCGTTTAGCTGGGATGCAGTTGTGTGTACGTGCAGAGCAGAGATGAGTGTGTGAATGGTTCGATTTGCAAGAAGCTGGTACGTCTAGAACAGACACCAGAGGAAATAAGTCGTGGCATCAGGAGTGAAGCGTCGGTGTTATCAGGCAGTTGCAGTGAGTGAAGATCAGCAGACACAGAGGATGACTTGTAGATACATTTGGCAGCATTATCAGCACTTGAAGGAGTTTGATAGGAGTCTGAATTTGAGGCAAGGTGAATCAATGGGTACACGAGGGCAACCACAGATGTTCTAAAGGTTCTGGTCACCTTAGACCAGGGGTCTCCAATCCTGGTCCTGGAGGGCCACTATCCTGCACAGGTTACTTGTTTCCCTGCTCCAACACACCTGATTCAGTGGTTAAACTACCTCTTCATGTTCTGCAGAAGCCTGTTAATCACCCATTGATTCAAATCAGGTGTGTTGGAGCAAAGAAATGAGTAAAACATGCAGGGTAGTGGCCCTCGAGGACCAGGATTGGAGGCCACTGCCTTAGACAAACCACACAAAGGCCACGTTGTGCACTAAATATTATTGAATCCCACAATATGTGTGCCTGCCGTTCAGACACAGTTACTTGACTCTTTACAACACCCTATGTTATCTCGCACAATGTCATAGATTCACCGTGTTTGGTGCGTGGATCAACTTATTGTTTTTTCGCATTGCTATTTTTTTGGTCCAGCATCCATTCCAGTGGACTTTGATGTGTTCATCACACCATGTTTAGCAATGAATCTCAGATCTGTACGACCAAGGATGACCATCATGTGTGCGTACAGCGACACAGAGAGGAGAGGTAAATCCTGTCAGCGCTGTGGAGAGACACAGAGACATTACTCATGGTATCATAGCCTGGGAAGGCATTGGGTTATGACTTAAGGTCTCCTCTGGTAGTGATTCAGGGGATCCTGACGGCACAGATACATCTTGCATCCAGATGTCACTTCCTGAGATATCACCCTGGTACAGTTATTTAACAAGACAACGCCCATCCACACATGACACCTGTGCCTATGAACTGCCTTCATTTTGATGAGGTCCTTCATGGACAGCCATGTACCAATTTATTTAATCTCACGGGCTAATTCCCGTGAGGGGATACCACCAGGATACCGTGGGAGGATAGGAGAGGACACCACAGCTGTATGACTCCATTTTGCACCAAAATGCTGCTTGTATTCAGGCTTGACTGGGTGCCACACCCTACTGACATTTGACCAGCAGTGTGCCTGCACTGCCAACTCTGTTATCCATTTAATCTTATATTATAATCATTGTAATACAGTAACATGACCTTTCAACATGCCCAGCCTGGTTTAATTTCTACCACTTTGCCTGGGTGAGTGTATACAGTGTATACACCCCTGCACTTTGCATCACTCATTAAACATGTTCAAATGGTCACTGATACTCATTATTTTCCTTATGAAATGACTCTGAATATGAATGATTTATTGTATTCACCATCTTAGACAGCATGCTAACAACAGTTACACAAAATTACAATAAACATATTTGAAAAATCTGCATTTTTTCACAGTTTATTGTCAGAGCATTGTGAACATTTGCATACAATGTTACAACAGTCAGTGCAGTTCTTAGTGTCTCGTTTTAGTCTGGCTCAAAGCTGCACACTGCTAAATATATTAACTTTTAGCTTATATTGACTCCATCTACTTAGAGGTGAGCAAAAATACAACCTGCAAAACAGATTTCTCTGCCTCAGACAGCAGTAATTAATTATTGTTCCTGGAGGTGTAAAATAATAAGAATTGCTGAAGTGCAGTCATTAATCTTTGCTTATGAAGCCAACAGTCAGAGCTTGCTGCAATTAAAACTTAATCTCAGTACTCATTTCAAACTCACTCAGCAAACAAAACTAATTATCACAACAGCTATTTTAGCGTCATAAGCGCTGACGACCTCCGCTCAGTGCCTGATAATAGCTGTGAGAAAAAGCTTGTGTTCTCATCATTATAATGCACTGAGAGGTAACGTGATCTCCTGGGCAGGCCAGTTCTAAGAAAGGAGTTTCTCTTGTCATCTCTTCAAATCCCCGAAAGGCGATCCTGAAGCTCATCAGGACAATAAGAGCTGACTAAAGTCTGTAAAGATGTGATCATTTTACTACTCTTTTTCCCTTCGTTTGGAACATTCTCTCTGTTGTTCTTTCTCCTTCCGAAATAATTTTGATCATGCCCGACATGCTGCTCTAAACTACAAAACCACTATCAGTTCCTCGATCTCATCTGACACAAAAACATGGCAGGAGTCACAAAAAAAAAGAAGAAGAAGAACCTGAAGTCCCTGAGTGTGAAAGATAATCTCAGCTCATGTATGCTCAGGCCATTAGCAGTACCAGATGTGCCTGATACATTATAGATGATCAGGCAGGCAATCATCTGTCTCTTTGATTATGATGTTTTTTTACGTGCTTCATTTGATAATTTAATGACCTTTAGAGACATTTTGCAAAACTGCATTTGCACTGACCTGGCACTTTTGATATTTTCCTAATTATGTTTAAATTGTCAGAGCAGCTTGTGTGATTCCTGCTTTTCGTTTGCAATTTGTTTTCCCAATAATTACAGCAATAAATGTGCAAAAGTATGACTTGACCGGAGGGAAACAAAAATTGCCAATGATAACATCTATGTTATGGGACTAAATGAAGTTGAATTAAATTTATTATCTCTCACTCGTACCCTGACCTTTAAATCACCAGGCAGGTGGTTGGGTGCAGAAAAGCCTAATGCATTATTCTTCCATCTCCTCTGAGACCTCAGACCACAGACCTGTTCTGTGCCATGAAGAATTAATTGTGATTAATGCACACACAGAGAGACACCATGACATCAGTTTTGTCCAATTCGTTAAAATGACTGTGTACATTTAGCTTTTTATGGCTTATTTAAACATGTGAAAATGTATTGCATCCCACAACATGATAGTGTGATCGTTTAGAAAAAAATGCCCTCCTCCACCAGACATGGTTAATATAATGAAAGAAACCTGTTTTTGTGCTACACAGTGGTGGCAAAAATATATAATGTTAATACACTCTCTTTCAGCTCTTTCAGCACAAACACCTTGAACAAATTGTCAAGCACGGTGGTGAAGGAGTGATAATTGGGCTGGTTTGAAGCCGCAGGACCGAGCACAATGCAATCATTGAGCTGACTACAAATTCTTTTGTCTACAAAAATATTCTAGAGTCTAATGGGACAGTGATCTGAAGTACAGCAGCAGATTTAATGGCTGTGACAGAAATTCATGTTACAGAATCATCAGGTGTTTTTAAATGAGGGGGGGGGGGGGCTGCAATTTCATAGGATTCCCCCAAACTGAATTTTAAGTTTGGTATCAATGAAATAAACATTATCTGTGCTTTTATCATGTGTGAGGCAACATAATAGGAATTTCTAAATCCTAAACTAAATCTTTGTCATGGTGAAGCCACATCATAAAAGTTACATTTATTCATCTTCTACCTTTTACGAGTAAATCAAGTTTATAAATGAATCACCAGATGCTTCCTGTCCTCTGACACCTCTTTTAGAATCTGTTTACACTGTGAAAATACACGCTTTAGATGCGTGCCTGCTGCATTTTTTTTTTTTTTTTATGTTTTATGAGACTGTTGCTGGACAGCACTGAGCTTCCAGTATAGATTTTTGTTTTTATTAAAGTGTGAGTGTGAGAGACGTGAATGGGAGGTAGCAGCTTTCTGGGTCATGGAGCAACGAGGTCTGGCTTTAGCAGTTCGATGTGCTCGAGCGTCTCCCTTTCTGCTTCTACAGACAATCTGCTCTTCTGCTGATGCGCAAACAAAATGCCTTTTTCTTAAAGTTTATTTGCCAAAAGCCATTTTCCTCTCACATTCTGTGTTTTAGCTGACCTCTAGGAGCCCATGTAAAGACATCCTACCTCATCATAACATGATTGATTTAAAGGAAAGGAATCAGTGGACTGACAGGTTTTCTGTAACCAGACCTGACTTTGGCTAACCTGAGAGGAGTTTTTAAGGTTTAGCGATCAAACTGCACTCATGAGAAAAGCTGAAATGCTGCACATTCCTTAAACTGATCCCTGAAGTGCACAGATGAGTGTGGAGCCGCAGCCTGAGTCGCAAAGTGCCACTGCAGGACAACTTTATGATATTTTGAAAACGACCTCAGGTTTCAGTGGATCAGCAGAGGTACTGAAACATTTTCACTGGTCTTCTGACACCTGCACAGGTGTCCGAACACATGCCAGCGTATAAATCAGTTTAGCTTGCTTGTTTAGAAAAAAGAATAACAACAACAAGAGGCTGGAAGAAATTAAATAAAAGTATAAAAGTACAGCACTGAAAAAAAATCTACCTTTTAATAAACTGAGAAGTAAAGCCATCCAAATATCTTATTTCCCTCTTTGTTTCCCAAACAGACGAGTTATTTCTGAAAACATGACAGGCTATTTATACGTGCTGAAAATGTCAATGTCTTGTTTACAGTTTCTCTGTCCCAGTTCGCTGCACACGCTCTACTCTGGTTCTATTTTTCTTCCTCTGACCCACTCAGCCTGTCCTTTAAACCACAAACAGACAGGAATCAGAGGCTGACTCCATGAAAAGTCCTTTTTTTTTCATAAATACGACATTTGTTTCATAAAATGTGTCCGGTAATGTCTGATAATCACAGTTTTTGTTCTTTTGACAGCTACAATAATAAAGACAATATAACTGCAAAGTCTGGTCAACTTTATCAGACTTATCATACTAACAGGCGTCTATAACTACATCACTGTAAAAATGAAGAACATACAATGTCTGAAATGCAGAAATGGTGTTGGTCTGCACTTCTGCTTATACCTTATTAATATTTACTGCATAATAATAAGAAGTTCTCCTTTCTAAAATTCACTTGTTTGTTCTACTTTTTTATAACCGCACACTGTGTGCTAGTAAAGTATTTTAGTCTATATTTGTGCTCACAGCTTCTTGAGGAATGCAGCAAAATGTTCTGGTGGATGGTTTCGTGCAGATACTCAAAGCACTGGTTGAGACGTATCAGATAAAAATGTCCCTTTGCTGACATTTAATTATAAAAAAATTACCCTCTCATGCTCTGGACTCAAACCATCGTCGTCTTCGTTCTGCCAGAGTTCAGGACTGAAGACTGGATGAAAAGTTTGATTCAGTCCAGCTGCTTTCTTAACCAGAACACTTTATTTTATTTATTTGTTTTATCCTGTTTTATCGCAAAGTATTGGAACATGGAAAATGAAATTAAATTGTCTTGCCACTAAACAAATAAAACTGGAAATGAATTCAACTAAATTTAACAGAATTGGACTGAAATGAAGAGTAAAGAACTAGATCTGATTTAAACTCGTCATACTTTAAATAAGCTGAATTGAACTGATTTTAATTAAACTGAACTGAGCTGAGCTGAGCTGAACTGAATCAAATCCAACTAAATGTAAGTTAACAGAATTAAATTAAACTGAGTTGATTTTAATGTAGTTGAATTAGTTTGAACTGAACTCAACTCGATTCAGTTTAATTGAACTGAAACAATTTAAATGAATCAACCTGAGTCGAGTTCAAATGAATTGAGTTCAGTTGAGTCAGGATGAGAAGAACTAAAATAAAGTGAGCTGAATTAATCTGGTTTTAACTGAAGTGACTACAATTAATTAAATAAACTGAGTTGTAATAAATTCAAATAAATTAAACAAGTTAAGTTGAGTTGAATTGACATGAACTAAAGTGAAGATAAACAGAAACTGAGTTAAAATGTGCTGATTTGAACCTAAATAAATCAAGTTAAACTGAGTAGAGCTGAGTTTACGTGAACTGAAATAAAGTGAACAGAATTAAATCAAACTGACTCAAACTAAAATGATCCAAATCGATATTTCCACTCCTTTTTAAAGAATATTAGTCAAAGAGCACTAATGCATTTAACATGATTTTCAATTACAAATTCACTCAGAATTATGAGCACGTTTCCACTAAAAGCCAACAAATGACTCTGAAGCTCTTTTGGGTTGAAATTCTCAAGCCTTTGGTTTTTGACGGGATACAAAGCCACCTCTTAGAGGTTGTCAGAGGATACGGAGACGAGGAAAAGAAGGGCTGGGGGTGAAGTCTGGAGCAAAAATGCGTCTGGGAACTAAGTGATTCACATGTTACTCATACCGCCACAGCTCTGCTCTTTATGGCGCCTCAGGCTCTTCTCTGAGAGGGAGTCTTTTCAGCGTTTAAAAAAAAACAAAAACTAAAACAAATGCATGTTTATTTGACTCCCTCAGAACAATAAATGGTTTAACATGTTTTCTGCTCCAGCAAAGCAACGTGCTGCTGCTTGATTTCAGCTTTCACTTTGGGGGCTGTTTTGGTTTGAAAAGTAGTTATTTTCTGGTTTCACCACACCCGGCGCCAAGGGGGCGAGTAAAACTACTGAAGAGGGTTGGTGTTACTCACAAAAGAGCCAACTAGAGCGCTGGTCTTTGACATCTTTGTTAAGAACCTGTCACTGATCCCAAATCTCACAATTTTTATAAGCAATAACATGTTTTTGGGGATTCTTTTAACATCAGAATAATTTGTGAGCAGTATTATTTAAGGTAAAAAAAAAAAGATTTTGTAAAGGATACCAAAATCAGTGTCTCAAACATGGGTAAATCATACAGTAGTGGGTTTATTTTGCTCTTCTTTGTGATGAATTGTCTCATTAAATGCATTTTTTTGTAATTCTTTTTATATTCCAAGATGATTAAAAACGCGTCCTCTTGTTTCACCCTTTATAACGCAGAGGAAGCAGCGGCAACAGCTCCGTGCCTCAGGCCTCCTCCCTCTTTTCTGAGCGCAGGTCAAAGGTCACTGTCTGTCCCAGATTCTGTTATTAATGGTTGCATATGAAACACGCGCCGCTGATGAAGACTGAGGCACAGTTGGAGATGACTTTCATTTGTCACTGGTCAGATGACAGCTCATTGGTGAAATTAAAATTGGAAATGGTTCTTTTTTTCTTTTTTTTTCTGTAGCGAGTTATTTTGTGAGCAAGAGAGAGTTGACAGTTTGACAGAGAGTTCACATTCTGCCGGCCCAAATAAATTAGAATGAAAGCTGGGACGCACAAGAGGGCGATCAGCCTTCTGGAAAACTTGACGCAGCCGTAAGAGAGAGAGAAAACAACTAAAATGCCTTTCAGCGGAGTCGTGGTATTTGTGGAATTTTGAAATCAGAAAGATACGTCTCAGCTCAATGTCAAGGAGGATTAAAAGAACGGGGTCACAACCTTCGTTTTAAACGAAAATATTTACCCTGTATGCTGGAGTATGGATTGCTACAGTGGTATGTTGAGCGGGGGAAGGGGTTTCTTCACTGTTTCTCACTCTCGTCAAGTATTTTGGGACGAATCTGTAAACAGGAACTCCGTGTTACTACATGTCCGCAGCATTTCACAATCAAAAAGAAAGGGCAAAGAGGTGGTAACAAGTATCGGTGTGACGTTTGACTCAATTTAAGTCACTTGTTAGCATCATTGACAACAAAACAATATGTAGAAAGAGTCCAACAAACAGTATTCGATCAATGCAGCAACTCAGCATACACCCAAAAGTTAATTTTATTACTATTTCTTTATTGTTCCAGTTGTGGTTTTGTCTGATTTCATACTTAAGCCATCACTAGCATAAAAAACACAAATAAATAAATGTTAAGTCAAGAATTTGTAACAAAAATGTCACAAAATCAATCAGCTCCAACAGCTGAACAGGAAGCTGGAGTGCTTTGGGTACATGACAATAACATGATTGGCTCCACCAAGGAGGTTAGGTTTTTGGTAGTCTGTGTGTCTGTCTATGTACAAGATTACTAAAAAACCTAGGAACAGATTATCATGAAATTGTTGGGAAACATCAAACATAGTACAAGGAACTAATAATTACATTTTAGTGGTGATCCGGTGAAAAGCTCAAGGTCACAGATGAGCCTGTTCTCTAACCCTGCAGGAATTTTAAACTCCACAGCTGGACACCTCATGGGCCAAGGGTGATCACTGTTGATTTAAATGGGGTGGGGTCAAAGGTCAAGGTCACATTTGACCTTATGCTCTAACTATGCAACCATGTAATGGAGGAAAATTAAACTCCCCCCACAGTTCATATTTTTATTTTTGTTTTCAAAATTATTTTTAAAAGGGTGGCTATAACCCAACAACACTCCAGCCTCCTGAGAAAATCTAGAGTAAACACAGTATGTATGTCCATGTGTTCAAAATACTGTAAAAGTAATATCACTAAAAATGTGCATAATTATTTCCAATAACTTCACAGAGCTCTGCTGAGTTAACTTCTGTAAATGTGGAGCCAATCCACATGAAGCTGTTTGCTAAAGTTTTGACAGATTTACAGACATCAACTCCCACACTAATTAAATGATTATGGTAAAATGTATGTCCCTTTGTTTATTTTATGTGTGTGTGTGTTTAATAAATCGGGAAATCTATCAAGAAATATCAAATTAACTGCCTCAAATAGTCTGTTTTGCAGATGACCGGAGCTTGTAGACCCATCTGTGTGTATGTGAGAGAGTCCCCCCTCTAAGAAAAGAAGCCTTCTTGGTTTACTTGTTAAAATTATCTGAGCCCACCCACCACCATGAACCCGTTAACTTACGTGCCGGCCCAGCGTCCGCCCTGCTGTGCTCGTCGGGGCCCGGGCTGACCTGGTCTTCTGCAGAGCGTTAACGCATGTGGCAGGTGGCTCTGTGGTGCGTGTCCGTACCAACAAATGTTCATGTTTGTGTGCACGTGTGAAGCGTTCGAGCAGAGAAGAAGTGCACCCCCAGAACAAACAGGTCGACGTGGGCATGAGGTGTTGACCCGTGAGCCGTGGGCTGACCATCAGATTACAAACAGAGCAGGTGTCTCAGAGTGTCCGGACTGACAGGCCAAAAATTAAAGAGAGCAAGCTCCTTTTTTCTTTTCATTCTCAAAAATAACAAGATGATTATGGTGAAAAATGAGTGGTGCATCTGTTACACTCAGATTAATCTTCCATTAGCACCATCTTGGCATTGGAGATGAGCTACAACAGTATTGCGTCGATCAATAATAGATGTTCTTTAACGTGTCGGCTCAAATCAGTAACCAGCAGAACTGTCCTGACTCCTCATGATTTTTCACCCCTTTTGCTTATTGTTGAAAATAACAAAAAATATGAACCTATTATCCCAGCTCTGTTATCTTAGTAAGAGAATAAATAAGTTGCTATCTTGAGAAAAGGTCATAAAAATGAATTCTCTCAGCTACCATATGTTTACTCTGCATTAAGCATGTGTGACATAACAAAAAAAGCAATCATTAATGGACCTTTGATATTATAAATCAACATGACAACTGGTAAACAAAAAGCTATGTTTTTTAATTGATGATTACTTTAAAAAATGGGAGAAAAAAATCAATGACTATGCTTCTGAATTCATCCAATTAAACTCTAAATAAATGTGCAATAAAGCTTTGATTACTCCCGGGTCCTACTTTAATTAGACATTTAATTTTATTATATTAAATTTGTTGCAGAAATATTTATCTTTAAATCTCAAACTGTAAGGCTTTCAGCAAAAGTCAGTTTGGCATTTTTGAAATATTGTTCAAAAAGGGTTTACAGGCGGTATTTCTTTAATGCTATCCTCGTGCTGCGTTGCATTAGCCCTGGAAAGGAGACATCAAAACAGGAAACGACGTCCCACTTTGAGCCGATCGTGTTCCCGTGTCAAGCAGCATTTGCCCACTTTTATGCTCACTAACCAAACTTTCTGCTATTAGAAATAAAAGCTGAAAATGATGCACTGAAGCAACACGTTTACTGATGGAGGTTGGAAACAATACTGTATATATAAAACAAAGTGAGTGATACAACCTCACAGAAGTGCTAATGTTCAGCCTGTTACTGTGAGTTAGCCATGTTGGATTTTTGAGGTGAAGTTTTGGTGACTTTTCAGGACAAAAACTCCACTTCCTGGTCACTCAGGGTGATTTCCCCAACTGGAAGCCCTCAGTGGAACATCATTTAGGCATGAATACATTTTGACATTCGGAAGCCTGTAAATAATAACACATTGGAGGTTAAATATATATTCGATCTTTTTTTTTTTAAAGAATTTGTGGTTTTAGAGGATTTAAATGAATAGTGTGGCTTCTCTGGAAATGCGTGCCTAAACTTCAAAAACACCCAAACACCACTCTCATTAGGCTGACTAATAAATGCATCATGTCTCTTTGCTTCTCAAATGAAAACAGCACTTTAAAGGAAAGTGTGGTTTTATTGTAAATACCGTGTTGCGACTTCCTGAATTCTTGCTGTGGCAGGAATGTACTGAGCCCAGCAGCTGTTTGTAAGCCTTTGACTACTCAGTTACTGCTCACATCACACGTGAAATTTTCTCCTTTACTCAGAAAAACAAGGTTAAAAAAATCTTCAAAGAACCCCCCCC